>NC_134559.1:25352456-25701974 GCF_025594145.1 Primulina tabacum | reverse complement strand
TTTCTAGCAGTGGTATCGAGGTGGATCCAGCTAAGGTGGCAGCAATTAAAGAATGGATTGAACCGAAAAATACGTCAGAGATCCATAGTTTCCTAGGCTTAGCAGGCTACTGCAGGAAATTTATTCAGGGATTTTCCTTGATTGCAGTGCCACTTACTTCACTGACTAAGAAGAATGCTAAGTTCGTTTGGAGTGGAGAGTGCTAGAAGAGCTTTGATACTTTGAAGCAAGCTCTTATAACAGCTCCAGTATTAGCCATGCCAGCAGGGCAAGGCAATTTTGTGCTATACACTGATGCTTCTAAGCTCGGTTTAGGCGCAGTGTTGATGCAGCATGGTCGGGTTATAGCTTATGCTTCCAGACAGTTGAAGGTTCATGAGAAGAACTACCAGACTTATGATCTTGAGTTAGCTATCGTTGTCTTTGCGTTGAATATATGGAGACATTATTTGTACGGAGAGAAATTACAGATATTCATTGATCACAAGAGTCTCAAGTATTCATTTCACGCAGAAAGAGCTGAACATGAGACAAAGACGGTGGTTGGAGTTGGTAAAAGACTACGATTGTGAAATTAGCTACCATCCGGGGAAAGATAATGTTGTGGCAGATTCTTTGAGCAGAAAAGCTGCAGTCGTAGCACAGATGTCAGCGCAGAGATCTCTTCAGTCAGAGATTCAGAGATTTGATTTAGAAGTTTATCCTAAGGGCAGAGCTCCTAAGCTATCTAATCTGACAGTCCAATCTTCTTTGTTTGACCGAATTCGTAGAGGTCAGTCTTCAGACGAGCAGTTACAGAAATGGAGGCTCAAGGATGAAGCCAAGGGCATTGACTCTACACTGTGTCTGATGGTATTGTGAGGTACAGAGGAAGGATGTGGGTGCCTAGTGTTGATTCAATCAGAGAGAATATTTTGCCATAGGCACATACATCTTCGTATTCCATTCATCCAGGAGGTACCAAGATGTATAAAGATTTACAGATTCTGTATTGGTCGCCAGGTATGAAGAGAGACATCAGCCGATTTGTGTCTGAATGTCTCACTTGTCAGCAGGTGAAGGCAGAGAATTAGAGGCTAGCATGGATGTTTAAGCCACTCCCTATCCCCAAGTGGAAGTGGGAGAATATCACCATGGACTTCGTTGTTGGTTTGCCGAGGTCAGTCAGAGGATCCAATGCCATTTGGGTTATAGTGGATCGACTTACTAAGTCGGCACACTTCTTGCCAGTGAAGACGACTTTCTCCATGACGCAGTATGCAGAGCTCTATATCAGGGAGATAATTCAATTGCACGGAATCCCAGTTTCTATTGTGTCCGACAGGGACCCGAGGTTTACATCGTCCTTTTGGATGAGCTTACATGCAGCCATGGGGACGAAGTTGCTATTCATTACAGCATTATACCCTCAGAAAGATGGCCATTCTGAGCGTGTGATTCAGATTTTGGAAGATTTGTTGCGAGCCTGTGTGATCGATTTCCATGGGAATTGAGAATCGAAGCTACCTTTAGTGGAGTTTACCTACAACAACAGTTTTCAATCATCTATAGATATGGCTCCTTACGAGGCACTATATGGGAGCAAGTGCAGATCATCGATTCATTGAGATGAAGTCGGTGAGAGATCAGAACTTGGTCCCAAGATTGTTCAGCAGACTGCAGACATGGTGGTCAAGATCCAAGACATGATAAAGACCACCCAGAGTCGTCAAAAGAGTTATGCTGACAAGAGGAGAAGGGATCTTGAGTTTGCCGTTGAAGATAGCACCTATGAAGGGTGTTATGAGATTTGGGAAGAGAGGCAAGCTTAGTCCGAGGTTTATTGGACCAGTTCAAAATTCTGGATAGAGTTGGGACACTAGCTTATCGTGTTGCCCTACCGCCGAATCTGGTCGATGTACACAATGTGTTCCACGTCTCGATGCTGAGGAAGTACCTAGTTAATCCTTCGCATGTTTTGAGCTATGAGCCGTTGCAGCTTGCTCCAGAGCTGTCGTATGGGGAAAGACATGTACAAATCCTAGACAGACAGGAGCGGAGACTTCGGAACAAAGTAACCAAGCCTGTCAAAGTCCGGTGGCTGAGTCAATCAGAGGAGGAAGCCACTTGGGAGACCGAGGCAGAGATTAGAAGTCGCTATCCAGAACTGTTTGGTGAGATTTAATTTCGAGGACGAAATTTATATAAGTGAGGGAGGAACTGTAGAGCCCAAATTCAGTACACGTAAAACTCATGCATTTATTAAATTGTCAAATTGTTTATTTAAGTTTAAAATGATTTATAACGATGCATGATCTATTTAATTGCATCATTTTTAAATTATTTATGTTTATATGATGCACATTAAAATGTTTTATTGAGTTTCATGTTTCAGGCGATTATTCGATGCGGGAACAAGGAAAAGAGACCAGCGACGATTTTGGCAATTTTAAAATGCGGTATTTTATTTTAAGTCAAGGAAATGCCATTTTAAATGACTTATTAAGTTTTAAACATTTTAAAACCTAATTTATTTATTTCAAAACTTTTAAGGTTTATCATTCTTTTTTAAAATAAAACCTATGGTTCTAAGAAAACTCAGCAGCCGCCCCCTGTCTTTGAAGATTTCAGAAATTCTCGCCACTTTTCTTCAAGAAAATCGAGCCACAAATCGTTCCGGATCAACTCTGCACCGTTTCCGTTTCGGTATCGTCGTATCGTGAGTTTTAAATATCAAAAGGCATGTATATCCTTTCATTCTTGCATCGATCTTGTCATATTATTCGTGTTGTTGTTTATTATGCGTGAAAATTCATGTATGTTGTGCAAAGTTTGAGCAGAAATGTGTTGAATCGATTTTGAAATGTTTTTGGATATCAAAACTTGAAATTTACTGTTATTTTTAATACTGCGATTTTTCATCGATTTTATGAAAAAAATTTCAACGTATAAATCATAGAAATTTTTGATACTTTCGATTTGACGGTAAATTCAAAACATTTGGATAAGAAGGATCGTTTTCGTGGGACTGCTCAAACTGCATTTTTTTTTAAAAATGTGTTCTTGAAGTTTTTGAGTTTCAAGCTTCGTTCGGCACTGCCGGGCTTGTGCTACTGCATTTAGATATATTATGGGATGTATTTAGGTGTTATTTGGTGGTTCGTTTGGGTCGGGAATGGCTTGGGATGTAATAGAAATCGTAGGAAGCGAAATGATGTCGAATATGAAACGTCTGCCCTTTTTATTGCTTTAAAAGTACTATAAATTTTTTTTATTTTTAACACTCAATTTTTGGCCATGACAAATAACACATGAAAATATTTTTATAAAATATTTTACCCTTTAATATAAAATCTCAACCAACTAGCATTTTAAAAATCAAGTGCTATAGTCATAAAATGAAATCGTCACCTGTTTTACCCAACCTAAATAAAGAAATAAGTTTGAAAAGTATAGCCCATACTAAACCTCTCAAAAATCTCTCCAAAAAGCATAAATAAATGGTCTTAAAATCTTTAACATAAATCATGAGTCATAAATCATAATGCGAAAAAAGTAGAAGCGCTGGTCATCGGGTTGTGTGCGCCTTCAGTCCAGTCAAATCACCCGTCAAGTCCTCCCTCAAACTCACCTGCATCCATCACACCTAGTGAGTCTAAAGACTCAACACACCATCATCTTTATAGCAAGTAATACGTAATACAGTCAACATATAACAGTGAAAAATATTTGTACTTAAAATATCGTTTTCATGAAGATGCATAAACTTCAAACATGAACATTTTCGTAAATCTTTTATGATGCATGAACTTTAAATAGAAACATTTTCATAATGATGCATCAACCTTAAGCATAAACATTTTCATGACATGTATAACATAAACCTCAACCTTTTCTTTTTTCCTCAACATGACATGACATAAAACCTTTTTAACATGATCATAAACATTTTTCCTTTTCCTTTTCTTTTTTCTTTGTTGAATTCAGATCGTTAATTGTGACGTTCCTCAACATGACATGACATGAAAATCGATGGATCCATATACATGAAACCGCAGTACTGGGCGGCGGGGACATCAGCGACACTCTCACCGGTTACCTGAGCCTTGGCCTATCATGATCGAATAGAAATACGATCGTCGGGGCTCCCTCTGGGGCCTTCTCCAATAAATGGGCTCCCTCTGGGGCCTTCTCCCCTCACGATATTCCCATTCTTCCTCAAACCTCATAACCTCATATTCGCAATAATGGAGACACGATCGTCGGGCTCCCACTGGGACCAACACCCTCACGACATCGCCATCATTAACGAATTAGTCACAATCACTTCACTTCCTTCAACATTTTTCATTCACATCACTTTATAAAATCGTGCATAACATATATTTTTTATTTTTGAAACCAAGCATGCAACATGTCTTTTAAGTGTCAACCTTAAATCATAAAAATACCATAGACATTTAAAAATCATAATTTAATCATGAACATTTCATAACCATTTAAAATGACATTTTAACCTCAAAACATTTACAATAACATTTTCACATATTAAATCATAAACATATAAAATTCCCTAAACATTTAAAATATCATTTTAACATATAAAATCCCATAAACATTTAAAATATCATTTTAACATAAAAAAATTCCATAAACATCCATAACCATAGAAAATAATCATATTAGCACATAAAACAGCATTCAGAGCACTGCCATGACGTTTACTAATTTTTAGGTGTAAAAAGACCGTTTAACCCCTAGACGTAAAACTTCCCGTTTTTGACATTTTCTTGAATTCATTGACTCTAACATGTCCCAAATAAATATTTAAGCCTACATGAATTTTCTCATATTTTTGTTTTGCTTAATCGAGAACTTTTAAATTAATCTTTAAATGTGACATATTAATGCGTTTTAATCCCGAATTAAAACAAACCTTAATATAAAATTCCCAAATTAAAAACTTAGACTTCTAATAATTATTCAAGCTTAAACCTAATTTTTCATAATTTTATTAAGCGTAAAACTAGGCGTTTCAATTAATTATTTAATTAACATTTCCTAATCGAACACACCCAGCCATCTCCTAATTTATCTGAGCCACGCCCGAGCCACCTTGAGCCAAAACCAAGCCAACCCATATATGAACCCTACTGACCAGCCCCACGCCCAAGAACCAGCCCCTAGGCCGCACAAAACCTTCCTGGAAACTGACCCAAGTTCTGCCCCTGTGTGTGCGTGTGTTATCCTTGAACCATAGGACTCCTAATTGAACTAGGACTCATCTAGCTGTGAATCGCTCGACCCCTCATGAACCTAACCTTCCCTGGACCACGCCCAGACCAAGCCCAGACCGACCCAGCCCCCTGAACCCAAGCAGCGAAGCTCTGAACCAGATGACAGCAACATGCGCTACTACCCCTTGCAACTCACGGGTTCCCTCTCCTCTCGAGCCAGCGGCCAGCACCGCTACTCCAGCCCCTGGCCCAGCCCTTGCCCATCATCCTTAGACCCTGAAGGACCCACCTGGCTCACCCCCAGGCTAGCCGCAAGCCCCTTTTTCTCAGCCTCAACAGAACCTGCGTGTGAAGATGGGAGGAGTCCCACTTCGGGTGGACTCCTTCCACAAGCCTAGAACTCGAACCCTAGCCACTCTAGAAACCTTCCTAGCCCTAGACCAAGACCCCCACTGCCCCTGGACGAGCCCTGGACGAGCCCCAACAGCCCATGCAAAGAACGAGCCACTTGACTCTTGCACAACCCAACACACTTCGGCCCCTACTTTGCTGCTCATGCCTTCAGTTTTGTTCTTCCTGATTGCAACATTTCTGGTGTGTTTTAGGACTCTTTAAAACATCTAAAAACATCCCCTAACAATTCCTAATCATGGCAGCCCCTTTGACAACAAAACAAACATGTTTTTGGATGAAAAATCAAGAGTTTAGAACACATATATGCATAGTTATGAAAATATCAAGTTGTGTGCCTTGTTTTCTTTCAAATCATGTTCCAATAAATATTATGATGTGATAGATGTTTGAAGGAAAGAAATATGATGTGCCTTTGCGTTAAATACGCTCGAATATCCGTTGACGACGAAGAACGGAGGGACACCTTGGCTTGTACTTGTGCTTGAACCTTACGAATTGCTCCTCAAAGTATCGAGTGAAGAGTCGTGGGTGTGGAGAGGTGCTTGAGAGAATTTTCAGAATTTTAAAACTAGGTGGGCGTGAATTTGCTTTTCAAGGTGTATGGTTTTGGGATTTTTAATATATTGTATACTCTAATTAACCACTAACTAGGCTTTAAGCCTATTAAGCCTTGAAATTTAAGCCCATTAGTTTTAATTATGATAAAATAAAATATTATCATAGCTTTGATTAAATAAATTTGTGAATTTATTAGCCGGGTTTGCCAAAAAGCTCGCATTTTGTTGAAAAGCCAACACCGTTAAAATTTACGTCCCGGCGTATAAAATCAACTCAAAAACCCCTTATTTTCAAAAATACTAAAAAGCATCAACCATACTTTAAATAATTACAAATAATTATCTAATAAGAACATTTTATGTTTTTCAGCCATCGGTCCCCGTTCCTCGATCGTCACTTGAATATTCCTTAAAAATACAATTTTTGCAACCATCTCGAAAATTTATTTTAAACATGCAATATGCACAAAATAATTAATTTATGTAATTAAATCATTTAATTAAAATACATGAGCATTTAATAATTCAAATACATGTGGTTCGTGTGGAACTTTAAATTTTCGGGGCGTTACAATCTCCCCCCTTTAACTTGAATTTCTTCCTCGAAATTCGCTTATCCTTAATAACCCAAAGTTTAGTCTTAGTTCTAATATCCCAAAAATCCACGCTTTCGCTGCGCTACTCTGAAAAAACTTAAAATCTAGAAGGTCCTTACGTCTCCTTGATCCCAATTAAATTTTCCTTCTAAATCCTTATTTGCGATTTGCAACTTAAGAAAACCCATAATGACTTAGTGATATACTATTATAACCCCGAATTTCAATTTTTCCTACAATTCCCAATATTAAAAGATGGATGACCATACTTATCTATATTACTTTCCTTATTTTATACCCAAAATGTTCATCAACTTATCAAATTTCAATCTTAAATCCCAAACGCATCCGCTAACGCTTAGATTTTCAAGCCTAATATCAATTCATCCTTAAAAATCTTTGATTAATATTCCTTATAACACCATATCTAAGATATCCCAAGTTTCCAAATATTCTTAAAAAGTCTAAATCCTCAAAATTCTTCTCATTTAACCCATTCAATTATCGCTTATTGCTAAACTGGTACCCAAGTTCCTTAGAAATTGCAAAATAAATTCATAATTTCCTCAAAAATTATCCTAATTGATCCTTAATTTCGAAAATTCCTACAATTAACCCATAAATTTTTTGGCATTATTAATTTCCTTCTATTGGTTTCCCATAACATAATTTCAAAAATTTTAAACTTATTAACCCTAAATCAATTCTCGTAATCAATCTTACCTTTCACCAAAACTTAAAATCCCAATTTATACATTTTCTTACTCCCAAGTCGTTGCAAATCCTTAAATCATTATTCTTTACGTCTAATTCCAAAAAAATTAATTCGACTAATAACCATGAATCATAAATATTTTCTTAGAAAATCTACGTGTCCCAAAGCATTCATAATATTCATGATTAACTTATAGCCCAAAAAGTCGAACGTAAATACTAAAACCCAAAAATCAACATAGTCCAATTCCACCACAAAACTAACATGCGTTGAAATCAAATAACTTTTTATTTCATGTCGTATCACGTATAAAAATTCTCAAAGCATATAAAACATGTATTCTCATAATGCTATTAAACATTTAACGTAAACACATAATCCATATAAATATGCAGGTAACATCATAAAATCATATAAAGCATGTAAACTTACAAATTTGAGGCTTGACGGCTGATCTTTCCGGCGCTAATGATGGCACAACCCTTTACAGGACCTTTGCTCTGATACAAACTGAAACGTCTGCCCTTTTTATTGCTTTAAAAGTACTAGAAATTTTTTTATTTTTAACACTAAATTTTTGGCCATGACAAATAACACATGAAAATATTTTTATAAAATATTTTACCCTTTAAAATAAAATCTCAACCAACTAGCATTTTAAAAATCAAGTGCAATAGTCATAAAATGAAATCGTCACCTGTTTTACCCAACCTAAATAAAGCAATAAGTTTGAAAAGTATAGCCCATACTAAACCTCTCAAAAATCTCTCCAAAAAGCATAAATAAATGGTCTTAAAATCTTTAACATAAATCATGAGTCATAAATCATAATGCGGAAAAAGTAGAAGCGCTGGTCCTCGGGTTGTGTGCGCCTTCAGTCCAGTCAAATCACCCGTCAAGTCCTCCCTCAAACTCACCTGCATCCATCACACCTAGTGAGTCTAAAGACTCAACACACCATCATCTTTATAGCAAGTAATACGTAATACACTCAACGTATAACAGTGAAAAATATTTGTACTTAAAATATCGTTTTCATGAAGATGCATAAACTTCAAACATGAACATTTTCGTAAATCTTTTATGATGCATGAACTTTAAATAGAAACATTTTCATAATGATGCATCAACCTTAAGCATAAACATTTTCATGACATGTATAATATAAACCTCAACCTTTTCTTTTTTCCTCAACATGGCATGACATAAAACCTTTTTAACATGATCATAAACATTTTTCCTTTTCCTTTTCTTTTTTCTTTGTTGAATTCAGATCGTTAATTGTGACGTTCCTCAACATGACATGACATGAAAATCGATGGATCCATATACATGAAACCGCAGTACTGGGCGGCGGGGACATCAGCGACACTCTCACCGGTTACCTGAGCCTTGGCCTATCATGATCGAATAGAAATACGATCGTCGGGGCTCCCTCTGGGGCCTTCTCCAATAAATGGGCTCCCTCTGGGGCCTTCTCCCCTCACGATATTCCCATTCTTCCTCAAACCTCATAACCTCATATTCGCAATAATGGAGACACGATCGTCGGGCTCCCACTGGGACCAACACCCTCACGACATCGCCATCATTAACGAATTAGTCACAATCACTTCACTTCCTTCAACATTTTTCATTCACATCACTTTATAAAATCGTGCATAACATATATTTTTTATTTTTGAAACCAAGCATGCAACATGTCTTTTAAGTGTCAACCTTAAATCATAAAAATACCATAGACATTTAAAAATCATAATTTAATCATGAACATTTCATAACCATTTAAAATGACATTTTAACCTCAAAACATTTACAATAACATTTTCACATATTAAATCATAAACATATAAAATTCCCTAAACATTTAAAATATCATTTTAACATATAAAATCTCATAAACATTTAAAATATCATTTTAACATAAAAAAATTCCATAAACATCTATAACCATAGAAAATAATCATATTAGCACATAAAACAGCATTCAGGGCACTGCCATGACGTTTATTAATTTTTAGGTGTAAAAAGATCGTTTAACCCCTAGACGTAAAACTTCCCGTTTTTGACATTTTCTTGAATTCATTGACTCTAACATGTCCCAAATAAATATTTAAGCCTACATGAATTTTCTCATATTTTTGTTTAGCTTAAATCGAGAACTTTTAAATTAATCTTTAAATATGACGTATTAATGCGTTTTAATCCCGAATTAAAACAAACCTTAATATAAAATTCCCAAATTAAAAACTTAGATTTCTAATAATTTTTCAAGCTTAAACCTAATTTTTCATAATTTTATTAAGCTTAAAACTAGGCGTTTCAATTAATTCTTTAATTAACGTTTCGTGCGGCGATTAAATTCTGAATAAATCCAAAACTCGTTATTTTTTTATCCCAAATTTTAAACATAGCATTTTTAAGATTTATTCTACCCTTCCAAGTCATGAGCCACACCCGTGGACCCATGGATTCAATTTTAGCCTTTTAATTTTTGTTTTTGACACCTAATCGAACACACCGAGCCATCTCCTAATTTACCTGAGCCACGCCCGAGCCACCTTGAGCCAAAACCAAGCCAACCCATATATGAACCCTACTGACCAGCCCCACGCCCAAGAACCAGCCCCTAGGCCGCACAAAACCTTCCTGGAAACTGACCCAAGTTCTGCCCCTGTGTGTGCGTGTGTTATCCTTGAACCATAGGACTCCTAATTGAACTAGGACTCATCTAGCTGTGAATCGCTCGACCCCTCATGAACCTAACCTTCCCTGGACCACGCCCAGACTAAGCCCAGACCGACCCAGCCCCCTGAACCCAAGCAGCGAAGCTCTGAACCTGATGACAGCAACCTGCGCTACTACCCCTTGCAACTCACGGGTTCCCTCTCCTCTCGAGCCAGCGGCCAACACCGCTACTCCAGCCCCTAGCCCAGCCCTTGCCCATCATCCTTAGACCCTAAAGGACCCACCTGGCTCACCACCAGGCTAGCCGCAAGCCCCTTTTTCTCAGCCTCAACAGAACCTGCGCGTGAAGATGGGAGGAGTCCCACTTCGGGTGGACTCCTTCCACAAGCCTAGAACTCGAACCCTAGCCACTCTAGGACCCTTCCTAGCCCTAGACCGAGACCCCCACTGCCCCTGGACGAGCCCCAACAGCCCATGCAAAGAACGAGCCACTTGACTCTTGCACAACCCAACACACTTCGGCCCCTACTTTGCTGCTCATGCCTTCAGTTTTGCTTCTTCCTGATTGCAACGTTTATGGTGTGTTTTAGGACTCTTTGAAACATGTAAAAACATCCCCTAACAATTCCTAATCATGGCAGCCCCTTTGACAACAAAACAAACATGTTTTTGGATGAAAAATCAATAGTTTAGAACACATATATGCATAATTACGAAAATATCAAGTTGTGTGCCTTGTTTTTTTTAAAATCATGTTCCAATAAATATTATGATGTGATAGATGTTTGAAGGAAAGAAATATGGCGTGCCTTTGCGTTAAATACGCTCGAATATCCGTTGACGACGAAGAACGGAGGGACACCTTGGCTTGTACTTGTGCTTGAACCTTACGAATTGCTCCTCAAAGTATCGAGTGAAGTGTCATGGGTGTGGAGAGGTGCTTGAGAGAATTTTCAGAATTTTAAAACTAGGTGGCCGTGAATTTGCTTTGCAAGGTGTAGGGTTTTGGGATTTTTAATATATTATATACTCTAATTAACCACTAACTAGGCTTTAGGCCTATTAAGCCTTGAAATTTAAGCCCATTAATTTTAAGTAGGATTAAATAAAATATTATCATAGCTTTGATTAGATAAATTTGTGAATTTATTAGCCGGGTATGCCAAAAAGCTCGCATTTTGTTGAAAAGCCAACACCGCTAAAATTTACGTCCCGGCATATAAAATCACCTCAAAAACCCCTTATTTTCAAAAATACTAAAAAACATCAACCATATTTTAAATAATTAAAAATAATTATTTAATAAGAACATTTTATGTTTTTCAGCCTTCGGTCCCCGTTCCTCGATCGTCACTTGAATATTCCTTAAAAATACAATTTTTGCAACCATCTCGAAAAATATATTTTAAACATGCAATATGCACAACATAATTAATTTATGCAATTAAATCATTTAATTAAAATACATGAGCATTTAATAATTCAAATACATGTGGTTCGTGTGGACCTTTAAATTTTCGGGGCGTTACAGAATAACGGGTTATTGTTGTATTGAAGTTGCTTGTCGATGCTTGGGGACGTTTAGGGTGTTTGTACGGGTTTGAATCAATGTAATAGCATCCTAGGATAAGTCTCGAGGTGTTGGTTCGTGGTCCCTAGGCTTGGATTGGAAATATGAATCAATAAGTAAGTGAATTTCGCGAGTTTGCAAGTCCAGAGGCTACCCGGACCCCTTCCCGGACCCTGACAGGGAGCCCGTGTCCATTTTTCCTTCAAAATGCGAATTTCCAGCACCTACACGGACCCCGACACGGACCCATACACGGGGTCCGTGTCCTTTTCAAAAAATGTTTAAAAAATTTATTTTTTTATTTTTTAGGGATTGTTTTGGGGTTTTGATGTCATTATTTAGTGCGATGATTAAACGAGGTCGAGTCCCGAGAGATTTAGAATGTCATAAGGAAATTTGTCATTTTTGGGTGTGAGCATGACTATACGTCTAAGTTATGCAAGGTAGGTATTCGAACTCATGTTAGTATGTGCAGCAGTGGCCCCAAGCGAGATCCAACGAATCCCTCAACGCCAGGTAAGTATGTTCGACGTGCAAAGGAAAATAAATTTAAGTTTTTGAGGTTTGCTAAATGTCTTGTGACCAAATTATGAACGGGTTTGGAAGTCGGTGAACGTGGCCGAGGATCTCTCCACCTCGGTAAAGCATGACCGGGTTTATATCAGGATTGGAAACCAGTAAAGCATGACCAGAAACCAATCCACCCGGTAAAGTATGACCGGGGATCTCATGTATGTGGCAGTGGATTTTTCCTGTCAGCCCAGTACTGTGGTTTAGTCTGATCGGGCGCATTTATGTATGGGTCACTTGCTTTGAAACATATCTCTACGCAAAATGATGAAGTTTATATATGTTCAAGTATGTATGAAGCAAGCATGTTTATGAAAAGTTTTATGATGATGGCACGTCTATGTTTATGCTATTACGTTCAAGTTTCAAGTATGTTTATACTATTACGTTCAAGTTTCAAGTATGTACACTCTACTTTAAATATGCATGTGGTTTTATTACGTATTACTTGTTATATCAAGTTTATACGTTTTGAGTCTTTAGACTCACTAGACTTGATCGATGCAGGAGATGATGACTTTGAGGAGACGAGGGGTGGGGACCAATGAGCCGGCTTGGACTGAGCAGAAGGCTAAGCCCGAGGACCGTCAATGTTTTTAAGAAATTATGCAATGTTTCAAATACTCTGATTTCACGTTACTGTTTACGCTATTTAACCAAGTGTTTTTAGCAAACGTTATTTGCGATCTTTTCGTTGCAAATATTTTGAATGATCAGTTTATTGTTATCGCAATTTGAAGGTTTCTATTTAATTAAGAAAATTTTTATTTTTCCGCAAATTTTAAAGTAGTTTAAAAGTACGGTACGTTACACTTTGTGTCATGTCGTGGTTGTATCGATGGTGTAATCTAAGAAACCCATTTATTAATTACCACCTATACTCTGATCAGAGATTTCATACTACATATACATGAGATTACATAGGATATCCATACCCAAAGGTAAGCGGTGAATCCCCGACTACAATGCATCGACTCCTATATGTTTCGACAGAACACCCAACCTTGCCATATAGAGTCAAAGTGTAATGATAGCATATAGAGTCGGTAAACAAGTCAAAGTGTAATGATAGCATATAGAGTCTAAATTTTGTCTCAGGTCATAAGGGCTAATGGTGTACAATCATAAACTAGGACGTTTCCACTCGATAAGTGGGAACCACTTGGAAAGTCCTTTATGGAGGGTTGTTCAGTGCACTCTACAAGGAGCACCTATCTGCATTCTCGGACATCACAATGTCCCCTACCAATGAAACATGGTACTCACATCGTACATACTAGTCTCAAACTCGAGCGGCCTCTATCCTTCTTAGTGGCGACTGAATCGACTAGAAACTGTTTAGAATATACAGTATTCCAAATATGAGTTTCATGATACTCATTACACGAGCATCTCATATTCTTTCTACTATTTGTATATTCAAGGACTTTATCTATGCAACTAGCATGGGTATTCAGATAAAGATGTGCCAAAATAATAATTTCAAATATTATTAAAATAAAGATTGTTTATACATAGAGTTTCAACATGAAACCTCGGCCAACACTTGGCGACGGGCACCTACTCTAACACTTCTGCTAATTCTATTGTCCTCTGATTTAGTTATTACTCCGTACTAGTTTTGACTCTCATCACCACAATTCAATTAAGTCTAACAATTTCTTCCTTTGTGTTGATGCCAAAACCTAGATGTTAGTAACGATGAAGAACAACAGTTATATCAAAAAGCTGATAGCAAATATAACAAGATAATTGATAAGTAAATTTAAACAAAAGAGTTTAATCATCAATGCCGATGTCTCTGAACAATGTTTCCTCATTCTGATTATCTTGATTTCTGAAGGAAGATTCTGCATGATGTCCTCCAGTTCTGCCTTCTTCTGACCTGCCTTATGCTTCCCCTTTTTTGGTATCACTGGCCTGAATTCGAGAAAGTAAATCATCCATTCGGCCAGTAAGAGCAATAATGCCATGATTCAGCATCTCCAGAACAGGTGCCTGATTCGAGACTCGATCATTAAGATCATGAATAGATTGAGATTGGGACTCAATCTTGGCATCAATGGTTTCAAGCCTCGAATCTATAGCTTCTACTTTGGTGGAGACTGAGCGAAAACTCGAATCATGATCAGAGACATTTTTAAGGATATCAGCTTGACCAATCAAGATGTTACCCTGATTCGAGAAAACAGATTGCCTGAATACACTGGTTTCAACATGTAGCGTGGCCAAAGATTCTGCCGTCTGAGTAACTTCTTTTGAGATGCGGTCAAGGAATAATTTGGTGGAACTAACTTCACCAGCATGTTCAAAGGACAATTGTTTGACTATCTCCGAGAGATTTTTAAAATTTCTTTGCAGAATATCTATCTGAAATTCAAGATCAAATTGCTCTTCTGGCGATGGAGTTCTTTCGAGCATTCGCTGTCTGATCTCTGCAAGATTAGCGATGTGAGTAGGAGAATTAGCAGGAGGGATAATCAAAGCAGTAGACGGTTCTACAGACAGTTCAGCAGAAGTTCCTTCAGGAGAAGTAGAATGTTCAGGTTCTGGTGTATCTTCTGGTTGGGGCACAACAGCAACGGTGTCAGTAGTTTCCAGAGGTTCAACAACTGGATTAGATTCAGATAGATCATTCAATAGAGCATCCATTTCTGCTTGATGGTCAGCAGAATTTCTCTCCAAGTTTGGCAGTGATAATGATTGAACAACATCTGATTCTTCCATAGTCTGGTCTGCTGGTTGAGCTTCTTGGTTACTTTCTGGAATTCCCACTTCAGCAACCTGAGGTGCTTCTGGTGCAGCAGCAGATAGGACAATTGATTGAATAACTTCATCAACTGATCCCAAATCATGAACATAAATCAGAGATGAAGATTTGGTAGGCAATGTCGGAGATGCAGGAGTACTAGAAACCTTAGCTTCTGAAGGAGCTGTGGTCTTTTCCTCAATTGGCTTAATCTTGAGAAAGTCTGGGACATCATCTACTAGGTACTGCAACGGCTCTCCAAAGGCCTATTCTTGAGCAAGAGTTTCTCATTTCGAATTGATCACGCATTAACTTAGCAAACTTTGCACACAATTTGGGGTTAGTTGACCCAAAGATAATGTCATCAACATAAATATGCACTAACAAAATATGCTTATTCTTAATTAAAGTAAATAAAATTTTGTCTACTGTACCGATTGTAAAATCATGATTGACAAGAAATTGTGAGAGAGTGTTATACCAAGCTCTAGGTGCCAGCTTCAAACCATACAGGGCTTTGTGTAATTTAAAGACATGATGTGGTAAGAAATGATCAATAAAACATGGGGGTTACTCAACGTAGACCTCTTCTTGCAATAGACCAATTAGGAAGGCACTTTTCACATCCATCTAGTAAACTTTGAGGTTCTTGAAAGCAGCAAAGGCAAAGAATAATCTGATTGCTTCAAGCCTTGCTACTAGTGCATAGGTTTCGTCATAGTCTATTCCTTCTTCTTGTCTGAAACCTTGAGTTACCGGTCTTGCTTTATTTCTAACCACATTACGTTATTCATTTAGCTTGTTTCTAAATACGATGGTTTAGGCACAAGAAACCAAACTTCATTTCTTTTAAATAGATTCAGCTCTTCTTGCATAGCTTCAATCCAAATGGATCCAGAAGAGCTTCTTCAATCTTCTTTGATCCATCCTGAGAAATAAAAGAAGCATGTATATATTCATTTAACATTTTCCTTCTGGTTCTCAATGGAGCTGCTGGATTTCCAATAACCAAAGATGGAGGGTGTGATTTTCTCCAAATGAAAGGGTTTAGAGGGATTTCTTCATGATTTGATAGATTTGGATTATCCTATGATAAAGCAGTAGTAGGTTCTGGAACGTCAGCTACTGGTTCTGGTACATCCTGTGTCTGTACAGCTGTTCTACCATAGGACTGTCTTGTTCTGGATTTTGAGCTTCTTTGGTACTTGGTTCTGCATCATCTTCACTATTCAATTCCAGATGAATCTTGTCTAATCTGTCACTTAGATTTGACATGTTAGAAATTCCAGGAGCACTACTATTTTCATCGAAGACAACATGAATAGATTCTTCAACATTAAGAGTTCTATTATTGAAAATTCTAATTGCTTTTCTTATTGCTGAATATCCAAAAAAAAGTCCAGCATCTGATTTTGAATCAAATGCAGACAAATAATTTTGCTCATTATTGTGCACAAAGCATCTGCAACCAAACACATGAAAATATAATACATTAGGCTTACTCACTTTCCATATCTCATATGGAGTCTGATTGTGCCTTTTGTTGATCATGGTTCTGTTCTGTGTGTAGCACGCTGTGTTGATTGCTTCTGCCCAGAAGCGCTGAGAGATGTCTGCATCTTCTAGCATTGTTCTAGAAGCTTCTTTAAGAGTTCTGTTTCTCCTCTCAGCTACTCCATTTTGTTGAGGCGTTCTGGCAGCTGAATATTCATGATGAATACCTTGTTAATCCAAATACAACTCAAGAATCTTGTTAGTAAACTCAGTGCCCCGATCACTTCTGATTTTGATGAACGAAACTGATTTTTCATTTTGAATCTTTTTCAGAAGCTTGATCAGAAGGCCACTGGTTTGATCTTTTCGAGCAAGAAATATCACCCAAGTAAATATAGAAAAGTCATCAACAACAACACGAGTATATTTCATTCCCCCTAAGCTCATGATAGAGATTGGACCAAACAAGTTTATATGCAATAATTCCAAACACCTTGATGTTGATTTACTACCTTTATTCTTGAAGCTAGATCTCACTTGTTTTCCGAATTGACATGCAGAACATACATGATTCTTAACGAAATTAATATCAGGTAAACCATCAACTATGTTCTGCTTCTTGAGATTATTGATAGACTTGAAATTAAAATCATTCAATCTCTTGTGCCATATCCAGTGTTTATCACTAAGGGAGGCAACTAAACATGTATGAACATTAAAATGATCTTTGTTTCATGATACTTTGTAGGTGTTGCCTTCTCTTATTCCGGTTAAGACTATATATCCATTGGCATCTTTAACTGTGCAAGTGTGCTTTTTACTAAGTATCCATTATCACACAGTTGACTAATACTGATCAAATTGTAACAAAGATTTTCAACCAAGAGCACATCATTTATGGTAATATTACCATGGATAATCTTATCCTTACCCACGGTTTTACTTTTTGAGTTGTCCCCAAAAGTTATCTTTGGTCCAGTACAACTCATTATTTCTGAAAGTAGACTCTTTTGTCCAGTCATATGCCTGGAACATCCACTGTCCAGATACCATGTAGAGCTGCTTATCTTGGCTTTCTTCTCCTGTTCCTGCAAGCACAAGTTTTAGTAACTGGTACCCAATCTATTTGGGTCCAAGCCTTATCAGTCCTTTAGGAACCCACATTTGTACAATTCTTGGTGACCTTGTACTTCGGGTATCCATAGAAGTATTTGCCACAGAAGGTCTATTATTTCTAACAGAATGCATTTTAGGATGTTGTTCTTCCCTTCTGTTTTTTTCGTCTGGTCTGTATCTCTTCTGAACGGGTCTATAATTATTGTACTGGTAGTTTCTAACCTTCATAGAGGGTTGTCCTGCTGAGTTGAATCCTCAACTGGATCCAGCACTCTGGTGGACTCTTCTATTAGGTTCAACATAACCCAGACCATAATGCTTACTTCTGTTCGTCTGATCTTCAAACCTTCTGACTTTAACAGCTGGTACTACTGGTTCATATACCACACTGGATTTAACAAAATGAATGTATTTCCCTTTGCTTGTATCCAGTTCTGGCTTAGTACTTGTTTCAAAAGTGATTTCATTATTACTGAATCCGAGACCACTCCTGTCTCCAGATTGCTTCTTTAATTCTTGCATCTTCTCTAATGAAACAGAAGACTTATTCCATGCATTTACCAAAACCGATAGCTTCTGATTTTCAGACCTCATTGTCTGGTAATCTGAATTTACTCTGTCATTCTCAGTTTTCAACTTACTTATCTCAACTTTTAGATCACTAGAGCTGTTTTCTTGCAAGCAAGTAACCTTACTGATTTGATCTTTTAAGTTTTGATTTTCAGTTTTAACTTCCTCGAATGATTGAGAAAGTCTTGAGTACTCTTCCACAATGTCATGCAGTGCTTTAATCTAATCAGTTCGTGTAAATTCATCAGAATCGAAATCAAATACCTCTCCAGATTTCGAGGTTGATTCAGTGTTTGCCATGAGACATTTGATCTCTTCTGCATCACAATCACTGGAGTGGCTATCTGAGTCAGAATATTCAGAGCTAGAATCCACCCACTTTGATTTACTTTCCTCAGCAATCATTGCTTTGCGGTCTCTTCTGAACTTCTTATCATTTCGCTTGTAGTTCTTCTTCTTCTGATCATCCTTCTTAGGTTTCGGACAATCAGCAATAAAATGCCCGATTTTTCCACAGTTGAAAAAAGCCATATCACCAGGTGGCGATTCCTTCTTGAAGTTCCGGTTTGGACTTTGGTATGCTCGGTGATTCTTATTCATGAATCTGGAAAATTTCTTCACGAAAAGGGACATTGCATCATTGCTGATTTGTTCAGCAGTCTTGTCAGATATGCTTTCAGCAGCAGGTGAAACATTTGAAACAACTGCATTAGTAGCAGTTGCAGTAGTAGTGGCAGTAGCTGCAAGAGCCTTGGTAGGTGGATTCGACTAGGGCTATTCTCCGCTTCTCATTTCCAGCTCAAACTCATAAGCTTTCAAGTCTGCAAACAAGTCATGTATTTCTAACTTGTTTAGATCTTTTGAGACTCTCATAGCCATTGTTTTGACATCTCATTCCCTGGGTAAGGCTTTCATTACTTTGAGTGTCACTTCTCTATTTCCATGTTCCTTTCCCAGGGCAGCTAGTTCATTAACCAAGTTGCTGAAACATTCATCAAACTCGCTTAGAGTTTCTCCAGCTTTCGTTTTGAGATTTTCAAATTTTTGCATTGCTACAGAAACTTGTTCTCCTTGGTCTGTTCATTTCCTTCACAGATTTGGATGAGTTTTTCCCAAATCTCTTTTGCAGTAGAACACATCTTGATCTTGCTGAAGGTGTTCTTATCAAGTGTTTTGTAGAGAATGTCATTCGCAACATTGTCTAGATTAGTTTCTTTTTGTCCTCACCAGTCCATTCACTTCTTGGTTTTTCAACCATTTGTGGCGCACCATCAGTAACAGCAATAGCTGTATTAGGCTTTAGGATCTTCAATGGACCATCTGTGATGACAAACTACATGTCATTGTCTTGGGCTTCAAGATGGACTTGCATCCTGATCTTACAATCATCGAAATATTCTTTTGAAAACATAGGAACTTTACTGAAGTGTGCCATATCTGTTGTAGATTCTTAGAACAAGAATAGCCTACCCTGATACCACTTGTTGGGGATCGATATCGAGTTTAGAAGGGGGGTGAATAAACTCGTTCCTTTGTTGGATGTTTTTGCAAAGGGTGCTAGAATCCTGTTAGAAATTGTAGCTTATCTTGTTCGAATAAATATTCAGCAGATCACAATAATAAGTACAGAAACGATCTGATGATATGAGGGTGAAAACAATAAAACAGTAGGCAGTAGAAAATGGTTTGTTCTGGAAGTTCGAAAATAAAATCTTCTACGTCTCATATTCTTCTGTTTCCAGAAGGTATCACTAAAATAATTTGGATTTTACAGTACAATTTTTGTACACACCCACTTCAGTAGGACTTACCCTTAGCCTACTGAAACTCTTAGCTTCAAAAAACACAATGTAATGAATATAGCAAAGTTCTGGAAAAACTCTTTCCCAGATTACAGACTCTTCTCAATAAGATGTATAAAACTTGAATCGCTTGTGAAGAGGTGAATAAACAGCAGCACAAAATGATCTCAAAAGATTAGATGTCTATTATAAAGCGTGTGCTGCTTTTCTGTATATTGAACTTAAAGATAAGTAATAGTTGATGATAGCTAAAACTAGCGTTTGAATAATCGTGGCGTTGATAATGATCCTTGTTTTCTACAAAAGATTGATCCTTATATATATAGAAGGCTTATGAATCCAACGCCTATAAGTCTAAAGGGCTTCTGTGACTTCTGAGTAGAATCAACTTTGTCACCTAAAAAGGGTTCTGCAGAAAGTTTCAAGGTAATCAGTCTTTGTTTCATACTAAAATTACTAAGGTGTATTAAATGTCTTTGTACAGCATTAATGGTGCAATTAATACTAGTACTATGTAAAGTAACGGTAACATTTAAGACTGTAATGATCAAGAAATAGACGTTAAGTTCTAATAAGTTATGCTTCTGCTTTTCTAAGCCGAGTTCTGCTTCTGATTTTATAAGCCGATAAGTATTTTGAAAAGTACTACTTCTGTTAAAGCGATACGAGGGCTTCTGCTAATTATAATGTCCTCTGATTTAGTTATTACTGCCTATTGGTTTTGACTCTCATCACCACAATTCAATTAAGTCTAACAAGGACATTTCATATACATACACAAAATGGATTAGTTGAATCACTGATTAAACGTCTATAACTTATTGATAGACCGATGATTATGAAAACAAAACTCTCTGTTTCTATATGGGGACAAGCAATTTTACATGATGCTGCATTAATCCACATCAAACCAAGTACATATCATAAATACTCCCCATTATAACTTGCCTTTGGTAAAGAACCAGACATTTCTCACCTAAGAATTTTTAAAT
Organism: Primulina tabacum; assembly: GCF_025594145.1. NCBI lineage: Eukaryota > Viridiplantae > Streptophyta > Magnoliopsida > Lamiales > Gesneriaceae > Primulina > Primulina tabacum. The sequence continues at coordinate 25,680,925 of NC_134559.1, read as the reverse complement.
GTATGGTATATGTGCCTATTGCACTGTCTCAACGAACAAAAATGGGACATCAAATAAAGATCGGAATTTTATCTGTTATGATAGTCCATCAATCATTCGCTATCTTGAGCCTCAGAGAGACGACGTGTTTACATCACGTTTTACTGATTGTCATTTTAATGAGAAAATCTTTTCAATATTAGGGGGAGAAAAGAAACATATCGAAAAGAAAATTACATGGTATACATCATCATTGTTAGATTTGGATCAAAGAACTAAACAATGTGAAAAAGATGTACATCAAATTGTGCACTTACAAAGAATAGCAAATCAAATACCAGATGCATATGCAGACATAAAAGGTGTAACTAAATCATATTTACATGCTGTAAATGCCCCTGCTCGAATTGAAATTCCTAATGAACAAATTGAAGATACTCATGATGTCATAAAACGATTGAAACATAGAAGGACAATCAGCTCCAAGGATAGAAATCATCGAGAAAGAAAAATCATAGAAAAACACGATGATCACAAAATAGAGAAGGATATTCCGTCAGAAATACATGATGATGAAAATATTCCGTCAGAACCACAAACTGATGAGAATCATGAAATCTCTATCAATTATATTAATACTGGAAAAATATGGAATCGAAAATATATAAAAAAAATTGATGAGATATTTTCTTAAAATGTGGCATTTGACATCATAAATAACAATGCAGATCATGAACCAAAATCTTTTGATGAATGTAAAAATCGATAGGACTGGATAAAATGGAAAGATTTCATCCAGGTTGAATTGGATTCACTAAATAAACGTAATGTTTTTGGGCCTATAGTCCTTACACTTGAAGGTGTAAAACATGTTGGGTACAAATGAGTCTTTATTCGAAAGAGAAATGAGACAAAGGAAATAGTAAGATATAAAACTCGATTTGTTGCACAAGGTTTTTCTCAAAGGCCTGTAATTGATTATGAAAAAACGTTTCTCTTGTTATGGATGCAATTACGTTTCGGTATTTGATTAGTTTTGCGGTATCTGAAAATTTAGAAATGCGTCTTATGGATGTTGTCACAATTTACTTATACGAATCAGTCGATAGTAATACATATATATGAAAATCCCTGAAAGATCTAAGATGTCTGAAGCACAAAGTTCAAAACATTGATAATGTTATTCTGTGAAACTGGATGTGTAATTATTGTTTTATATTTTGATGATTTAAACATCATTGTAACAAATAAAAAAATTCAAGAAGTTGTGTCGTACTTGAAGGAAGAATTTGAAATGAAGGATCTTGGAAAAACAAAATATTGTCTTGGTTTGCAAATTGAACAAAAAGAATGTGGAATATTTGTTACCAGTCAAATTATACAGACAAGGTCGTTAAACGTTTTAATATGAATAAATCAAATCCTTTTAATACTCAAATGGTTGTTAGATCATTAAACATAGAAAATGATCCATTCCGTCTATGTGAAGATGATTAAGTTATTCTTGGTCCAGAAGTACCATATATAAGTGCTATTGGTGCCCTTGTGTATCTTGCAAATTACACAAGACCTGATATATCTTTTGCTGTAAATTTATTGGCAATATTTAACTCATATCCAACAAAAAGACACTGGAACGGAATTAAACATATATTCTGTTATCTACGAGGAACGACAGACTTGGGACTTTTGTATTCAAAATATAACAATCAAAGCATAATTGGTTATGCTGATACTAAATATTTATCTGATCCACACAAGGTACGTTCCCAAACCGGATATGTATTTACTCGTGGAGGCACTATAATTTCTCTGCTTCACAGAAACAAACACTTGTAATAACTTCATCAAATCATGTTGAGATTATTGCACTACATGAAGCAGGCCGTGAATGTATGTGGTTAAAATCAATGATCGAACATATCCAAATCTCATGCGGATTATCATTCGACAAGAACCTCTAATACTATATGAAGATAATGCTGCATGTGTTACTCAAATGAAAGAGAGATTTATAAAAAACGATATAACTAAACATATTTCCCCTAAGTTCTTCGAATTCACCTAATAGCTTGAGAAGAATAAAGATATTGATATTCGTTACATTCAATCAAGTAAAAACTCATCAAATCTCTTCACAAAGGCACTTCCTACGACAGAAAGCATATATATAACATCTTGATGCGCAATCTACGAAATTTGTGAAGAATCTTTCGTGCTAACACGAGGGAGAGTTTATGTGTCTGAACTCTTTTTTCCTAACTATGATTTTTATCCCAATGATTTTTTCCTAGTAAGATTTTTAACGAGTCAGTATAAAACACGTAATGAAGAGAATCATTATATCATGATCATCACCACAAGGGAGAATGTTGAAAATAAAGAGTTGAAATTATTGAATGTTTAAAATAAGAGTTGTAAATATTGAAAATTAGTGTGTGATGATATATGTAATAATGTATTTATATTTGGATTATTTCCAAAAAAATTCTATAAATAGGTATCTTAATTTGGGAAGAAGAGCATAATTGAGTAGACAAAATTTTATTAAGTGTGTAATTTAATATATTTTATGAGTTTGAGATTTTTACCTTTTACCGTAAATTTTTTTTTCAAAAATTAATTTTTGTTTCAATTGTTTGTTGCCCCTCTTTTTGTTTCTATTTTTTTTTTTTTTTTGCCCCTCACCCCATGTTAAATCGTAACTTGTGTAAGGCCAGCTTTATTTTTTTCAGTACCAATTTTATAAGATTTCTTCTTCTTCAATCAATGTTACTAATCCATTATAGATTTTCAAAATCATTCCTTTAAATTATCCATAAATTTTATATTTTATTTTTGAAATCTATTTAGCTTAAAAATAAACAACTTATATGCAATAAATTATAAATTATGCATACAATAATTAAATAGGGCATGCATTTACAGAAATTATAGTTCAGTCAAGTGGTAATCTTAAATTATTTTTCCCAGCAGAATAATTAAATAAAACTCGAAATATTGAGATAATTAATCAATATTTTTAATCATCTTACTAAAAACATTAATTATTATATATAATTAACATAATAAATCTGATCGACCCACTTATTAAGTAATTAGCCCAAAAAAAATTAATTATTTCATAAATCAAATTCAAATATGGAATATAGGACCAAATTATTAGAGTTAGCTAGTATCTTGGCACGGTGTAATAATCTACTGTTGGTCCAAGAAAAACGAGGCCCATAAATTATTTAATGTTACGCATTGTTCATTGTGGTCTGGGCCCAACTTTGTTTTCAAGAAAATTGATTTTGGGCCGGCTAGGGGTTGTGAGCTGTGAGGATCGGCTCATCTATATAAATATAATATAAGCTACCCACCGACGTACATGCATTAAATGTTTAATATAATATAAGGATCACTTGACTGCATATTTTTTTTTTTTTTTTATGTTTCATGAAATACAGTTCTGCATCTTGTGGTTACCCAAAAAAAATTGAATACTTGCATCAATTTTTATACAACATATGTTGGATATCTGATACGTATTTGAACATTACAATATGATTTGAAGAATACAATTATTGTTTTGATCGTGCATCATTATGAAAACTTAGAAAGCCGAGCGATGATTGAAATTGAACACCTAGTAGTATTAAAAAATCATCGAATGAGCAACATATTCACCACCACCTTGAACTATGTCGTCATCGATCGGCCAATCCTCAATTATTTAATAAATGCAAATAAATAAATCTAACGTTCAATGTTTGCCGTCATAAGCATGAGATATCATTATTTGAGTCAAATGTTCAAAACTTTTGCTCAAGCTTGATTCATGCGACGCTTGTAGAACTACAAGATTAATAGTTATAAATGAAGAAAAATTTATTCTGTTATTATTACAACACATAATACTGAGTAAACATAAAACATAATTTGTGGAGTACCGTTTTTATATAATATCTTTGGAAGTTCTTAATTTTTTCCTGTCAGCATAAGAAAACAAAACTATATTAATAAATATTATTCTTAAATATAAGTGCATGTGTACCTAAAAAAGTTTTTCCCTTCATTTGTCTTATTTTTTTTTTTTATGCTTTTCTGAAAAAAATATCAAATAAATTATATTAAAACAATAAAATTTGAATAGATATTGCACGTAATACATTTAAAAAATCTAAAATAGGATATGTTGTTATGAAAACTTGTTAGATCTCATTTTTCAATCCAACCAATTCTCTTTGCGCTAAAAAAAATGTAACAAAATATACTCATCATTTGCTATGTACATAAAAAAGATAGAATGTATAATAAACTTGGTTACATATATCGTCCAAAGTAACTTATCTTTATCCTGGTTGTGATTTTCCACCCCAAACCTAGTATTTGCGTCCTTATATGCTTCAAAGTTATTAAAGTTAATGTTAGGTGGTAGATATTGTTAAAATTAAATGATATTTGTGAATGATAAATAAATGACATTTAATTAAAATATACCATATGGAACCGAGCATATTCAATCACAATACATTTTTTGATATCTTGTGACAACATCCACTTGTACAGCTGAATAACTTTTTGTTAGGTCTCATAGTTTCGATGATAACAAACAATGACTTATTGTTACTAAATTCAAGCCGTCCTAGCATGTATAATAGGTACAAGAAGAAGTTACTCAATTGGTTGCAGCATACAAAGCCATTCGATCGTTCAAGCTTTAGCTCAAGTCTCTTGCATGTATAGAGTCTATTTGACCGCTCTAGCTTAAGTGTACAAGATCGTTGCATGAGTTAATCTACTCAACTGTGCACTTCACCGCAAATTATTTGAAAACGGGTGAGTGAGATTTCTTCAAATAAAAGCCACAGACTTTATAAGATTCTACTTATTTTATTAGAAGATTTCGTTGGCTGATCATGCAAAAGAAACAAGATTTCAGAAGATCAGAATGTCTTCTCAAAATTACAAAGCCAAGGGTTGGTTACTTTTGCTGCCAAATACCGTTTCTTTCAACATTTGAAAAATTCCAAACTACTCATTTATTGAAGCGTACTATGAATCAAGAAAAAACGAAGGCAACATTGCTTTTGCTTTAATAAGCTACGGTCGAATTTGAACAGACACTTGCAAAAGCTTTATAAATAGAGGATGTCAAGAAGTGATGCATACTACACACGAGACTTTATGCTTTCGAAGCATATTCAAGCTTGCATTCTCTGAAAGTTTTCTGAGCACTCTAAATCTTCATATATACAACTGCTCAATTATTCTCACTTAAAAGATCATCTATTAGATCATCAGTGGCCATCAAGGGCTTCAGGCAACTACTAAACATTACTATCAAACCATGAAGAGTTGCTCGACTGTTTGAATCTTAAGATTCATTCTTCTGGTGTATTTGAATTATATTGGTTGTATGACTCGTTGTCCCAACCTTTTGTGATTAGTTAACTAGGAGTTTCGACTTAAGCAATGGATAAATCATAATGTTAAAGCGGGTTGTTACAAAGTATTGTAAAACTAAAGTCTTTTAGTGAATTAAGCTTACTAAGTGGAAGAAGAGGAGACGTATAAGGATTTTCCCTTCTAATTTCCATATCTCTTGTGTCATTCTAACGAGTGCCTTATTTATCTTTTTTTACTTGCTTCGTTTGAGTATTTATTATCATAAAATACACTGGAACATTTTCTTCAGTATATTTGTTGTCTAGTCATTTTTCAGTGTTGAGGAAAATCAGGTCTTATATAGCTAATCCTATCAAGACCGGTCGCAAGAAAATTCCGATGTTTTAGAGAATTAAAAAAAAATTATTTAATACCCCTCTAAATAGACTCTCGATCCTAATAAGTGGTATCAGATAGATATTTTATCGACCTACAATATTTATATTCAAATGGCTTCTTTCAACTATCTTTTCTAAAGAAGATTATAATGATTGAAAATTTAGCATGTAGGCTCATTTATCTGCTCAAGACAATGATATGTCGTATGAAACGTGCACTACTTGTTTTCTTTAAAATATATTACTAGAAATTTTTTTTTTCAACCTAAACATTCGACAAAGAGTATACGTAAATATATTTTAAAGTACTTTTGAACTATTTAAAATAAACCAACCAACTATTATTCGAACATCCAAAAGAACGAATTTAAAACATAAAATTTTAAACGTCAACCAACCCTAAACTAATATTATTTCAAAAATAAATTTAACTCTAACACCCTCTCAAAACCTCTCAAAATCATCATAAGTCATAAAAATCATTAAGTAATCATAAATCATAAACTTATTTTAATTGCGGAAAACTAGTGACGGTCCTCGGGTTGTGTGCACATTCAGTCCAGCAAGATTAACCATCAAGGCCTCCATTAACATCAATCTCATGTTCACCTACATCAATCACACATAATGAGTCTATTGACTCTGCAAACCTTAATCATGATAACAAGTAATACATATACATTCAATGCAACAATAAAATACTTTTAAATAAAATAACTTTTCATGAACATAAACTTTAACATTTTTCCATCCAGTATATCATATCATATTTTTCTTTCATCATATACATATATGTTTTCCTTTTTTTAATTGAATTCAGATCCTCAATTGTGACTTTCGTATTAGCTGTAGGTCGATGGATCCATCTACATATTACCAGCACCTCGGGCGGTGGGGACAACACCGACACTCTCACCGTCAACTGAGCCTTGGTCTTACATATTATTGTATCATCGTATTATTCACAATCAATTCACCTCTTTCAACTTTTCATATTTCTATCATTTATAAAAAGTCATGCACGTATAAATCGTTTTCTTTTAAAGCATGTAACATGTCTTTCAGCGTTAACGTTTCATCATAAAATTCCATAAACATTTAAAATAAATATTTTAATATATAATACATCATTCAGGGCACTGTCAGGACATCCAATATTTTTCAAGTGTAAAATGATCGTTTTGCCCCTAAAACCCTAACTTTCAATAATTATCCTTAGACCTTAAAACAACATTTCAAATCATTCCAAACTTAACATATTACCTTAAAACACTCACTTAAATATTCCTTAGGCTTAAAATTTAGATTTCGATAATTTCCTCGAATCGTTTTTAAACTTAGACATACATCCCGGTTTTGAATCGTATTGTCTCCAAACTTAACCAAAACTCTAACTAAACTATATTCAACCCAATTCAAGCCAATCAAGACTTATAAACAAGCCTAGGACTTTGATGGAGATTCTCTATGCTTCGAACCAAGCCCTAGCTTGAGCCTACCCTCACGTCCCTCGACTCCAGCCCTTAACCACCATGTCCAGCCCTTAGTTACCCATCCTAGGACCATGAACAAGCCCTTAGAAACCTATTGGAACAACCCCTACCACCCTTGCACCCGTAGCCTCAAAAATCGCAAGCCTCCACGCCATGCACGACCCCAAGCTTGCACCGCAGCCCTCCATGCACCTTCGATCCAACCCTCATGAAACCACCCTATGACCATCCTACCATCCCCTTAGGTCTCCTAGACGTGACCATACAATATCTAGGAGCCGTGCCCCTCTAATAAACCCTAGCCGAACCCAAGTCCACACATAACACAATTTTCATTCAACCTAGTAGCCCTCCTTGTATAACCTTCAGACATGTTCCTAGGGTCTTTAAATATGTTGGAAAACATCCCTTCAAGTTCCCCTACCATGGCACCCCTTTTGTGCATCATTAGTAAGAGTTTTAAAAAACAGAAAACTCTACTTTTATGCATGGATAGCCATAACAACGAAAATATATAAAGTATATCATTTTTTTCATGAAATCATGTATCAAACACATAATATGGTGTGATAGATGAGAAAAATGAAGATTAAGGCGTGCTTTTGCATTTATTACGCACGAAAAACGGCTTGACGATGCGAGGAACGTTGGCAGAGAGGCGAGGGAAGAACCCTTGATGAAATTCTGCGCTTTTTTCGTGAGTTTCCCCTTGAAAACGTGCTGGTGTGTTCCTGTGGTGCTGCTAGGAAGAGTCCTAGTGTGTTTGTTAAGGGTGGGGCGTGAGTTTACGAGGTAAAGGGGATGGTTTATTAGCTTTTTATTTTAATTAAAACTCATGGTACAAGCTTGGGCCCATTAGCCAAGTATAATAGGCTCATTAAGCCCATTAGTTATTATTTAAAATATTTTGTTTATGAAAATTTGTAAAATTATTAGCCGAATTCTCGAAAAGTTCATCTTTTTGTCAAAATCGAATACCGTTTAAAAATACAACTCGGCGTATAAATACACCCCAAACCCTTCATTTTTGAAAGTACAATTTAGAACACACCACACATTAAACAGTTAAAAATAATCATTTAATAAAATATTTTCTCTCATATGGTCTCCGGTCTCCGTTCCTCGATTGCGTTTCGAATAACCCTCAAAACACATTTTTATGTATTCATATAGAAAAGTACAATTTAAACACGTAATCATGCATATCATAATTAATTCATGCCATTAAAACCATTTAATTAGTCATTTTCTATTTTTTCTAGATTTGCATGTAGTTGGATTACGTTATCATATTTTTGGACCTCACAATTCCTCCCTCCCTTAAATGAAATTTCGATCTCGAAATTAGAACTTATCAAATAACTGCGGGTAGAGACTCCTCATGTCTCTCTCAATTTCCCAATTAGCCTCTTCCTCCGAGTGATTTAGGCACTTGACTTTGACCATTTGTATAACCTTGTTTCGAAGTTTTCTTTCTTGTCTATCCATAATTTGTATAGGTCTTTCCTGGTATGACATGTTTGGAGTCAACTGCAGATGTTCATGATTTAGTACATGTGAAGGGTTCGACATGTACTTTCGCAGCATCGAGATATGGAACACATTGTGTAGTCCAGCTAGCATCGGTGGCAAAGCCATTCTATAAGCTAATGTTCCAATATTCTCAAAATCTCAAATGGTCCTATGAACCTCGAACTATGTTTACCTTTCTTGCCGAATCTCATAACACCCTTCATATGTGCTATTTCACAAATATGTGGTTGTCTGTCTACTGCAAACTCTAGCTCTCTTCGTCGCTTGTCTGTGTGTAGCTCTTTTGTTGGCTTTGTGGAGTCTTCAACCTATCTCAGATTTTGATTACTAGCTCCGCTGTTTGTTTGATCGAGCCCGGACCAAATTCTCATCTTTCACCAATCTCGTCCCAATGTATAGGTGATCTACACTTCCTTCCATCAAGTGCTTCGTAAGGAGCCATTTCTATAGATGATTGATAGTTATTGTTATAGGTTAACTCTACAAGAGGTAACTTCGCTTCCGAACATCCTTGGAAATCAATCAAACAAGCTCGAAGTAGATCCTTCAAATTTTGAATCACCCTTTCAGACTGACCATCGGTTTGAGTATGGAATCCTATACTGTATAACAACTTCGTCCCCATCGCTGCATGTAGGCTCTTCCAGAAAGAAGAGGTGAACCTCGGGTCTCGTTCAGAAACAATGGATACTGGAATCCCATGCAGTCGGACTATCTCTCGAATATACAGCTCTGCATACTGTGTCATGGTGAATTTCGTCTTGATAGGTAGAAAGTGCGCTGATTTCGTAAGATGATCAACTATCACCCATATGGCATTGTATCCTTTGATAGTCCTCGGCAGTCCCACAACAAAGTCCATAATAATATTTTCTCATTTTCAATAGGAAATATGAAGTGGCTTAAGCTTCCCGGCTGGCCTCTATTGCTCAGCCTTAACTTGCTCGCATGTCAAACATTCGGACAGGAAATGCAAGATGTCTCGTTTCATGCCAGTCCACCAATATAATAATTGCAGATCCTTGTACATCTTCGTGCTTCCAAGATGGATTAAGTTCGGCGTATTGTGAGATTTCTTCATAATAACCTCTCGCAGTGAATCACCACCAGGAACCCATAGTCTATCTCGGTAACGAACTATACCATCCACATCAGAATAGAGCTTCCGGCCCTTAGCTTCATCTCTCAATCTCCACTTTTGCAATTGCTCATTAGTAGACTGTCCCTCACAGATTCTATTCTTTAAATTCGATTGTACTATCATTGTGGCAAGATTAGGGCCCTCGCCCCTAGCATATACTGCAAGCTCAAATCGTTGTATCTCGAACTGTAATGGTCTCTGAAGTGATAATTGAGCAATAACTGTTGTCTTTCTAGTCAATGCGTTTGTTACTACATTAGCTTTTCCTGGATGGTAGCTAATAATCGCAATCCTAGTCCTTTATCAACTCTAACCTTCTTCGTTGCCTCATATTCAACTCTGTTTGGGTGAAAAAGTACTTCGAGCTTTTATGGTCAGTGAAAATCTTGCACTTCTCCCCATATAAGTAATGTCTCCAAATCTTCAATGCAATCACTGCTGCTGCAAGCTCTATGTCGTGCGTCGGGTAATTCTTCTCATGAAATTTCAACTGTCTAGACGAATAAGATATAACTCAATCGTTTTGCATCAATACTACGCCCAACCAAATTTAGAAATGTCCGTATAAAAAACATACTCTCCTTTCCTCGATGGCATCGACAGAACTGGAGCTGAAGTCAAAGCTCGCTTTAACTTCTCAAAACCCTCTTGGCATTCGGATCCCCAAATAAATTTTGCATTTTTCTTCGTCAAAGCGGTCAAGGGTACCGCAATAGATAAGAATACTTGAATGAACTTTCACTGTAGCCATCTAAACCCAAGAAACTACGGATCTCGATTACGCTCTTCGGTACTAGCCATTCTTTAATTGCCTCGACTTTGCTGGATCAACTTCAACTCCATCTCTAGAAATAATGTGGCCTAAGAACGCCACTCTCTCGAGCCAGAACTCGCACTTGCTGAACTTAGCGTATAACTTCCTATCTTGCAACAATTATAAAGCCATTTTCAAGGGCTGACTATGCTCCTCTCAGCTTTTTTGAGTAAATCAGAATGTCATCAATTAAGACTATGATGAATTGATCCAGATACGGCTGAAATACGCGATTAATAAGATCCATGAAGATCGATGGCGCATTGGTCAACCCAAATGGCATGACCACAAAATCGTAGTGCCCATATCGAGTCCTAAAAACCGTATTACGAACATTGGACTCTTTTAACTTTCAACTGATGGTATTCTGAACGAAGATCTATCTTCGAGAAAATCGATGTTCCTTGCAATTGATTAAATAACTCTTTAATTTTAGGCAATGGATATTTATTCATGACGGTGACTCTATTCAGCTCTCGATAGTCAATACAAAGTAACATACTACCATCTTTTTTCTTCACGAATAACACTGGTGTGCCCCACGGAGTACAACTAGGGTGAATAAAACCTTTGTCCATCATTTTTTAAATTTGATCTTTTAACTCTTTCATTTAGGCGGGTGCAAGACTATATGGTGCCTTAGAAATTGGCATATTGCTCAGCATCAGCTCAATAGCAAACTCCACCTCTCGGTCTGGTGGAATGCCAGAAACATCCTCGGGAAAGACACTAGGAAAGTCTCTGACGACCTCCACATTCTCTCCTTCAGACTGACAGGGGCATGTGCTGTAGTAACACATGCAAAAAAAAGCTTGGCATCCTCGTCTCATAAGTTTCCTCGCACAAATGCAGGAGATGATGTGCGAAATTTGCTTGTTCCTCGGTGCCTCAAAGACAAAAGATTTCTGTTGGGCGGTCGAATAGACACTGACCATTGCCGAAAATCTATCGAAGCTCCATTCAATGATAGCCAATCCATGCCAAGTATGATGTCAAATTCAAGAATCGGAAGTACAATGATATCTGCCTGAACCACATCTATAACGCCCCATAAATTTAAAGACTCACGCAAACCACATGCATTTGAATTATTAAATTTCTTGTGTATTTTAATTAAATGTTTTAATTGCATGAATTAATTATGTTGTGCATATTTGCATGTTTAAAACATATTTTTCTACATGGTTGCATAAAACTGTATTTTTAAGGTTTATTCAAGTCACGATCGAGAACGAAGACCGAGGGCGGAAAAACGTAAAATGTTTTTATTAAATAATTATTTTTAATTGTTTAAAATAAGGTTGATGGTTTTTCATGTTTTTGAAAACAAGGGGTTTTGAGGTGATTTTATACGTCGGGACGTAAATTTTATTAGTGTTGGTTTTTCAAGAAAAACACGAACTTTTTGGCAACCCGACTAATAAATTCACAAACTTATTTAAACAAAACTATTGGAAATATTTTAATTAAATTCTAATTAAGATTTAAAGGGCCTAAATTATGCCTAATAGGCCTAAAGCCTTGTTAGTAAATTATTTAACTATATATTATGTAAACCCTCCCTAAACCCTACACTTTCTACACGCCTCTCTTCTAAAATTCTCTCCCAAAAACTCCACCAAATACACGAACACACACACAACAATTTGGGAGAAAAATCGAGGATAGCTCAAGATAGAAGTTCAAGCCAAGGTCTTGCTCCGTTCTTCACCAATCGTCAACGAATAATCGTGTGTTTAAAACGCAAAGGCACGCCATATTCTCCTTTTACTCATCATCACATCATAATATGTTTTTATGCATGAAAAAAATATGGAAAACAAGTGACATTTTATGTATTTTCGTTTTTGTTTGTCTCACGAAATCGCAAAGTTTTTGATTCCCAAATCATGTTTTTGTATGGTTTAAGGACTGTCATGATATAGGTTATGAATAAGCATGGTTCTACACAAAATATAGAGTTCAGGAACACAATAAAAATGTCATAAAGAATGGTGCAATCAAACTGGAATTATACTTGGACTGGTGTGCTTCTTGGCTCACGGTTTTGGGTGTGTTGAGGGCTGGGCTTGGTTCGGATGGATCCAGGGGCTAGCCATGTCCGTAGGTGAGTCCAGGATAGAGTCCTATCCATGCTAGGACTCGAGCTAAGTGGGCTGGGAGGAGTCCTTGCTAACAAGGACACCTATACGAGAGGTATGGGAGTTGCACGCAGGGTTCAGCACTTGTGCAGGGGTGTGGGGCTTGGCCTGAGGTTCAAAGGCTGGGCTAGAGTGCGTCCTAAGGGTCCTAAGTGAGTGTACAACAGGTTGTTTTAGGGTTTGGGCTCGCTGGTAGGTCCTGGAAACTAGAACAAAGAGTCCTAACACTATGAGGGTTCTCGGCCATGCATGGGGTTGGGGCTGGGGCTTTGGTTTTTGCTTTGGGGAGGTTTCTAAGGGATCCAAGGGTCCAGTAGGGTGCTCTAACGATTTGGTCAGAGTTTGGATCAACATGGTTCGAGGGTGGCTCGAGAAAATCGAAAGATGGCTCGGGGTCGAAGTTTATAGGTCATATTAGGGTTTCTAAACTTAAATAAATTGAAAAACGGATCACGGGGGTCGAGTCGGGGTTTATGAAGGCTAAAATAATATAAAAAGACTAAATTTTGAATTTAGGAATTTTATATTAAAGTTTGGGATTTTTCGGAATTAAAACGCCACCAAAACGTCTAATTAAGAATTAATTTAAAAGCCTAGTTTTTAAGCTAAATAAAATTATGAGAATTTTAAGTTAAGCTTAAATAATTATTTGGGACATGTTAGAGTCAAGAAAATCAAGAAAAAGTCAGAAATCGATAAATATCACGTTCAGGAGTAAAACGGTCTTTTTACATCGAAAAATTAGTAAACGTCATGGCAGTGCTTTAATTTCTGTTTTATATGCTAATATGATCATTTCTCATGTTTAGGAATTTTTATATGTTGAAATATGATTTTTTTTAAATGTTCATGATTTATTAAAGTTTAAATTGGACATTTAAAAGATATGTTGAATGCTTGGTTTTAAAAAAAAAAACGATATTATATGCATATGTTTTATTAAGTGATGGAAATACGAAATGTTAAGGACGTGAAGGGATTGTGACTAAATATGTTGGAGATATCGTGAGGGTTACGATCCCAGTGGGAGCCTGACGACCGTGTTTCCTTGGATACGGATACGATACGAATACGAATACGAATACGAATATGAATACGAATATGTTAATACGTTGTCCAGAGCCCAGTTGACTGGTGTCCCCCGCCGTCCAGTACTGTGGTTTTGTGTAGATGGATCCATCGCCCGATACGATCAAGAATACGAGTCACAATCACGATCTCAATTCAACAAACACGAACATGAATATGAATATGAATATGGATACGAATATGGATATGAATATGAATATGAATATGAATATGTGTATATGATTATGTTTATGAAAATGTTTAAGTTTAAAGTTTATGCATTATTATGAAAATGATATTTTTAGTACAAGTATTTTTTACTGTTGTATGTGAACTGTATTACGTCTTACTTGTTATCAAGGATATGATGTGTTGAGTCTTTAGACTCACTAGGTGTGTATGATGCAGGTGATACTAATAACTATGATATTGGAGGCCTCGATGGGTGATTTGCTGGACTGTCGGTGCACATAACCCGATGACCAGCGTTTCTATTTTCCGCATTTATGTTTTTGATTTTACGTTAAAGATTTTCACGACAGTTTATTTATGCTTTTGAGATATTTTTAAGAGGTTTAGTATGTGTTATACTTTTTAACATTTATTGCTTTTCAGGTTTGGTAAAACGTTTTACGATTTCTTGTTTGGCTATTTCATTTGGATTTTCAAGTACTAGTTGGATGTTTTATTTTAAAATAGTGCAAAAGTATTTTTATGTATATGTATAGGCAATGACCGAAAATGTGAGAATTTTAAAAAAAAATTCTAGTACTTTTTAAGAAAACGAATAAGCAGACGTTTCAGTTGTTATCAGAGCAATGGTTTTGTAAAGGGTTGTGCCACCATCAGCGCCGGAAAGATCAGTCGTCAAACCTCAATCTGTAAGTTTACATGCTTTATATGATTTTATGATGTTACCTGTATAATTATATGAATCATATGTTTACGTCACATGTTTAATAGCTCTATTAGGATATATGATTTATATGCTTTGGATTTTTTTTATACGTGATACGATATGAAATAATAAATTATTTGATTTCAACGCATGTTGGTTTTGTGGTGGAATTGCACTATGTTGATTTTTGGGTTTTAGTATTGACATTCTACTTTTTGGGCCATAAGTTAATCGTGAATAATATGAAGGCTATTGGGAAATGTAGATTTTCTAAAAAAATATTTATGATTCGTGGTTACTAGTCGAATTAATTTTTGGGAATTACTCATAAGTAATAATTTTTTGAGGATTTGCAATGACTTGGGTGTAAGAAAATTAATAAATTGGGATTTTAAGTTTTGATGGAAGTGTAATATGGGTTATGAGAATTGATTTTTGGGTGAATAAGTTTAAGTTTTTGAAATTATGTTATGAGAAACCTTTAGAAGAAAATTAAGAACGCCAAGAATTTATGGGTTAATTGTGGAATTTTCGAAATTTAGGGCTAATTGGATAATTTTTGAAGAAATTAAGAATTTATTTTGCGATTTTTAAGGAATTTGGGGACTAGTTTAGCAATAAGAAAGAATTGAATGAGTTAAATAATAAAAATTTTGATGATGTAGACTTTTAAGAATATTTAGAACCTTGGTATATCTGGGTTATAAGGTTATAAGAAATGTTAATCAAGGGTTTTTAAGGATGAAACAATATTAGGTTTGAAAATCTAAGAGTTAACGGATGCGTTTGGGATTTTAAGATTGCAATATGATAAGTTGACGAACATTTTGGATATAAATTAAGGAAAGTAATATACGATAAATATGGTTATCCATCTTTTAAATATTGAGAATTGTAAGAAAAGTTGAAATTCGAGGTTATAATAATAACATCTCACTAAGTCATTATTAGTCTTTTTAAGTTGCGATTTGCAAATAAAGATTTAGATAGAGTTTAAGTTTTATCAGAGTAGCGCAGCGGAAGCGTGAATTTTTGGGATACTAGAACTAAGTCTAACCTTTTGATTATTAAGGATAAGCGAATTTTGAGGACAAAATTCAATTTAAGGGGGGAAGATTGTAACGCCCCGAAAATTTAAAGGCCCACGCGAACCAGATGCATTTGAATTATTAAATTTCTTGTGTATTTTAATTAAATGTTTTAATTGCATGAATTAATTATGTTGTGGATATTTGCATGTTTAAAACATATTTTTCTACATGGTTGCATAAAACTGTATTTTTAAGGATTATTCAAGTCACGATCGAAAAACGGATACCGAGGGCGAAAAAATGTAAAATGTTTTTATTAAATAATTATTCTTAATTTTTTAAAATATGGTTGATGGTTTTTCATGTTTTTGAAAAGAAGGGGTTTTGAGTTGATTTTATACGCTGGTACGTAAATTTTATCGATGTTTGTTTTTCAAGAAAAACACGAACTTTTTAGCAACCCGGATAATAAATTCACAAACTTATTTAAACAAGGATATTTGAAATATTTTAATTAAATTCTACTTTAGCTTTAATGGGCCTAAATTATGCCTAATAGGCCTAAAACCTTGTTAGTAAATTATTTAACTATATATTATGTAAACCCTCCCTAAACCCTACACTTTCTACACGCCTCTCTTATAAAATTCTCTCCCAAAAACCCCACCAAATACAGGAACACACACACGACAATTTTGGAGAAAAATCGAGGATAACCCACGGTAGAAGTTCAAGCCAAGGTCTTGCTCCGTTCTTCCCGAATCGTCAACGAATCGTGCGTTTAAAATGCAAAGGCCTGCCATATTCTCTTTTTACTCATCATCACACCATAATATATTTTTATGCATGAAAAAATTATGGAAAACAAGTGACACTTTCTGTATTTTCGTTTTTGTGTGTCTCATTAAATTTCAAGCAACATTTTTTATTCTCAAATCATGTTTTTTTATGGTTTAAGGACTGCCATGATATAGGTTATGAATAAGCATGGTTCTACACAAAATATAGAGTCCAGGAACACAATAAAAATGTCATAAAGAATGGTGCAATCAAACTGGAATTATACTTGGACTGGTGTGCTTCTTGGCTCACGGTTTTGGATGTGTTGAGGGCTGGGCTTAGCTTGGCTGGGACCAGGGGCTACCAATGTCCGTAGGTGAGTCAGGATAGAGTCCTAGCCATGCTAGGACTCGAGCTAAGTGGGGAGGAGTCCTTGCTAACAAGGTCTCCTACTCGAGAGGTATGGGAGTTGCGCACAGGGTTCAGCGCTTGCGCAGGGGTGTGGGGCTTGGCCTGGGTTTCGAAGCCTGGGCTTCGAAGCCTGGGCTAGAGTGCGTCCTAAGGGTCCTAAGTGGGATTCCCAACAGGTTGGTTCAAGGTATGGCCTCGCTAGTAGGGTCCTGGAAACTAGAACAAAGAGTCCTAACACTATGAGGGTTCTTGGCCATGCATGGGTTTGGAGTTGGGGCTTTGGTTTTTGCTTTGGGGAAGTTTCTAAGGGATCCAAGGGTCCAGTAGGGTGCTCTAGTGAGCTGGTCAGAGTTTGGATCAACATGGTTCGAGGGCGGCTCGAGAAAATTGAAAGATGGCTCGGGGTCGAAGTTTATAGGTCATATTAGGGTTTCTAAACTTAAATAAATTGAAAAACGCCTAACGGGGGAGTCATGGTTCATGATGGCTAAAATAATATAAAAAGATTAAATTTTGAATTTTAGAATTTTATATTAAAGTTTGGGATTTTTCGGAATTAAAACACCTTCAAAACGTCTAATTACGAATTAATTAAAAAGCCTAGTTTTTAAGATAAATAAAATTATGAGAATTTTAATTTAAGCTTAAATAATTATTTGGGACATGTTAGAGTCAAAGAAAGAAATCAAAACTAAAAAACGATAAATATCACGTCCATGGGTAAAACGGTCTTTTTACACCGAAAAATTAGTAAACGTCATGACAATGCTCTAATTGCTGTTTTATATGCTAATATGATCATTTCTCATGTTTAGGAATTTTTATATGTTGAAATATGATTTTTTTTAAATGTTCATGGTTTATTAAGGTTTAAATTGAACATTTAAAAAATATGTTGCATGCTTGGTTTTTTTTAAAAAAAAACGATATTATATGCATGTTTTTATTAAGTGATGGAAATACGAAATGTTTAAGGACGTGAAAGGATTGTCACTAAATATGTTGGAGATATCGTGAGGGTTACGAACTCAGTGGGAGCCCGACGATCGTGTTTTCCTTGGATACTGATACGAATACAAATACGAATATGTTGATACGTTGGTTAGGGCCCAGTTGACCGATGAGAGTGTTGCTGGTGTTCCCTGCCGCCCAGCACTATGGTTTTATGTAGATGGATCCATCGCCCAATACGATCAAGAATACGAGTCACAATCACAATCTGAATTCAAAAAACACGAACATGAATATGAATATGAATATGGATACGAATATGGATATGAATATGAATATGAATATGTGTATATGATTATGTTTATGAAAATGTTTAAGTTTAAAGTTTATGCATTATTATGAAAATAATATTTTTAGTACAAGTATTTTTTACTGTTGTATGTGAACTGTATTACGTATTAGTTGTTATCAAGGATATGATATGTTGAGTCTTTAGACTCACTAGGTGTGTATGATGCAGGTGATAATAATAACTATGAAATTGGAGGCCTTGATGGGTGATTTGCTGGACTGTCGGTGTACGTAACCCGAGGACCAGCACTTCAATTTTCCGCATTTATGTTTATAATTTTACGTTAAAGATTTTCACGACAGTTTATTTATGCTTTTGAGATATTTTTGAGAGTTTTAGTATGGGCTATAGTTTTCAACATTTATTGATTTTTAGGTTTGGTAAAACGTTTTACGATTTCATATTTGGCTATTCCATTTGGATTTTCAAGTACTAGTTGGATGTTTTATTTTAAAATAGTGCAAAAATATTTTTATGTATATGTATAGGCAATGATCGAAAATGTGAGTTTTTTTTTTAAAAAAATTTCTAGTACTTTTTAAGAAAACGAATAAGCAAACGTTTCAGTTGATATCAGAGCAATGGTTCTGTAAAGGGTTGTGTCACCATCAGCGCCGGAAAGATCAGTCGTCAAGCCTCAGTCTGTAAGTTTCAATGCTTTATATGAGTTTATGATGTTACCTGCATAATTATATGAATCATATGTTTACGTCACATGTTTAATAGCTCTATGAGGATATATGATTTATATGCTTTGGATTTTTTTTATACGTGATACGATATGATATAATAAATTATTTGATTTCAACGCATGTTGGTTTTGTGGTAGAATTGGACTATACTGATTTTTGGGTTTTAGTATTAACTTTCTACTTTTTGGGCCATAAGTTAATCGTGAATAATATGAAGGCTTTTGGGACATGTAGATTTTCTAAAAAATATTTATGATTCGTGATTACTAGCCGAATTAATTTTTGAGAATTACTCATAAGTAATAATTTTTCGAGGATTTGCAATTACTTGGGAGTAAGAAAATGAATAAATTGGGATTTTAAGTTTTGATAGAAGTGTAATATGGGTTATGAGAATTGATTTTTGGGTGAATAAGTTTAAATTTTTGGAATTATGTTTCGGGAAACCTGGAGAAGGAAATTAAGAACGCCAAGAATTTATGGGTTAATTGTGGAAATTTTGAAATTTAGGACCAATTGGATAATTTTTTATGAAATTAAGAATGTATTTTGCGATTTTTATGGAATTTGGGGACTAGTTTAGCAATAAGAAAGAATTGAATGAGTTAAATAATAAGAATTTTGATGATGTTTACTTTTAAGAATATTTAGAACTTTGGGATATCTGGGTTATAAGGTTATAAGGAATGTTAATCAAGGGTTTTTAAGGATGAAAAAATATTAGGCTTGAAAATCTAAGCGTTAGCGGATGCGTTAAGGATTTTTTAAGATTGCAATATGATAAGTTGACGAAATTTGATGTTATAATAGTAATAGCATTAAGTCATTATGGGTATTTTTAAGTTGCAATTTGCAAATAAGGATTTAGAAGGTAAAATTAATTGAGATCAAGGAGACGTAAGGACATTCTGGAGTTTAAGTTTTATCAGAGTGGCGCAGCGGAAGCGTGGATTTTTGGGATACTAGAACTAAGTCTAACATTTTGATTATTAAGTATAAGCGAATTTCGAGGAAGAAATTCAATTTAAGAGGGAAGATTATAACGCCCCGAAAATTTAAAGCCCCACGCGAACCAAATGCATTTGAATTATTAAATTTCTTGTGTATTTTAATAAAATGTTTTAATTTCATGAATTAATTTTGTTGTGCATATCTGCATGTTTAAAATATATTTTTCTACATGATTGCATAAAACTGTATTTTAAGGATTATTCAAGTCACGATCGAAGAACGGAGACCGAAGGCGAAAAAATGTAAAATGTTTTTATTAAATAAATTTTTTTAATTGTTTAAAAAATGGTTGTTGGTTTTTCATGTTTTTGAAAATAAGGGATTTTGAGGTAATTTTATACGTCGAGACGTAAATTTTATCGGTGTTGGTTTTTCAAGAAAAACACGAACTTTTTGGCAACCTGGCTAATAAATTCATAAACTTATTTGAACAAGGATATTTGAAATATTTTAATTAAATTCTAATTAAGCTTTAATGGGCCTAAATTATGCCTAATAGGCCTAAAGCCTTGTTAGTAAATTATTTAACTATATATTATGTAAATCCTCCCTAAACCCTACACTTTCTACACGCCTCTCTTCAAAAATTCTCTCCCAAAAACCGCTCCAAATACACGCACACACACACAACAATTTGGGAGAAAAATCGAGGATAAAAGGTAGAAGTTGAAGCCAAGGTCTTGCTCCATTCTTCACAAATCGTCAACGAATAATCGTGTGTTTAAAACGTAAAGGCACGCCATATTTTCCTTTTAATCATCATCACACCATAATATTTTTTTATGCATGAAAAAAATTTGGAAAACAAGTGTCACTTTCTGTATTTTTGTTTTTGTGCGTCTCTTGAAATTTCAAGCAAAGTTTTTGATTCCCAAATCATGTTTTTGTATGGTTTAAGGACTGCCATGATGAAGGTTATGAATAAGCATGGTTCTACACAAAATATAGAGTCCAGGAACACAATAAAAACGTCATAAAGCATGGTGCAATCAAACTGGAATTATACTTGGACTGGTGTGCTTTTTGGCTCACGGTTTTGGGTGTGTTGAGGGCTGGGCTTGGTTTGGCTGGGACTAGGGGCTAGCCATGGCTGGGACTGGGAGGAGTCCTTGCTAACAAAGACTCCTACCCGAGAGGTATGGGAGTTGCGCAGGGTTCAGCGCTTGCGCAGGAGTGTAGGGCTTGGCCTGGGGTTCAAAGGCTAAGCTATAGTGCGTCCTAAGGGTCCTAAGGGAGTGAACAACAGGTTGGTTCAGGGGATGGGCTCCCTGGTAGGGTCCTGGAAACTAGAACAAAGAGTCCTAACACTATGAGGGTTCTCGGCCATGCATGGGGTTGGGGTTGGGGTTGGGGCTTCAGTTTTTGATTTGGCGAGGTTTTTAAGAGTTCCAAGGGTCCAGTAGGGTGCTCTAATGAGTTGGTTAGAGTTTGGATCAACATTGTTCGATGGAGGCTCGAGAAAATCAAAAGATGGCTCGGGGTCGAAGTTTATAGGTCATATTAGGGTTTCTAAACTTAAATAAATTGAAAAACGGCTCACGGGGGTCAAGTAGTGTTTCATGAGGGCTAAAATAATATAAAAAGAATAAATCTTTTAGGAATTTTATATTAAAGTTTGGGATTTTTCGGAATTAAAACGCCTTCAAAACGTCTTATTACGAATTAATTAAAAAGCCTAGTTTTTTAGTTAAATAAAATTATTAGAATTTTAATTTAATCTTAAATAATTATTTATCGACACGTTAGAGTCAAAGAAATCAAGAAAAAGTCAAAAACGATAAATGTCACGTCTAGGGGTAAAACGATCTTTTTACACCGAAAAATTAGTAAACGTCATGGCAGTGCTCTAATTCCTATTTTATACGCTAATATGATCATTTCTCATGTTTAAGAATTTTATATGTTGAAATATGATTTTTTTTAAATGTTCAAGATTTATTAAGGTTTAAATTGGAAATTTAAAAGATATGTTGCATGCTTGGTTTTAAATGGAAAAAACGATATTATATGCATGTTTTTATTAAGTGATGGAAATACGTAATGTTGAAGGACTTGAAGGGATTGTGACTAAATATATTGGAGATATCGTAGGTATTACGGTCCCAGTGAGAGCCCGACGATCGTGTTTCCTTGGATACGGATACGAATACGAATACGAATATGTTAATGCGTTGGCCAAGGCCCAGTTGACCGATGAGAGTGTTGCTGGTGTCCCCCGCCGTCCAGTACTGTGGTTTTATGTAGATGGATCCATCGCCCAATACGATCAAGAATACGAGTCACAATCACGATCTGAATTTAACAAACACGAACATGAATATGAATATGAATATGGATACGAATATGGATATGAATATGATTATGTTTATGAAAATGTTTAAGTTTAAAGTTTATGCATTATTATGAAAATGATATTTTTAGTACAAGTATTTTTTACTGTTGTATGTGAACTGTATTACGTATTACTTGTTATCAAGGATATGATGTGTTGAGTCTTTAGACTCACTAGGTGTGTATGATGCAGGTGATATTAATAACTATGAAATTGGAGGCCTTGATGGGTGATTTGCCTGACTGTCGGTGCACGTAACCCGATGACCAGCACTTCAATTTTCCGCATTTATGTTTATAATTTTATGTTAAAGATTTTCACGACAGTTTATTTATGCTTTTGAGATATTTTTGAGAGTTTTAGTATGGGCTATAGTTTTCAACATTTATTGATTTTTAGGTTTGGTAAAACGTTTTACGATTTCATATTTGGCTATTCCATTTGGATTTTCAAGTACTAGTTGGATGTTTAATTTTAAAATAGTGCAAAAGTATTTTTATGTATATGTATAGGCAATGACCGAAAATGTGAGTTTTTTTTTAAAAAAATTTCTAGTACTTTTTAAGAAAACGAATAAGCAGACGTTTCAGTTGATATCAGAGCAATGGTTCTGTAAAGGGTTGTGCCAGCATCAGCGCCGGAAAGATCAGTCGTCAAGCCTCAGTCTGTAAGTTTCAATGCTTTATATGAGTTTATGATGTTACCTGCATAATTATATGAATCATATGTTTACGTCACATGTTTAATAGCTCTATGAGGATATATGATTTATATGCTTTTGATTTTTTTTATACGTGATACGATATAAAATAATAAATTATTTGATTTCAACGCATGTTTGTTTTGTGGTAGAATTGGACTATACTGATTTTTGGGTTTTAGTATTAACTTTCTACTTTTTGGGCCATAAGTTAATCGTGAATAATATGAAGGCTTTTGGGACATGTAGATTTTCTAAAAAATATTTATGCTTCGTGATTACTAGCCGAATTAATTTTTGGGAATTACTCATAAGTAATAATTTTTCGAGGATTTGCAATTACTTGGGAGTAAGAAAATGAATAAATTGGGATTTTAAGTTTTGATGGAAGTGTAATATGGGTTATGAGAATTGATTTTTGGGTGAATAAGTTTAAATTTTTGGAATTATGTTTCGGGAAACCTGGAGAAGGAAATTAAGAACGCCAAGAATTTATGGGTTAATTGTGGAAATTTTGAAATTTAGGACCAATTGGATAATTTTTTATGAAATTAAGAATGTATTTTGCGATTTTTATGGAATTTGGGGACTAGTTTAGCAATAAGAAAGAATTGAATGAGTTAAATAATAAGAGTTTTGATGATGTTTACTTTTAAGAATATTTAGAACCTTGGGATATCTGGGTTATAAGGTTATAAGGAATGTTAATCAAGGGTTTTTAAGGATGAAACAATATTAGGCTTGAAAATCTAAGCGTTAGCGGATGCGTTAAGGATTTTTTAAGATTGCAATATGATAAGTTGACGAACATTTTGGGTATAAATTAAGGAAAGTAAAATACGATATGTATGGTCATCCATCTTTTAAATATTGAGAATTGTAAGAAAAGTTGAAATTTGATGTTATAATAGTAATAGCATTAAGTCATTATGGGTATTTTTAAGTTGCGATTTGCAAATAAGGATTTAGAAGGTAAAATTAATTGGGATCAAGGAGACGTAAGGACATTCTGGAGTTTAAGTTTTATTAGAGTGGCGCAGCGGAAGCGTGGATTTTTGGGATACTAGAACTAAGTCTAACATTTTGATTATTAAGGATAAGCGAATTTCGAGGAAGAAATTCAATTTAAGAGGGGAAGATTATAACGCCCCGAAAATTTAAAGCCCCACGCGAACCAAATGCATTTGAATTATTAAATTTCTTGTGTATTTTAATTAAATGTTTTAATTTCATGAATTAATTATGTTGTGCATATTTGCATGTTTAAAACTTATTTTTCTACATGGTTGCATAAAACTGTATTTTTAAGGATTATTGAAGTCACGAGCGAAAAACGGAGACCGAGGACGGAAAAACGTAAAATGTTTTTATTAAATAATTATTTTTAATTGTTTAAAATATGGTTGATGATTTTTTATGTTTTTGAAAATAAGAGGTTTTGAGGTGATTTTTTACGTCGGGACGTAAATTTTATCGGTGTTGGTTTATCAACAAAAACATGAACTTTTTGACAACCCGGCTAATAAATTCACAAACTTATTTAAACAAGGCTATTTGAAATATTTTAATTAAATTCTAATTAAGCTTTAATGGGCCTAAATTATACCTAATAGGCCTAAAACCTTGTTAGTAAATTATATAACTATATATTATGTAAACCCTCTCTAAACCCTACACTTTCTACACGCCTCTCTTCTAAAATTCTCTACCAAAAACTCCACCAAATACACGAACACACGCACAACAATTTGGAAGAAAAATCGAGGATAAAAGGTAGAAGTTCAAGCCAAGGTCTTACTCCGTTCTTCACCAATCGTCAACGAATAATCGTGCGTTTAAAACGCAAAGGCTTGCCATATTCTCCTTGTACTCATCATCACACCATAATATGTTTTTATGCATGAAAAAATTATGGAAAACAAGTGACACTTTCTGTATTTTCGTTTTTGTGTGTCTCATGAAATTTCAAGCAAAATTTTTGATTCCCAAATCATGTTTTTGTATGGTTTAAGGACTGCCATGATATAGGTTATGAATAAGCATGGTTCTACACAAAATATAGAGTCCAGGAACACACTAAAAACGTCATAAAGCATGGTGCAATCAAACTGGAATTATACTTTGACTGGTGTGCTTCTTGGCTCACGGTTTTGGGTGTGTTGAGGGCTGGGCTTGGTTCGACTGGGACCAGGGGCTAGCCATGTCCGTTGGTGAGTCCAGACAGAGTCCTGGCCATGCTAGGACTCGAGCTAAGTGGGCTGGGAGGAGTTCTTGTTAACAAGGACTCCTACCCGAGAGGTATGGGAGTTGCGTGCAGGGTTCAGCGCTTGCGCAGGGGTGTGGGGCTTGGCCTGGGGTTTGAAGTGTTAGAGTAGATGCCCTGCAAGCCGACGGTTGGCTAGGAAATTTATTGACTAAATTGTAATAAACAATCTTTATTTTAATATAATTTAACTTTTCATGGTCTTGTTTTACTTTATCTGTATACCATGCAATCAACATAGATAAAGTCCTTGATTATAATTTAATATAAATGAATTGTAATTCGATGTTGAAACTCATTTGTAAACAATATATGATCTAAATTCGTTCCTAGTCGATTCAGCCGCCTAAAACATGGATAAAGGTCGTTTGAGCTCGAGACCTAGCATCTGTGATGTTGTGTACTGTATTTCTTGGTAAGGGCATAGAGATATCCAAATATGCAGATGGGTAGTCATATGATGATTATACCGAACAACCCTCCCTCGGACTTTCCAAGTGGTTATCATTCATCTAGAGGATAAGTCCGTGGTTGTGATTGTACACCATTAGTCCTTACGACCCGGGGCAACACTGAGGCTCTATATGCTAGGGTGTGCTTTGACTCGTTTACCGGCTCCAGGAGAGTCATCAGGTGGCGAGGTTGGGTACAGTTGCGACACATGTAGGAGTCAGTGCATTGTAGTCGGGGATTCACCGCTCACCTACGGGTGTGGATATCCTATGTGATCTGATGAAATAATAGTGCATGGAATCTCTGGCCAGAGTATGAGATGTACGTTGGAGAAGGAATTCTCCAATGGTACATGTGATAACACTATTTATATGTATCACATAGTCATCGAATTAATATGCAAACCTCGATGAACCAATGGTTTCAGATTCGATCGGGATATATGAGATGAAGTGACCGTACTGTACATTAATCATAACCGACTAGTTCTTGCAGGCACTATCAGTGATACCTAGGGGATCATGGGGCGATGCTACTAGACGCTCTTACCATGATCCGATGGGTGCAATCAAAAATGAGTTCTGACATTCTTGATCAAGGTGTTGATGAAAAGAATGGGGCTAACTAGGGTAAGCCCGAATAAGAATAAATGTTATTCTGAATCACAAAGAATTGTGAACCCACGGCTAGCTGTATCCCTGAACCATTGAGGGTCACACAAGTACTGAATCATTTGTTCCCGTTGAGAGAATAAATTCAAGAAGTTGAATTTATATTATGATATAATAAATTCAAGTAGTTGAATTTATGATAATTAAATTTTGAGAAAATAAATTCAAGGAGTTGAATTTATAAAATTTGAGAATTTAATTTATTAAACTCAAAAGTTGAGTTTATTAATATTAAATTTTGGAGGTGCTAAATTCAAGGAGTTGAATTTATAATTTAAATATTAAATTCAAATGTTGAATTTATAATTAATTTAATTTATTAAGCTCAAAAGTTGAGTTTATTAGATATTAAATTAATTATTTGAGAGTATGTTTAATGGGCTTGTAGGAGTACAAGTCCAACATATTAAATAATTAAAGTTATTAGTGGACTTTGATTAATTAATTAAACTAGTTGGACTAGCCCAATTAATTAATCAAGCCCAATAATGTTAATTATGTAATTTAGGTCAAGGCTATTGTTTTTAAGGAAATAAAAAGAAAAAAAATTGACCTAGCCTCCACAATTCCAAAAGGTGATTCACGAGAATTACATCTAAAATCCTCCAAATATTTTTGGCCACTTTTTCAAGAAAAAGATATTTGAGTCGTCTCTCAAATTTTTGATATCAACGTAAAAACTTCTTTCAAATATTCTAGTGCTGTTTGAAAGAGGAACAAATCTTCTGGTCGTGGACTTAATAGAAAGAGTACTTGAAGAAATTATGTTGGGATTCATCAAGAGCTATCTCCGCTAACCTGGAATAGTTGGAGCCTTGTGAAATTTTCACCGAAGGTATAAATTCTAACATCCTATTAATGTTTCATCTTATAACCATATGAATGTCCAGACATAAATATATTTTGATTGTCAAAATAAAAATAAAAAATTTAAACTTCCGCTGCGTTTTGGCACGAGAAAACCGAGATCCTACACGAAGGCTGGGCTAGAGTGTGTCCTAAGGGTCCGAAGTGAGTGCACAACAGGTTGGTTCAGGGGATGGGCTCCCTGGTAGGGTCCTGGAAACTAGAACAAAGAGTCCTAACACTATGAGGGTTCTCGGCCATGCATGGGGTTGGGGTTGGGGCTTCGGTTTTTGATTTGGGGAGGTTTCTAAGGGATGCAAGGGTCCAATAGGGTGCTCTAATGAGTTGGTCAGAGTTTGGATCAACATGGTTTGAGGACGGCTCGAGAAAATCGAAAGATGGCTCGGGGTCGAAGTTTATAGGTCATATTAGGGTTTCTAAACGTAAATAAATTGAAAAATGGCTCACGGGAATCGATTTGTGGTTCATGAGGGCTAAAATAATATAAAAAGACTAAATTTTGAATTTAGGAATTTTATATTAAAGTTTGGGATTTTTCGGAATTAAAACGCCTTCAAAACGTCTAATTAAGAATTAATTAAAAAGCCTAGTTTTTAAGCTAAATAAAATTATGGGAATTTTAATTTAAGCTTAAATAATTATTTGGGACATGTTAGAGTCAAATAAATTAAGAAAAAGTCAAAAATGATAAATGTAACGTCCAGGGGTAAAACGGTCTTTTTACACCATAAAATTAGTAAACGTCATGGCTGTGCTTTAATTGCTGTTTTATATGCTAATATGATCATTTCTCATGTTTAGGAATTTTTAGATGTTAAAATATGATTTTTTTTAAATGTTCATGATTTATTAAGGTTTAAATTGAACATTTAAAAGATATGTTGCATGCTTGGTTTAAAAAAAACGATATTATATGCATGTTTTTATTAAGTGATGGAAATACGAAATGTTGAAAGACATGAAGGGATTGTGACTAAATATGTTGGAGATATCGTGAGGGTTACGGTCCCAGTAGGAGCCCGACGATCGTGTTTCCTTGGATACGGATACGAATACAAATACGAATATGTTAATACGTTGGCCAGGGCCCAGTTAACTGGTGAGAGTGTTGCTGGTGTCCTCCACCGCCCAGTACTGTGGTTTTATGTAGATGGATCCATCGCCCAATATGATCAAAAATACGAGTCACAATCACGATCTGAATACAACAAACACGAACATGAATATGAATATGAATATGGATACGAATATGGATATGAATATGAATATGTGTATATGATTATGTTTATGAAAATGTTTAAGTTTAAAGTTTATGCATTATTATGAAAATGATATTTTTAGTACAAGTATTTTTCACTGTTGTATGTGAACTGTATTACGTATTACGTATTACTTGTTATCAAGGATATGATGTACAGAGTCTTTAGACTCACTAGGTGTGTATGATGTAGGTGATATTAATAACTATGATATTGGAGGCCTTGATGGGTGATTTGCTGGACTGTCGGTGCACATAACCTGAGAACCATCGCTTTTATTTTCCGCATTTATGTTTATAATTTTACGTTAAAAATTTTCACGATAGTTTATTTATGCTTTTGAGAGATTTTTGAGAGGTTTAGTATGGGCTATACTTTTCAACATTTATTGCCTTTTAGATTTGGTAAAATGTTTTACGATTTCATGTTTAGCTATTCCATTTGGATTTTCAAGTACTAGTTGGATGTTTTATTTTAAAATAATGCAAAAGTATTTTTATGTATATGTATAGGCAATGACCGAAAATGTGAGAGTTAAAAAAAAAAATTTCTAGTACTTTTTAAGAAAACGAATAAACAGACCTTTCAACATCTTTTGCAAATGAAAGCTCCAGATTATTCACAATGCTCGAGGTGACCATTTGATCACCAGAGGGAATAGAAATTTTGAAGCCCAATCCCATATCCTCGGGTATAATATTTAGTCGCTTGACGAATGTCTCGGATATGAATGAGTGTGTAGCTCGTGAATCCAGCAATACGTAGGTAGCTACACCTAGAATGAATATACTTCCTGCGACGAATATGTCGTTAAATCTATTCGTGTTGAAGCTTAAGGAATTTCTATCATTATCTTCCCAAAATTTTCAAAAATTAACCGCTTGGACCTAATATTTCTTGAAAATTTGCATTTTAACCCATTAAGTTTTCAAAAATTGTCCTTTCATCCCTAAAGGTTTCGAGTTTTGCAATTCTAGTCACCAAAAGTTTTGAAAATTGCATTATAGCCCCATAAATTTTTAATTCCATCAAATTAGGCCCTAGACTTTCGGAATTTATTGTTTTAACCCTCAGGATTTCAGAAATTACAATTTGGTCCCCATAGATTTTCGAAAATACCATGCATGTCCTCATTCTTGATTTTTCTCAATTTTAAGCCTTAAAATTCTTATTTGGATTTAATTATCTCCTTTGTATGGCAACCTAATTTCTTCAAGGTTTTTCTTAATCTCAAATCAATTCTCATAACCAATATAACATTTCATGCAATAAAGACAATATAAAAACGTTAAATAACTAGGTTACCAGTGATTAGAGTCGTGTTTGGCTCCTCCTCAACTTCTTCCACATGCATCACAGAAGCTCTGCCCACAGTGGGTCCTCTCTTCTTCGGGCAATCAGCAGCTTTATATGATCCCCACATGCACTTGCCAAAATATAAGCGATTGCACTCTTTGCATTACGGCCTATCTTTAGGTTTTGGTGCCCCAGGCGGTGGTGGCCTTTGCTGTCCCGACTTTTTCCATTGTCCTTGGGGCTTTTGTTGCCTTGAGCTTTCGGAGGCCCTGTGAATTGCCTCTTGACTATATGAGAGCTCTGCTTGTGCTGCAGGCTCTTGCCCTGCATCTCAAAATCAACATCTTTCAAGGCTTGCTCAATTTGGAATGCACAGACAGTGGCAGCTGCATAATCCACCAGTCGCATCATCATCACATCCCGGCGTATGGTAGGTCGAAGACCATCCATAAATTGCCTTAATTTCTCAGCAGCTTCCCTAGTAATAAGTGGTACAAAGTGACAACCCCTATAAAATCTCCTAACAAACTCGGCCACAGTCGTGTATCCCTAACAGAAAGTCATAAATTCCCTCTTCAGGCTCCCTCGAACGTCGGCTGTAAAATACTTTTCATATAAAATGTTCTTGAATTGCTCCCAAGTGAGTGTGGCAAGATTGACACCATATTCAACTCCTTCCCACCAAAGGGAAGCATCATCTCGAAGCATATAAGTAGCACACCTAACTCGGTCAGCGTCTCCCATATTTAGATAATGAAAGTGCACCTCAAGTGATCAAATCCAACCTCAGCAGCAAACGGCTCGGTGGTGCCAAAAAATTTCTTCGAACCTAGCCTTCGGAACTTAACATAAACATCGAGTTGTGGCCTCGGAGCCTGCTGAAACTGCCTCTCGAAGAAACGTTCCATGCCCTCCAGAGCACGTGTAGCAGCATCCCCATTAGGAGGTGGGGGTGCATTCCCTTGACGATCCCCATTGTTCTCAACTTTCCCATCGGTACTAGGTGCGCGTCTATGAGGCATTATATCTGAACGTTTTCCAAATTCTAACATGCATTTAAATCTAAGTTTCTAATCATGCAGCATATACAAATCCCTTATTCAACCAATTTAAGCATATATAACATTTAATCATAAAAAGCTATTAAACATGTAATGTAAATGTATAAACCATGTAACAAGCAGGTATCATCATAAAAATCATGTAAAGCAATTAAACTTGCAGACCTAAGGCTTGACGACTGAGCTTCCCGGAACTGGCGATGGCACAACTCTTTGCAGAAACATTGCTCTGATACCAACTGAAACGTCCACTACTCGTTATTCTTTAAAATATACAAGAATTTTTTTTCAACCTAAGCATTCGACAGAAAGTATACGTAAATATATTTTAAAGTACTTTTGAACCATTTAAAATAAACCAACAAACTATTATTTGAACATCCAAAAGAACACATTTAAAACGTAAAATCTTAAACGTCAACCAACCCTAAACTAATATTATTTCAAAAATAAACTTAACTCTAACACCCTCTCAAAACCTCTCAAAATCATCATAAGTCATAAAAATCATTAAGTAATCATAAATCATAAACTTATTTTAATTGCGGAAAACTAGTGACGGTCCTTGGATTGTGTGCACATTCAGTCCAGCAAGATCAACCATCAATGCCTTCATTAACATCAATCTAATGCTCACCTACATCGATCACACCTAATGAGTCTATTGACTCTGCAAACCCTAATCATGATAACAAGTAATACATATACATTCAATGCAACAGTAAAATACTTTTAATTAAAATAACTTTTCATGAACATAAACTTTAACATTTTTCCATCCAGCATATCATATCATATTTTCCTTTCATCATATACATATATGTTTTTTTTTTTTATTGAATTCAGATCCTCAATTGTGACTTTCGTATTAGCTGTAGGTCGATGGATCCATCTATGTATTACCAGGGTACCGAGCGGTGGGGACATCAGCGACACTATCACCCGTCAACTGAGTCTTGGTCTTACATATTATTGTATCATCATATTAGTCACAATCAATTCACCTCCTTCAATTTTTCATATTTCCATCATTTATAAAAATTCATACACATATAAATCGTTTTCTTTTAAACCAAGGATGTAACATGTCTTTTAGCATTAACGTTTCATCATAAAATTCCAAAAACATTTAAAATAAATATTTTAACATATAATACAGCATTCAAGGCACTGCTAGGACGTCTACATTTTTCAGGTGTAAAATGATTGTTTTGCCCCTAAAACCCGAACTTTCAATAATTATCCTTAGACCTTAAAACAAAGTCCTAAATCATTTCAAACTTAACATATTACCTTAAAACACTCACTTAAATATTCCTTAGGCTTAAAATTTATATTTTCGATAATTTTCTCGATTCGTTTTTAAACTTAGACATACATCCCGGTTTTGAATCGTATTGTCTCCAAACTTAACCAAAACATACCAAACTTGAATCATAGCTCAATAACACCTAACTAAACCATATTCAACCCAATTCAAGCCAATCAAGCCCTATAAATAAGCCTAGGACCTTGATGGAGATTCGACATGCTTCGAACCAAGCCCTAGCTTGAGCCTACCCTCACGTACCTCGACTCCAGCCCTTAACCACCATGTACAGCCCTTAGTTACCCATCCTAGGACCATGAACAAGCCCTTAGAAACCTACTGGAGCAACCCCTACTGCCCTTGCACCCGCAGCCTCCAAAACCGCAAGCCCCCACGCAAGGCGCGACCCCAAGCTCGCACCAGCAGCCCTCCACCTTCGATCCAGTCCTCATGAAACTACCCTAAGACCATCCTACTATCCCCTTAGGCCTCTTATGCGTGACAATACAATAGCTAGGAGCCGTGCCTAGTTGAACCCAAGTCCACACATAACACAATTTTCGTTCAACCTAGTAGCCCTCCTTGTCCAGCCTTCAGACATGCTCCTAGGGGTCTTCAAATATGTTGGAAAAAATCCCTTCAAGTTACCCTACCATGGCAACCCCTTTGTGCATCATTAGTAAGAGTTTTAAAAAAAGAAAACTCTACTTTTATGCATGTATAGCCATAACAACGAAAATATATAAAGTATATCATGTTTTTCATGCAATCATGTATCAAACACATAATATGGTGTGATAGATGAGAAAAAAGAAGATTAAGGCGTGCCTTTGCATTTATTACGCACGAAAAACAGCATGGCGATGCGAGGAACGTTGGCAGAGAGGCGGGGGAATAATCCTTGATGAAATTCTGCACTTTTTTCGTGAGTTTCCCCTTGAAAACGTGTTGGTGCTGCTAGAAAGAGTCCAAGTGTGTTTGTTAAGGGTGGGGCGTGCGTTTATGAGGTAAAGAGGATGGTTTATTAGCTTTATATTTTAATTAAAACTCATGGTACAAGCTTGGGCCCATTAGCCAAGTATAATAGGCTTATTAAGCTCATTAATATTATTTAAAATATTTTGTTTAGGAAAGTTTGTAAAATTATTAGCTGGGTTCTTGAAAAGTTCATATTTTTGTCGAAAATCAAATACCGTTTAAAAATACGACTCGGCGTATAAAAACACTCCAAACCCTTCATTTTTCAAATACCATTTAGAACACACCACACATTAAACAATAAAAATAATCATTTAATAAAATATTTTCTCTCATATGGTCTCGGTCTCCGTTCCTCGATCGCGTCTCGAATAACCATCAAAACACAGTTTTATGTATTCATGTAGAAAAGTACATTTTAAACACGTAATCTTGCATGTTATAATTAATTCATTCCATTAAAATCATTTAATTAGTTATTTTCCATTTTCCCTAGATTTGCATGTAGTTGTATTACGTTATCGTATTTTTGGACCTTACAATTCCTCCCTCCTTAAATGAAATTTTGTTCTCGAAATTAGAACTTACCAAATAACTGCGGGTAGAGACTCCTCATGTCTCTCTCAATTTCCCTTCCACCTCATCTCCAGCTTTCTTTGCATCTCGAAATTTTGTTCTCGTATTCTTGGATTTGACCGCTGCCACCTCATCTCCAGCTTTCTTTGCTTGAACATTTGTGGCTTTGTAGATCTTGAATTTTGTAACTATTGAGGTTGATTCCAGAGGGATCCCAGAGTCCTCAATCAGTTTGCTCAGTCGTGGTGCAAAACCCTTCGACTGCTTCGTCGATTGCACCATGTTCTTCAAGATGTTGAAAAAAATTGATGACCAGTTCATCTTGATTCCTTTGACTATAGCGGTCATCACTTGAAATTTCTCCAAGGTCAAGGCGGCGAAAGAATCAGCCTTGGCCAAGATGCCATTTGCAACAATATCTTTCAACAACTAATATTCTGGCTTCAATTCTCTCTTAGCCTCTGAAACTTTTATCAGTTGCCTACTAGCTGAAAGTAGAGTTTGAATCTCTTCAATATCAGAAGCAGCTACTTGTGAAAAACTTGAGGGTCCTTTAGCTAGTATTTGGAATAGATTCTTGAAGAACTCTTCATCAACAATCATAGGGTGATTTTTAACCTTCATCTGAATCTTCACATCATCAGAAACCAAGTTGGACTCGTAGATAGATAGGAGCTCTGATGAATATATTTCTTGAGTAGCAAGACCCAAGAATTGTCGAAATCCAGAAGCTTCAATCTTCTGAAATACTCCGAGAATTGCTTCATCCTTGACAGTGAAAAGTAAGTTGTAGTCTATTGCAACAACATTCAAGAGAAATGTGGGAGTTTGGGCTCTCATTTGAATTTTGATTTTTCTATGAAGAATGAAAGGAAATGTAAGTGATTTGCTTTGGAGATTTGAGAGTTAGGAAATGTTAGAAACTGTAAAGTGAAATTTGAGAAAGACGGTTTTTAAATATATTTCATGATTTTTCAAATTCCAGACATGTGTCAGTCCGTGAGTATTTTGACCATAAATTTAGGTCATTCAACTGTTTTCATTTAATTGAGAAACTGAAATCAGGGAGTTACTCAAAAAACAAGATTAGATTTGAATTTGAATAATTTTAAATTAAAAAACCTCGATCAGTAATGATTTTCATTACATAACTCAATCAAATTAAAGTTAGTCAACCTATTTCATAATATCAGATGATTCAAGTACTGATTGATCGGTTGGAAACTGACTTAGTTCAGTTCATGAACAACTGACATCTGTCTTATCAGTTAACTTAATAAAATTCAATGTTCCTCCTAAATTAAGCATTAAGATAAATCAATGAGCCCTAAAATATTTCTAAAGTAAGAAAACTTAGTCTCAGGTAGAGGCTTAATGAAGATGTTCGCTGCTTGCTGTTCAGCTGATATGTATTCCAGCCGAATATCCTTCTTTATAGCATGATATCTGATAAAGTGATGTCTGACATCAATATGTTTGGTTCTGGAATGAAGAATTAGATTGTATGTAATCGCAATTGAGATGGTATTATCACAAAAGATTGGTGATTCTTCAACAATAAC
This sequence comes from Primulina tabacum, assembly GCF_025594145.1. Classification (NCBI taxonomy): domain Eukaryota; kingdom Viridiplantae; phylum Streptophyta; class Magnoliopsida; order Lamiales; family Gesneriaceae; genus Primulina; species Primulina tabacum. The sequence continues at coordinate 25,645,532 of NC_134559.1, read as the reverse complement.
TCCATAGTCTTTCAGTTATTGCTGAATCCAGAGCAGTTGAGCACAGTAAGTTCCAGCAGCTAAGTATTCAGCTTTAGTTGTGGAAGTCGCAATCAATGTTTGATTTTTGCTAAACCATGAGATCAGCCTGTCTCCTAGAAACTGACATGATCCACTTGTACTTTTGCGATCTAGCTTAAATCCTTCATAATCTGCATTTGAATATCCTACTAAATTGAAAGAAGAATCTTTAGCATACCATAAGCCTATATTTTGTTTGCCTTTAAGATATTTCAATATGCATTTAGCATCTAAGAAATGAGATTGTTTAGGGTGAGGTTGAAATCTAGCACATAAACATACAACAAAAATAATATCAGGGCGGATAGCAGTTAGGTACAATAATGAACCTATTAAATCTATATAGAGTGTCATCTCAACTGATATTCCCTTTTCATCTTTATCTAGATTAATTGATGAATTCATGGGAGTGGATGCAGTTGAAAATGTATCCATGCAAAATTTCTTGATCAGTTCCTTCGTATAATTGGTCTGACTGATACATATACTAGTTTTCAGTTGATTCACTTGTAGACAGAGAAAAAAAGTTAGTTCACCCACTATACTCATCTCAAATTTGTCATGCATTAATTTAGCAAAATTTTCGCATATTTTGGAGTTATTTGACCCAAAAATAATGTCATCAACGTAAATTTGAACAAGTAGGGAATGATCTTTCTTTGAGAATTTGAGCAGTTTCTTTTCAACTGTTTCTACAGTAAAATCATGATCAATAAAATTTTGATAAAGCCTCATACCAAGGTCTGAGTGCTTGTATAAGACCATATAATACTTTGTTAAGATGATAAACATGGTCAGGAATTAAATGATTTACAAAACCTGGTGGTCGTTCTGTATAAACTTCTTCTTGTAACTGACCATTCAGGAATGTGCTCTTTATATCCATTTGATATATTTCAAAGTTCTTGAAGGATGCGTATTCAAGAAATATTTTGATTGCTTCTAGTAGAGCTACTGGAGCATACGTTTCTCATAGTCTATTCCTTCTTCTTGCCTATAGGCTTGTGCGACTATTCTTGCTTTGTTTCGCACAACTAAACCATCTTCGTTGCTACTATTCTTGCTTTGTTTCGCACAACTAAACCATCTTCGTTCAAGTTTTTCCTATACACCCACTTTGTACCTATAATATATTTTGAAAGCAATCTTGGAACTAAAATCTAGACCTTGTTATGCGTAAACTGATTTAGCTCTTTTTGCATTGCAAATACCCAACTGGAATCAACTAGAGCTTCATCAGTTTTCTTTGGTTCTATTTGAGATATAAAAGCAGAGTGTATAAATAAATTAAGCATTTTTTACTATTCTTTACCGGATCAGATGGGTTACTATTACTGCTCCATATGTAGGTTGGATCTGTCAAACTTCTTTGCTTAACTGGTTCAGTTTGTAATTGACCACTTTCTTCTGCTTCAGTTGGAATGACTTCAGTTTGTGTTTGAATATTATATTGGTGTAACTCAAACTGATCATTATGAACTGTGTTTCGTCCAACTGGTTGATTTACTATTTTGGGTTCTGTGCTTGAAGGATATTTCTGACAGCATGAGTTGCATCTTCACTGTCATCCTCCATACTGAAATCAGTTAAGCAATTTGTTAGTTCAACTTGATCAGTTGGCTTATCAGTTAGTACAGTTTCATAAAAAACATGTATTGATTCTTCAACATTAAGAGTACGCTTATTAAATATTTTATAAGCTTTACTAACAGATGAATAACCAAGAAACAATCTTTCGTCTGATTTAACATCGAAGGCTTTAAGTGATTTTTGTCATTGTTGCGAATAAAGCACTTACACCCAAATATTTTGTAGTACGAGACCATACTTTTCTTTCCATATCTCATAAGGTGTTTTCGAATGATTTTAATTAATCATCGATCTGTTCTGATTGTAACACGCTATGCTAACTGCTTCTACCCAAAATCTTTGAAAAATACTAGAATTAGCTAGCATAGTTCTCGCTGCCTCCGTAAGAGTTCGATTTCTGCGTTTAGCTACACCATTCTGTTGTGGTGTTCTTACAGCTGATAACTCAAGTCTGATTCCAAAATTTTAAAAAAACTAAGATAGAATTTGATTGATAAATTCAGTTCCCTGATGGGATCTTATTCTGTCAATCCAAACTATCTCTTATTTAAAAGTTGTTTGGAAAGTTTTATCAGTCGTGGAGAAGTTTGATCTTTAGATTTGAGAAAGATTACCCAAGTAAATCTTGAGAAGTCATCAATGATAACCAGAGTTTATTTCATTACCCCGATGTTCATTACTGGTATTGGACCAAACAAGTCCATATGCATCAGCTCTAAGTATCGGCTAGAAGATTTACTTCCTTTGTTTTTGAAAGAGGATCTAACTTGCTTCCTAAATTGACAAGCTGAACAAATTTTTATCTTTTGAAAACTCAATCTTTGACAGACCAGTTACCAGTTCGTGGTTACTCAGTTGTGCAATGGTTTTGAAATTTAGGTGGTTCAACCTTTTTTATCATAACCAATTCTTATATTGATTTGAAGCTACGAAGCACGCTGGTTCATTGGGTTGATTACTCCATCTCACTTTGTATATGTTACCACATCTATTGCCTATCATAATGGTGTCATCAGTTGTATTCTTAACAGTACAAGTGTGTTTACTAAATTAAAATGTATGATTATGATCACATAATTGACTGATGCTAATCAAATTAAATTGTCAATAAGTAAGACATCATCAATAATAATGCTACCATGGATAAGCCTTACCCATTGTTCTACCTTGAGAGGCTTCTCCAAAACTGATTTTAGGACCTGAATATTTGATAAGTTGTGATATTAATTATGCATCTCTAGTCATGTGTCTTGAGCATCCATTGTCCAAGTACTAGATTGAGTTCCTGGTCAATTTTCCTGTAACCTGCAATCACAAATAATAACTAAATTTGGTACCCAAATCTATTTGGGTCCTAAACAGATTAGTCCTTTAGGAACCCAGACTTGGATAAGTCAACTGACTTTCTAGTCGCTGTGTTCCTAATAGATTTACCTAGTTTGTGTGTGATAGGTATGTTGTGTGCAGATGATACAACATGTGTTTTAGCTATGTTAACCTTGTTGTTCCGATATCGTTTTTTGAACAAGCTTGCAATTAAAATAGTGATTGTAATAGTCTTTCACATAGTTCTGTTTGCTATAACTGGGCAGCTTAGGTGACCGGTTGCTTGGATCAATTGAACTCTTAGAACTATATACAATCCCATGCCTTTTAGTCTTGGTCGTGTTCTCAATCGGCTATTCAACCGGTTTAATAGGTTCAGGTTATTTCTGTAACATAACTGAATTAATAAAATGAATGTATTTCCCTTGCACAAATTCAGTTTTGGCTTTGTACCGCTTGTTGAGAGTTCATCGTGGCTATTAAACCCTAAACCAGTTTTGTCTCCAACTGATTTCTGTAAAACTTTCATTTCAGTCAACCAAACTTGAATCAAGTCAGTTAGTTTAGAGCTCTCAGACTTCGACTACAAAATCAAGGATTGATTCTCGTCCTTTTATGCTATTAACTTAGCAATCTCCTCTTTGATATTTGACCTTTCAATTGACTGTGAACAATCAGTTTCAGTTTTGTCATTTGTAGGATCGAATTTCTTAACTTTCGCTTCCTCAAAGGAGAGAGCAAGCTTACGATACTCAATTACCATATCGTGCAGTGTAGAAATAATTTCCTCTCGTGTAAAATCAATGGAGCTGAAATCAAATATCTACTCGCTTCTAAATTCCAGTTCAAAATCATTAGCCATGAGGCATTTCACCTCTTCTTCATTACTAGAGCTGCTTGAGCTCTTAGATTTGATGCTTCATTGTCAATTTCTGACCATTTTGATTTGTTCTATCCAGCTACTAGGACTTCGCGCTTCTTCCGGGATTATTTCTTGTCATTTTTTGGTCTTCAAAAGGCTTCTTTCCCTTTTCAACTAATCTCTTCTTGTCCTTCGTTGGTTTGGAACAGTTAGCTATGAAGTGGCAAGTTTTTCCATAGTTGTAGCACGCATTCAGTTCTTCTTATGATTAGTTCTTGTGGAAAATTCTTTGGAATGATCCTTTATTCTTTCTCATGAGTCTTCCGAATTTTCTGACGAACAATGAAATCGCGTCATTGCTCAGCAGTTCAGCTGTCTTCTCAACCTAAACTGTTGGCTCCAATTTCAGAGCACTGAGGGCAATTCTGATTGGTGGGACTACTGGTTCACCTCTCTTGTTCGCATTTCAAATTCATAGGCTTTCAAGTCTCAAATAAATCATGTAGTTCCACCTTATTTAGATCTTTTGATTCTCGCATGGCCATAGTTTAACATCCCATTGTTTGGGAAGGCCACACATCACCTTTAAAGAAATTTCTTTGTTTGTACTTTTCCTAGTCCATTCAGCTCATTTATAATGATGTTCACTATTTCATCAGTCTCGTTCATTTATTCGCTAGCTTTCATTTTGATATTATCGAACTTTTTTGTACGGCAACCGAAAGTTTATTCTCCTTGGTTTGCTCGTTCTTTTCACATAACTAGAACATATTCTCCCAAATTTCATTGGCAGATTTGCACATTTGATCTTGCTGAAAGTGTTCTTATCCAGCGTGTTGTAAAGAATGTCATCGCCAACATTATCTAAATTTGTCTTCCTTCTATCTTCAGTTGTCCACTCATTGCATGGCTTCTCGATGCGACGCGATGAGGTGCTCCATCAATTAGAGCAAGTTCAATATTCGTCTTCATTATCTTCATTGGTTCTTCACTTATGACGTACCACATATCGTCATTTTGTGGAGCTAGATGAGCATGCATTATAATTTTCCAATCATCAAATTCCTCTTTGGAAAACATAGGAAAATTTTATTGAATGAAGACAAGGTTATCAGATGAGTGTTTGGAAATATTCATGACCAGATTTTAATCGCTCTATAATACCACTTGTTAGGATCGGTTAATATAGATGATGTGTTTAGAAGGTGCGTTTGAATAAACACTACGGTTTTTGAGATTTTTCGGATATAAATCAGTTCTTTAAGGAACTAATCCTGAAATCTTATATTCAATCTCGATCAGTTAACTAGTAGTAGTACGGAAACAAACTAAAAGATAGATTGAATTTTATGGCTAGGGTATTGTGATAACTGAATGAATAAAAGATGGACACCAAGAGTTTTATGGATGTTCAGAGACTTCAACTACTCCTACCTCGCCCCTTCTATCTCAAGGATAGGAATTCACTAAAAGCCTTTGATTGATTACAACTAACTATAATAACCCACTTCAGTTGGACTTAAACAATATCAAATTGAAACTCTTGGTTTTTATTATTGTTGGAACATTTCATATTCACAATCTTGATTTTGATGATAACAAAACTTGTTATTTTATTTCTAATTATTTTACCTAAGTGCGCAGAAACTAAAACTGATCAAGACTCGAACTGATCAGTTATCAAATCAAAACTGAAGCTGTCGAGACGCAAACTGAAAGTGCCAACTGATTGATCGAACTAAACCAATACAACTGAAGTATCAAGAGCAGTTCAACTGGTTGTCCAGTTGGTAGGAGATTCAACAGAAGACATTCAAAAGCCCGGCCAGCTGATGAAGTATTCAATTAATGAAGATCCCAACTGACCAGTTCAATTGAATCCGTGAAATCAATTTAGCTGACGAGCCAACTGATTACACCTCACCAGTTCAAGACCATTTCAACTGACCAGTTCAAAACATCGGTTAAAACCACTCAGTTGCAGAACTCGACAAGCCTATTCAATGGGATCCAGCTGTGCACAAAGGTAAAAAAGCATATGTACTATTAATAGAACAATAATGGATGTTGCAGCAAAGCTTAAAGACAAAATGTTCCAGAATGACTGTCGGAAAAGTTGAGACACAAATTTCAAGGAACGAATTCTAGCTGCAAGGATCACATGTGATGAGTCTTGATGTACAGTCTCATTACTGCTATAAATACAGACCAAGACCATCATCAAACACATGAACGAGAGGTGAAAATCAAGAGAGAAAAGAAAGGGAACAGAGAGCAATCAGCTCACAGGGAACACTTCAACGTGTTATCAGCTTAGTTTTAGAAGCATATTTCCCTCACTATGTGAAACACTTTTAGGTAGTTTTCAGAGAGCAATTCTCGGACACACACACTCACCTCCACTCATATACTGTCTTGCACGAGACGTAAAACTTGTGTATGTAGTCTTTGACACTTGGACGTTAAACAAGTGTTGGCTGAAAGATAATGTCTTCAGTCTAGACTAGGAGTTCAGTTAGGAAATGGGTAAATCCTAAGCTGAGTGGGTTTGTAAAAAGTGTTGTTTAAATCAAATTCTTCTAGTGGATCCTAGCCAAGGTGGTAGAAGGGCTGACGTAGGAGCAGTTGAAGTCTCCGAACATCCATAAACATATCTTATGTGTTAAATGTTCAACTGTGTTTCTTAAACTGATTTGATCAATTCAGCTGATATCATAGCTGAATTGATAGAAGCCATAACTGATTCCCCGTTTTTCAGTCGATCAGTTTACACAAGTCTTTAGTTTTCAAAATATATCAGTTTTTCTTAACGTAGGATTACTTCGAGTGTTTCCACTTGGTTTGAAACCAAACTCGATCTAATTCATCGGTGTATGCATTTTTAGAACATGAGCTATTGCAGCTTATTGAGAATATTATGTTTGAAGTAACCCTGCAGGTGCCCGAACCGATCCATCACTTTTCACTTATCAGTTGATATATGAATAGCTCAAATAATGATAGGATCGGGTAAAGGTGAAAGATTGTTTAGGAAGGGGGGTTGAATAAACACTAACAATTTTCACAACCTTTTCTCTTTTAGTGAGTCAGTTTAGTGATAAACTGATACTTGGGAATCTTGTAAATCGATATCAATCAGTTAACAATAAAAGTGCGGAAATAAACTGACTGATAGAGAGAATAAAAGTGAAATAAGAAGACACAAGATTTTATGGATGTTCGGAGATTTCAAACACTCCTACTTCATCCCCTCTATCACAAAGATAGGATATTCCCTAAAAGACTTTGATTGATACAAAGAGTTGTACAGACTCATTTCAATTATGGACTTAACAATGCCAAACTGAAACTCTTAGTTACAACAAGTTACAGTACTCGAATGGACTGAAATAATTTAGCACAACTGATCTCTTCAAGATCAAGTATTAAAGCAATAACAGTTTTTTCTTGTAAGCTCGAAGTATAGCCTGGAATGTTATGAATGTATACAATAAGCGTGAGCAAAGATTTCAGCAGAGTAATAGTTTAGTTGAAAAATTTGTATGATAATCAGGTTGATTCAGACTCGGAGATATCAGAGATTTTTTCAGCTGCTCTTCTCTACTATTTATAGGTTTTGCCTCCAACGATAATATTGAATGCGATTTGAAACTTTCTATCCATTTTTTTCCACATCGACATTCTTCTGACAGTCGTACACTGAAACTTTTCTCAAATGCGGCGATCCCACTACTTGTTGCAGTCAGCTTTTGTACAGTTGCCAGTTGAACGTCTTTTTCCTTGGCTGATGATGTGTACTGCTGAAAGGTCAGCTTATATAATGTAGTTGATAAGCTCAAAACTGCTTGTAATAACTTATCAGTTACAACTGACCAGTCAGTTGTCTGCGTAGTTCCGTTTCCTAGTCCAGTTGCTTTTGAGAATCTGCGTACTAATCTTCAGTTATGGGCAACCGATAATTTCTGTATTTTAGATCAATTTCTATCAGTCTTCTTGATCAGTTAGTTCAATCTTTTAAGCGTTCAGTTTGTCAAACTTCCAAAATTCAGTTTCCAACAATTTCCCCATTTTTGGTGTTTGAAAAAACTTAGAAAATATGAAATGATCAATTGAACTCATTGTAGATAAAATAACATTTTATTGACAACTCTTTCAATGTACAGATTCGTACAAAGAATGAAAGAATAAAGGAATCTTCTAACTGACTAAAATAATCTTCAAAATCTGCCAAATTTCTTCTATTTCTTATTGATCAGTTTGTTGTAGATTCTCTCTTCGTTGATTGCTCCTGCTGATCATTTCCTTCTTCTTCCCCCTTTTTGTCAAACCCATCAACCTTCTTGGATAACATTCGAACATCCGAGGAGAGGTTTGATACTGCATTCATCAGAATTTATTGCATCAAATCCATTCTTTTAGAGACAGTGTTTTCCAATAAATCAAGGCGTCTTGAGAACAAGGCTTAAGTTTAGAAGTGTGCATCAGCTGACGCTCTGTCTTTTCTAAGTTCATCCATTTGGAAGAATAATGCAGTTACATCCTTTGTGATTTTCTGAAGTCTCCCCATAGTGTATTCTTTTGCAGAGTCGAGCTTCATAGTATGCAGAATTTGGGTTGACTTGATATCAGAAATGGATCATTATACCGAAAAGGTTGGTCTGAATAGCCTGAATTTCTTAGAACATTGATTCAATTTCTATTGTTATACTAGGAGACATGGCTCCAGAAGTTTCTTGTAGAGTCCAAAATCAGTACACGTAAAACTCATGCATTTATTTAAATTGTTAAATCATTTATTTAAATTAAAATGATTTTTAGTGATGCATGATTTATTAAATTACATTATTTTAATATTATGTGATGCACGTTAAAATATTTTATTGAGTTTCATTTTCAGACGATCATTCGATGCGGGATCGAGGAAAAGAGACCGGTGACGATTTTGGCATATTTTTATGTGGTATTTTATTTTTAAGTTAAGTTTGGGGCATATTAATTAATTTAATAAGTTTCATCATTTTAAAGCCTAAAATTATGTAATTAGTGAGTTTAGAAATTTGAAATTTTTAAAGTTGTCTTTGTGCATTTTATTTGTTAAAAATGAGAATTTTATATAAAAAAAATTAGGGTGTATTTATTTTTAATTGAGGAGTTGTTTAAAATTAGTGTGAGTTAACTTTTGTTAGCATTTTAATTAGTTAAGTTAGCAATAATTTCTCCTTATTAAAAACACACACACACATTACACACAATCACACACACTTACAGGTTTTTACACACACCAAAACACACAACACACACCTACACATTTTATTTTAAGAATTTGAGAGCAAAAACCTAAGGTTCCTCCACCTAAGAGCAGTCGCCCCCTCCCTCTATACTTTCCAGCAACTTTTCGTGGTTTTATTTCAAGAAAATCATTCCACAAGTGTCTCGGATCGTCTCTCGCATCCTTCCTACTTCGGAGTCATCGTTTCGGTAAAGTTAAAGATTTAAAGGCATGTATATTCTGTTTTTCCTGCGTCGATCTAGTCATATTATGTGTTGCGATGTTTTATGCGAGAAAATACATGCGTGATGTGTAGAAGTTTGAGCAATCATGTTTGGATCACTTTTGAAACCATTTTTGGGATCTCAAATCTCGTTTTTACTGATATTTTAAAAAATACGATTTTTCAATCCAGCTTTTGGGAAAACTCTCAACGTAAGAAACGTAGAAAATTTTGATACCTTCAATTTGATATAAAATTCAAAATATCTGGATAAAAATTGAGTGAGATATGATCATTTTCGTGGGACTGCTCAAACTGCGTTTTCTGAAACATTATGTTATTGATGTATTCTTGAAGTTTTATTGTTGTAGGCTTCGTTGGGGATCGACGGGAGATCGTTGCTGCATTTTGTATGTTTAGTATGATGTTGGGTTGGTATTTGGTATGCCGGTTAGTGTCGATAGGCACTTGAATTTATTAGAAGTAGTAGGAAACGATTGGTGTCAATTTCCGTAATTATGAGATTGTACTGTGTTAGGATGGGCGTCATGTTTCGGGTTGTTTGTACAGGTTGTATCAATGTAGTAGCATCCTAGACAGGGTCCCGAGGTGTCGGTCCATAGTCTGTGCAACCGAGTTTAGAATATTAAGAAATACATATATTGAATTTCCGTGGGTTTTTAGTCAGCGCAGGTATCCGGACCCGGACACGGACCCTTACACGGGTTCCGTGCCTTTGTTTGCTTTGAAGTGTCAAATTTGCGACCCTACACGGACCCCCACACAGACCCTAGCATGGGGTCCGTGCCTTTCATTCTTTTCGGTTTGTTTTTACAGTATCTACACGGACCCCTACACGGACCTAGGCACGGGGTCCGTGCCTTCCCTTTTCTTCACACATATTTTACAGTACCTACACGGACCAGGAGCCGGACCTGGGCACGGGGGTCCGTGTACCTCCTGTTTGGGAATAGTTTAGGTTTCCCTTTGAGATTTGTTTTGGGGTTCGATGTCATGGGTTAGTCTGAAGATTAAACGAGGTCAAGTCCCGAGTGATCTAGAATGTCATAAGCTATTTATTTACTTCAGTAGTGAGCACGAGTACCCACGTCTAAGTTATGAAAGATAAGGGTTTGAACTCATGTTAGGATATGCAGCAGTGACCCCAAGCGAGATCCAACGAATCCCTCAACGCCAAGTAAGTATGTTCGACGTGCAAATGAGAAAATGTTTTATTTTTGAGGTATGCTAAATGTCATGTGACCAATTTATGAATGGGTTTGGAAGTCGGTGAACGTGTCCGAGGTCCTCTCCACCCCGTTAAAGTATAAACGGGTTTAGATCAGGATTGGAAAGCGGTAAAGCATGACCGGGGACCAATCCACTCGTTAAAGCATGAACGGGGATCTCATGTATGTGGCAGTGGATCTTCCCTGTCAGCCCAGTACTGTGGTTTAGTCTGATCAGACGTATTTAAGAAAAGTCTTATGTTGATGGCACGTCTTTGTTTATGTATGAATGTACAAGTTTCAAGTACGTTACGTTCATGCTTTAAGTATGCAAGTCCAAGTTTCAAGTACGTACGCTCTATTTTAAAGTTGCATGTGATTTTATTACGTGTTACTCGTTACTTCCAGTTTATACATGTTGAGTCTTTAGACTCACTAGACTTGATCGACGCAGGTGATGAGGCATTTGAGGAGACGAGAGATGTGGACCAGTGAGCTGGCTAGGACTGGGTGGGAGGCTAAACCCGAGGACTGCCAAGTTTTAAGTTTTATGAAATGTTTAAAAGTACTCGGATTTATGTATTGGTTATGAGATTTTAAACAAATATCTTTGACAAACTTTACTTTGAGATCTTTTATGCAACTACTTTGGGGATGGACATTTTGTTTTATTGAATTTTGAAGGTTCACGATTCATTTACGAAAATTTTTATTTTTCCGCAAATTTTAAGAAGTTAAAAGTACGGTACGTTACAGTTGGTATCAGAGCGGTGTTCTTGTAAAGGGTTATGCCTACTGCTAGTCGCAAGAAGCTCACGAAGTCACACCTCAAGTCTGTAAGTTTTAAAGTTTTGAATTATGTAATGTATTAAGCATTAAGTCATGATTTCAGCATGTCCATGTTTTAATTTCAATTTACGTGCATCTTATACTATTGATATCATGTTCATGCATATGGGGTTTACGTGTTGGGTAAATTGTTGGAACAGTATGCCTCCTAGACGCATAATTAACCGGGAAGCTAGGGATGAAGATAGAGAGGCTTGAGAGGAGGGGAGAGACGCTCAACCTCCTCCACCGCCAGATATGCAGGCACAGATGCTTGCAGGAATGACTCAGTTCTTCGCACAGTTTGCGGGGAACCAGGTGACGGTGGATGCACGGGCTAGGCCCAGACCAGAGGCGGTATACGAGAGATTCAGGAGGATGAACCCAAAGGAGTTTTCGGGGACTACTGACCTGATGATAGCGGAAGGATAGATTAAGTCCATCGAGGTGATATTTGAGTTCATTGAACTGCAGGATGCGGACCGGGTTAGGTGCGCCACCTACTTGTTGACTGGAGACGCCAGGATATGGTGGGAAAGTGCAGTAGTGTCAGTTAACTTGCAAACACTGACATGGAGTGGATTTAAGGAGGTATTCTACTCCAAGTACTTCACTGAAGAAGTACGATCCAGATTGACCAGGGAGTTCATGACATTGCGTCAAGGGGATAGCAGCGTAGCTAAGTTCGTCAGAAAGTTTGAGAGAGGGTGTCACTTTGTGCCCCTATAGCTAATGATGCCCAGGGAAAGTTGAGGCATTTCATGGATGGGTTGCAGGCCGATCTTGCACCGTGATGTTCGAGTTGCTGGTCCTACGACTTATGCAGTTTCCGTGTCTAGAGCTTTGGCGGCAGAGCAGGATCAGCGAGATATTGAGGTTGACAGGCAAGGCAAGAGGCCCTATCAGGGGCCGCAGCAGCAGCAACAGCGACCTCAGTTCAAGAGGCCATTCCAGGGACAGCCAGGGAAGAAGCCTTTTCAGGGACCACAGAAAGGCAATGGTTCTATGCCACAGCAGAGGGCGCCCCAGAGGCTGGGTGAGCACCCGGTGTGCCCGAAGTGCAACCGCCAGGACCCGGGACAGTGTCTATACGGATCAGACAAATGCTTTAAATGTGGAGCCAGTGATCACATGCTAAAGGACTGCCCACGGTAGAGGCAGCCAACTCAGGGCAGAGTGTTCGCCATGCATGCATAGGAGGCGAACCCAGACACGACACTGTTTACTGGTAACTTATTCAATTCCCAGACACGACATTGTTGACTTGTAACATTCAATTAAGTACAGTATTAAATTTTTGCCTTGCATGTTTTGAATTGTATTTGGGATTTTATTGTTCTAATTAATATTTTGGTGACTTGGGATATAATTTCCTCTATGCTTGAGGTTGAGGTTAGAACTTGGGATATAAGTTTGTGTGTGCTAACATCTCTCAGGAAATATATTCTTAAAGAGACTAGCCACGAGGGCCCTGATAGACTCAGGAGCCACCCACTCTGATAGGATCGATTAACGTATTAAGAGTGTTTAGAAGGGGGGGTTGAATAAACACTCACAGTTAAAACTGGTCTTTTCTAATTTTGAGTTCAGTTTGGTGACAAACTGATTCTCGGAATATTGTTGGTCAATGACAATTAGTTAAACTAAAGTAGTTGCGGAAAATAACTGACTGAAAGATAGAATATGAAACTGAAATAAAGTAGGTAAGGGTTGTTTCTGGATGTTCGGAGAATTTAATTACTCCTATGTCACCCCTTCTATCTCAAGGATAGGATATCCACTAAAAGACTTTGATCAAATACAAGAATTGTACTGACCCACTTCAGTTTGGACTTAACACTTCCAAAAACTGAAACTCTTAGTTTAACAGAATGTTCTCAGTGCGTAACTGATCTTAGCACTATCGAATTTCAACGATTATTACAACTTGCTAGTGAGCTCAAATTGTAGCCTTAACTGTTACGAATATATCAAGTAAGAGTGAGCTAAGATTTTGACAGAGTGATGACAGCAAGCTTTTGAATAGTATTGACTCTCTTTTTTTTTTTTGCTTCAAGCTGTTCTTCTGTCATATTTATAAGCTTCTTTTCTCCAACGGTAACTTGAGATGAATTTGAATCTTTGTATCCGTTGATTTCTACTTGATTATTCCTTGGACATTGTTTGCTTAGTTTATTGTGATGCGGCGTCTTAATTGCTTTCGCCGAAATGCGTTTTTCTAAGCTGTATTGATTGAAGTGCGGCGTTGCAATCTTCTATGTCTCTTGACGGTTGAATGTTCTTTCCCGAAACATGTTCAGTTGAAGGGTGGTTAGCATACGGCTGAATATATCAACTGATCAGTCTTCTTTATTAGATCAGCTGATTTCAGTTGTTAAGTCCAGTTTCTGAGTTCAGTTTACTCGATCATTTGGTTCGTATTTTCAGTTGGTTCATATTTTGTCAAACGCCGGAATTTAGTTTCCAACAATTTCCCTCTTTATGGTGTTTGACAAAACTAAGTAAATAATAACTGAACATCTGAGCTCATTGTAGATAAAATAAGAGATTGAATTTCTTGAACTGAAAGGGATCTTGATTTAATAACAGCTGAATCTAATAATCTGATTAACTGCTTCTGCTGTTTCTCAAGATGCTCTTTGATTTTTGATTTCTGATTTAATAACAGCTGAATCTAATAATCTGATTAACTGCTTCTGCTGTTTCTCAAGATGCTCTTTGATCTTTGATTTCTTCCCCCTTTTTGTCAAACAAATCCATCTTCTCAGATAATTTTCGAACGTTAGTGGAAAGAATTTTGACATCTGCGGAGATACTTGAGACATCAGTTTGTAAACAAGTCTGCAGCAATTCCATTTTATTAGAAATAGAAGTTTCCAATCGCTCAACTCGTTGACTGATTATATCCTGAGTTGTATAGAGACTTTGAGCTAGACCTCTGTTATTCTTCATCTCAAGTACAGTTCGGGTAAGAGACTCCATGTTTGCTTGAATGACTTTCAGTTTTGCGGAGTCATATTCAATTGAAGAATCCAATTTGACAGTATGAGAGAATTGTGTGGATTGAATTTTCTTGATTTCAGTAATCATCTGCTGCATATTGTGCTGATATTCTGGATTTCTTCAAGAACAAGATCAATTTCTGTGGATTGAAGAAGAGGTGACTGATTAGATGTTCTTGGTTCATGTGAGACTTGATCAAAGACCACCATGGTCCTATCAGATAATATCGTTTCAGAAACAGTCTGTGCTAAAATGTCTGTTGCAGCAATTTCTTCGTGAATTTGAGGTGGTGAAAGTGGATTTTGATCAACAGATAACGCTTGGTCAGTTTCCACTGGTTCCTCTTGTTGAGAGTTTACTAAACTTGGTTCTGGCTCCTTTGTTTGAATAAGCAATCGACTCACCACATTTTCAGCAACTGCTTGACCTGGATATTTTTCTAGTTCATCAGTTTGAGTGACTTGTTCAGCAGAGATTTCTGGCTGAACTGGTGCTTCTTGTTGTTCTTGCATTGAATCTGGGACTGGCTCTTCAGTAGCAAGTGGTTCAACTAGTTCTTCAGATGGTATCTGAACTTCTTGTTCTGGTTGTTCAATTGAAGGAGCAACTGATTCAGAATGTATTTCTTCTAGCTGAGCTTCCAAAGCTACAGCCTGAATGATTTCATCAATGTTTGCAAAAGATAGTTCAGTTTCAGAATACAGCTGATGTTCAACCTGAGAAGATTGAGGCATATCCTGAACTGGCTCTTCAGCAGCCGGTTGTGGAGATGGCTCGTTCTGTTGGGAGGAGGATGAATATTTTTCTGCATTTGAATTGGAGGATTTGTCAGGAAGAACCAATTCCTGATCTTGTTCCCAAAATCTGATTTCCCTTTAAAGGCCACTAAGATCTGAGTCCAGTTGGGTGAACACAGCTCTATCATGATATGCTGTTGGACCTATGGGATTGTAGTTGGATTTCAGCTTTTCAACCATTCTAGTCAGCTTTTTGACTCGAATTTGATCAAAGAAATATTTTTGCCTCTCCAATGCCTGAGCAATAGTAGCAGCTTTGACTATATTTAACACAATCTCTTCAAGTTTAATAAACCTTTTCAGTTGGGATTTGTGCTTCAGCTCTTTGGCAAAAATTTCAGTCCTAAAACTCTTCCAGCTATCAAAAGATTTTAGTTTCGATGTGGCAAATGCATTTACCTGTTCCCAAACTAGGTCAATGTGAGTTTGGATGGTATTAGATGGCCTTGGTTCTTCAACTAGCTTGCCCTTTCCTTTTTCAGTTGTGAGAATGTGAGGAATATCCAAACCAAAGTGAGTGGTTTCCACTGGTTCCCTCAATATAACACCTTTAGATCTGGCCCGAGGCAAAATAGTAGGTCGATTTACATGAGTCAAAGGAGCTCTTACCTTAGCGGGTGCCTTTTCTTTAGTAACTGAATCATCAGGTGGGACTACCTGCAAAGGGATAGCCTGAATAGGCTGTTGGGCAGTTGATTGAGTAATTTTCTCAGTTGGAATAAATTCCACCACTGTTATTGGTTTAGTTCTTTGCGTTCTTGGTCTCTTGACAAGTTTAGGAGGAGGAGTTTTCTCCGAATTTGATTCACTGATAATCAGTTTTCGTTTTGCGGCCTTCAGTTGGGCCAAAGTTTTGGTCTTCTTGATTGGTGTTGGAGCAGGTGGTTGCATTCCAACCTCCTGTTTGGTTTTCAAAAACTGTTTGGGAGAAATGTCCAGTTTGGTCTTTGGCGGTAAGATGTTCTTGGCATTGAATACCTTGAACTTTGATGATTTTCCAGCATTGTCAGCTACCAATCCTTTTAGTTTCAGAAGATAACTGATTGGAATAGCAAAGCCTCTTGACTGTTTGGTAGATTGAAGCATATTCCTCAGAATATTGAAAATAATATGCCTCCAGTTAGCTTTCTTCTCTCCCATGATGATGGTCATCACTTGGAATTTTTCAAGAGTAAGGGCAGCATAAAATCCGGCCTTAGCCAATATGCCCTTCGCCACAATGTCGGCTAATAATTGAATTTCTGATTTCAGCTCTTTCTTTGGATCGGAAACTTTGATTTTCCGCCCATCAGCAGACAGCAAAGATTGCATTTCCTCAATGTCAGATGTTTTGACTTCAGAAAAACTGACGTACCCATCAGTTGGCAAAGAGAAAATTTCTCCAAAGTCCTCTTCAGATAGGATCAACAGTTGATTATTGAAGGTTACAGAGATACTTCCATCAGTAGTGACGAACCCCTTCAGATAGAATTCATTTACTTCCTTGGGGTATATCTCCTGCGAAGATTGTCCCAAAAACATCCTGAGACCAGCAGATTCAATCTTCAGAAAAACATTCTTAACTTCTGCTTCTTGAACTGATAAAACTGAGTCAAAATCGATGGCCATAGCGTTCAACACGTGAGCTGGGATTTGATTCGCCATTTCGACAGATAAAATGATCTGAAATTTGTAAACGATAAGCTCTGGAATTAGTATGCTATTAGAAACTGATTGTATGTGTAAGAAGAAAACTGAATTGAAGCGGGCTTAGTACAGTTGTTCGTGACTGTTCAAATTCGGGACACCTGTCAGTCCATTAAAAATTTTGAGTAAAACTATGTGTACGTGTGTTGTGGGCGTTTGTGAAAAAGATGAACGGTTTAAAATAGGCCACGTTATGAATCTGCAGTCACGTCAGTTGATTTGGAATATAATAAGTTTTAAATTTGTTAATTTATGTGAGAAGATTTGTAAAATATCCAGCTGAACGATCAGTTGGGAAACTGATTCATTTCAGTTGAGAGTTCACAAACAATTGTCTTCTCAGTTAACCTCTTCAAAACTGATATTCCCCCTTAATCGATACATAAAATAATTAAAGCGACGATATAAAATAAATTTAAAGGTCAGAAAGATTATCGTTTGCTGAAACGTTGACGACTCTTCATCTTCCATGACTCTTGGCTATAAGTAAAAGTGACATGGTTAGTTTCAGTCATATTGAAAAACATATTCAAAGTAAAAAGAATGGCAGATGCTAGTAGCTCGAGTGCTTCGCCATTTTCTTTGGAGACTAGGAAGGCTGTGATAGAAGATGAAGTCTTCTATGAGAGTCTTCACTACTAGGAGAAGCTTCAGAAGCTTGAGTTTCTGTATAATACTGGCGAGGCTACCACTCCTGAGCTGATGACAGAGTTGAGAAAAGTGCGGGAGCACTTGCACATAGCTGTGTGGGTGGATATCTTCACAGATGGTCATATATATCAGATGATACTTCGAAAGGAGCTGAAGATCCTTAGGCGCATAGCTGGTTCTCACAGCTTTTCCAAGACATCTACTGGACCTTTATCTGCTTGGTTGAAGATGTGGATAATTGTTGTAGAAGAGAAATATTATGATGCAATCCAAGCAAATATTTATGGTTGAATGAAACATTTATTTTGGCTTAACTTTGTTTTTCTTTTTCCTGCAAATAATAAGTTTCATTAGTTATTATATATGAACTACGATCATAAACAGATGAACTGATGACTGGTTAAGCGTTAAGTAATAAATGTCAAACTGATATCAGTTGATAATGATCAACTGATAGTTAAGAAGCCTCGGTAAATGAGAATGACGCTTCGGTTGATTTGAGTCTCTTCAGTTTCTTCAACATTTAAATTTCATCGTCTATAAATAAGATGATAGAATGTGAGACAATAATAGTTCAATATGTCGGATTCAAGTAACTCTGATGCATGCAGTAGTTCGCATATTCAAGTTAATGAGCAATTAAGTCCTTATTTAAAAGAATTGAAGAAGACAATGGAAGAATAAGTCTTGATGAAAGTGATGTCAACATGGTTCAAGATTCATGATTTGCAGAGGGTAAGTAGTAGTGGTGCTGTTCCTACTCGTGCTCAAGCAGCAACAACAAGAAAATACATTGATCGTTTTGAAGTTAGGCATGTTACAGATCTGATTGATGACAAATGTGTTGGAACTTTTCAAGTTCGCAATCTTATTTTGATGTTAACAAAACTTGTTATTGTGTTTCTAAAATATTTACTCAAGTGTGAAGTTGCAAACACAAGAAGCAAGCTGAAACTGAATTTTGCCCAAACTGAATTTCTGGCGAGCTTCGGTATTTTGATTATATCTCTCAACTGGATTATTCACATGACAATCTGCCAACTGGACTGATTAGAAAACTCAATTTGGAACAAATCGTATTTCACGTCAGTTGGGCAAAATCGGATGTTATCATGGTCTAACTGATCGCTCAATTACCGAACTGATCACACGAAAACAGCAATCAGTTGAGTTTGAGCAGCTGCGGTATTTTGGTCATATCTCTCAGCCTCGGTTATCGAAATGAAGCGATTCAGTATGCGATGGAAAGATAAGACGATGATCTACAAATCATCTTCAGAAGTCAAAGTCTGAATCAGAGCTTAAGATGCTGATAAATGACAATGAAGTTATTGGTTTTGCACAAACTGAAATCAGCTAAGCTGATTTCAGCACACCAGCTGAAACTGAACAAACTAAACCAACTGCTGACCAGCTGACCAACCAACTGAACTGAACCAGCTGCTGACCAACTGAAACTGAACCAAACCAGCTGAAGACCAATTGAACCAGACCTGCTGAACTGAACCAGCTGAAACTGAACCACACCAGCAGACCAGTTGGACCGTTGAACTGATTGACCAGTTGAGTTGACCAGTCGAGAAAATGTCCAGCAAGACGAATTTGACCGTTGCAATTCCAGAAACAGTACAGAAACTTTCCAACTGTCATATTCTTGTGTCTAACGTATATATCAGTGTTGGAGCCTATAAATACAACATATTGAAGATCAAACAATAGCTTTTGAAGTGGATTCAAAGCATGGGCAGTTAGCATGGAGATATCAGCTAGTTGAGAGCACAAGCCCTTGTGTGAGGATACATTTGAGATATACACTGTAAATGATAAATTCCTCACACACAATCACTCACACATATACAAGAGAGTTGAACTTCAAAGATTAGTTGAGTGAGTCTTGCACTAAGACAATAAACTTGTGTATGTAGTCTTTGCAGTATGAGACATTAAACAATATGCTGATTGTGAGGTGCTGCCTACAATCTTGAGTGCTAGGAGTTCTAGTTGGGTGCTGCCCTTCCGGAATGGGTTTGTACAAGTAGTTGTATAAATCAAAGTCTTCTAGTGGATCCTTCCCAAGGGGAAGAAGGGGTGACGAGTGTTTGAAATATCCGAACATCCATAAACAAATTCGTGTCTATTTGTTTATTGCATTTGCTTATCATTTTCACTGTTTTTAAAGATGCATTGTTGAAGCATTTTATGTGTTCTTCAAATATCAAAATATTGTATATCATGTGTTTGATAAAATGCTTCAACTGAATATTTTTTACTCATTCAACTTGCATATATTTTAAATGGTTTAAAAAATATTTATTCGGTTTCTACGAAGGATTATTTCAAGTATTTTCCGCTTGGTTTGAACACCAAACTCGATTTAATTCATCGGTGTTCAATATTTCAAGAACCGAGCTATTTTAGCTCAACGATTACCCCCTAATCGATCCTAACAATTGGTATCAGAGCGGGTGTTCTTGAAAGAACATTGAAACTGATTTTGATGTTTAAAATTCGAAAATTTCAGATTATTTACACATATATATGCAAAACTGAATTTTCGCGCAGCTTGCAACGACCGTAGGAAAAATGGAATATCTCCTTGCTCGAGTGTCCAAATGACGAACCGTTTTTTGCGTTGCAAACTAGACTCACAGAGGTTTACAATGGTATAAAATTTGCAGCCTATGTATGCTCAACAAAATACAGTTTATTCGTTGAAGGCAGAACATATGTGCTGCAGCATAAAATGAGCCATGGAGAAAATTGGTTAGTTATCCTTCTTCTTTTATAATTTTCAAAATTTCAAAAATATAGGGGGAGAACTCATTGTAATTTTAATGGAGTTATTATTTTTAAATATTGAGGGGGAGAAAATTTTGTTTAAAATGTTTTGAAAATATGACTTTTTGATTCACACAAAAAGGGAGAGAAATATGTTAGTTGAGTTGATTGTTTATCCAAGTTTTGTGATCATCAAAAAGGGGGAGATTGTTGGAACTTTTCAAGTTCGCAATCTTGATTTTGATGTTAACAAAACTTGTTATTGTGTTTCTAACATATTTACTCAAGTGTGAAGTTGCAAACACAAGAAGCAAGCTGAAATTGAATTTTGCCCAAACTGAATTTCTGGCGAGCTTTGGTATTTTGATGATATCTCTCAACTGGATTATTCACATGACAATCTGCCAACTGGACTGATTAGAAAACTCAATTTGGAACAAATCGTATTTCACGTCAGTTGGGCAAAATCGGATGTTATCATGGTCTAACTGATCGCTCAATTACCGAACTGATCACACGAAAACAGCAATCAGTTGAGTTTGAGCAGCTGCGGTATTTTGGTCATATCTCTCAGCTCGGTTATCGAAATGAAGCGATTCAGTATGCGATGGAAAGATAAGACGATGATCTACAAATCATCTTCAAAAGTCAAAGTCTGAATCAGAGCTTAAGATGCTGATAAATGACAATGAAGTTATTGGTTCTGCACAAACTGAAATCAGCTAGGCTGATTTCAGCACACCAGCTGAAACTGAACAAACTAAACCAACTGCTGACCAGCTGACCAACCAACTGAACTGAACCAGCTGCTGACCAACTGAAACTGAACCAAACCAGCTGAAGACCAGTTGAACCAGACCAGCTGAACTGAACCAGCTGAAACTGAACCAGACCAGCTGAAGACCAGTTGAACCAGTCCAACTGAACCAGTTGAACTGAACCAGACCAACTGAACCAGTTGAACTGATTGACCAGTTGAGTTGACCAGTCGAGAAAATGTCCAGCAAGACGAATTTGACCGTTGCAATTCCAGAAACAGTACAGAAACTTTCCAACGGTCATATTCTTGTGTCTAACGTATATATCAGTGTTGGAGCCTATAAATACAACATATTGAAGATCAAACAATAGCTTTTGAAGTGGATTCAAAGCATGGGCAGTTAGCATGAAGATATCAGCTAGTTGAGAGCACAAGCCCTTGTGTGAGGATACATTTGAGATATACACTGTAAATGATAAATTCCTCACACACAATCACTCACACATATACAAGAGAGTTGAACTTCAAAGATTAGTTGAGTGAGTCTTGCACTAAGACAATAAACTTGTGTATGTAGTCTTTGCATATGAGACATTAAACAATATGCTGATTGTGAGGTGTTGCCTACAATCTTGAGTGCTAGGAGTTCTAGTTGGGTGCTGCCCTTCTGGAATGAGTTTGTACAAGTAGTTGTATAAATCAAAGTCTTCTAGTGGATCCTTCCCAAGGGGAAGAAGGGGTGACGTAGGAGTGTTTGAAATATCCGAACATCCATAAACAAATTCGTGTCTATTTGTTTATTGCATTTGCTTATCATTTTCACTGTTTTTAAAGATGCATTGTTGAAGCATTTTATGTGTTCTTCAAATATCAAAATATTGTATACCAAGTGTTTGATAAAATTCTTCAACTGAATATTTTTTACTCATTCAACTTGCATATATTTTAAATGGTTTAAATATTTATTCGGTTTCTACGAAGGATTATTTCGAGTATTTTCCGCTTTGTTTGAACACCAAACTCGATTTAATTCATCGGTGTTCAATATTTCAAGAACCGAGCTATTTTAGCTCAACGATTACCCCCCTAATCGATCATAACAAAATGTCTGTTAGAAGCAATGTTATGGAAGGAATGGCATGTGGTTGAGAAGATTTCTACAACTAGGTCATTTTCTAGAATCCAAATTTATGAGTTGAATAATTGGATTAGAGAATGGCAGGATTCAGTTGGTTCTATGATATCTTCTATAAACTGGGATCGATGGTATTCTTAATAAAGTATTTCTATTAGTAAAGCAACATTAGTAATAATTTTAAAATAGATCAATTAAACCAAGAATATTGCGAAAGTAAGAAAACTTAGTCTCGGGTAATGGTTTGGTGAAGATGTTAGCTGCTTGTTGCTCAGTTGATATATACTCCAGTCTAATGTCCTTCTTCAAAGCATGATCTCTAATGAAGTGGTGTCTGACATCTATATGCTTTGTCCTTTAGTGAAGAACTGGATTATAGGTGATGGCAATTGTACTCGTATTGTCACAAAATATGGGCGAATTATTTGTAATTACTCCATAATCTTTCCGTTGTTGCGGATCCAGATCAGTTGTGCACAGCAACTACCAGCAGCAAGGTATTCTGCTTCAGTTGTTGAGGTAGCTATAGATGTCTGCTTCTTGCTGAACCAAGAGATCAGCCTGTCTCCTAGAAACTGACAAGATCCACTTGTACTTTTACGATCAAGCTTACATCCTGCATAATCTGCATCTGAATATCCAACTAAATTAAAAGTAGAGTCTTTAGAATATCATAACCCAACATTTTGTGTACCCTTAAGATATCTCAAAATTCTTTTAGCAGCTGAGAAATGTGATTGTTTAGGATTTGATTGAAATCTAGCACACATACAGACAGCAAATACAATATCAGGACGACTGGCAGTTAGGTATAATAATGACCCTATTAAACCTCGATATAATGTCGCCTCAACTGATATTCCCCCTTGATCAGTGTCCAATTTTACTGATGAGCTCATGGGAGTATTTGCAGCTGAACATGATTCCATGCCAAATTTCTTCAGCAGCTCCTTTGTATATTTAGTCTGACTGATGAATATGCCAGTTTCCAGTTGCTTCACTTGTAGTCCAAGAAAGAATGTCAGTTCACCCATCATGCTCATTTCAAACTTATCCTGCATTAGCTTAGCAAATTTCTCGCATAATTTGTGGTTAGTTGACCCAAATATGATATCATCAACATAAATTTGAACTAATAAAATGTGATCATTCTTAGTAAATTTGAACAAGGTCTTATCAACTGATCCAACAGAAAAATCATGATCAGTTAGGAATTTTGAAAGAGTTTCGTACCAAGCTCTGGGAGCTTGTTTAAGACCATATAAGGCTTTGTTCAAATGATATACATGATCAGGAAAGTTGTGATTTACAAAACCTGGGGGTTGTTCAACATATACTTCCTCTTGTAGTTGACCGTTCAGGAATGCACTCTTTACATCCATCTGAAAGATCTTGAAATTCTTGTATTTTTCATAAGCAAGAAACATTCTGATTGCTTCCAGTCTTGCAACTGGAGCATATGTCTCATCATAGTCAATTCCTTCTTCTTGTCTGTATGCTTGTGCTACTAATCTTGCTTTGTTGCGTCCAACTGAACCATCTTCGTTCAGTTTGTTCCTGAAAACCCATTTTGTACATATGACAGTTTTTGAAATCGATCTTGGAACTAAGTTCCAGACATTGTTATGAGTAAACTGATTTAGCTCTTCTTGCATTGCATTTACCCAGTTAGGATAAGCAAGAGCTTCATTAGTTTTCTTCGGTTCTAGTTGTGAAACGAAAGCTGAATGGATAAATAAGTTTAGCATTTGATTTCGAGTTCTTACTGGATCTGATGGATTTCCTATTACCAGTTCAGGTGGATGTGATTTTTTCCATCTGTACTCAGTATTTGTTGTATCAGCAATTCCTTCAGTTGGTAACTGAACACAGTTTTCAGTCTCAGTTGGTGCTTCGTCAACTGGTATTTGAATGTTATCATTATGCTCTATCAACTGATCATTAGCTACGACTTCCTATGCATCTGATTTATCCAGTACTTCTGGTTCAGGTGTTTGAAATATGTTTTGATTATTATGACATTCATTTTTGTCATCATCTTCCAAACTGATATCTGTAAATCGATCAACTAGCTCAACTTGATCAGTTGGCTTATCAGTTAGTTCAGTTTCATCGAAATCAACATGAGCTGATTCTTCAGCATTTAGGGTTTTCTTGTTGAAGACTCTATAAGCTATACTAACTGATGAGTATCCAAAAAAAATAATCCCTCTGCAGATTTAGCATCAAACGCTTTTAAATAATTTTTACCATTATCAAGGATAAAACATCTGCAGCCGAATATTTTGAAATAAGTAATTATACTTTTTCTTCCATGCCAGATCTCATATGGTGTTTTCATATGATTCTTATTAATCATTAATCTGTTCTGAGTATAACATGCAGTGTTTACTGCCTCTGTCCAAAACCTTTGAGAAATACCAGAATCAGCAATCATTGTTCTAGCAGCTTCTTTAAGGGTTCGATTTCTTCTCTCAGCTACACCATTTTGCTGAGGAGTTCTGGCTAGTTGAGAGCTCATGCTTAATTCCAGCATTCTCTAGAAAATTTGAAAGAGTTTGATTGATGAATTCAGTTCCTCGATCTGATCTGATTCGATCAATTCCAACTGATTTTTCATTTAAAAGTCTTTTGAAAAGCTTTATCAGTTGTGAAGCAGTATGGTCTTTAGATTTGAGAAAAATAACCCAAGTAAATCTGAAAAATCATCTACGACTACCAAGGTGTATTTCATTCCCTCTAAGCTCATGACTGGTATACGACCAAAGAGATCCATGTGCAACAGTTCTAAGCATCGGGATGAAGATTTACAACCCTTGTTTTCAAAAGAAGATCGTACTTGTTTACCATACTGACATGCTGAGCAAAGTTTTTCTTTTGAAAAGTCTATTTTGGGCAAACCAGTTACAAGTTCATGTTTACTCAGATAGGCAATCGTTTTAAAGTTTAAATGGTTTAGTCTCTTATGCCACAACCAGTTTTTAGATGATTTGGAAGCAATAAAACAAACTGGTGCATAAATTTGATCATTCCAACTGATTTTATATGTGTTTTCACAACGTTTGCCAGTTAGTATGATTTCATTAGTTGAAGTTTTGACTGAACATGAGTTTTTGTCAAAATGTAATGAAAATCCACTGTCGCATAACTGACTGATGCTGATCAAGTTATACTTCAGGTTTTCTACTAATAGAACATCTTTAAAAGTAAAGTTACCATGGATAAGCTTACCCTTACCCACAGTTCTACCTTTGGAATTGTCCCCAAAACTGATATTTGGACCACTGTATTTGATCAGTTGAGATAGCACACTTGC
The DNA here is from genome assembly GCF_025594145.1 of Primulina tabacum. NCBI lineage: Eukaryota > Viridiplantae > Streptophyta > Magnoliopsida > Lamiales > Gesneriaceae > Primulina > Primulina tabacum. Next base: position 25,620,019 of record NC_134559.1, on the reverse strand, counting down.
ATCTCCTGTCATATGTCGCGAACATCCACTGTCCAAATACCATATTGAGTTCTTGTTTGTACCTGTTACCTGCAGTCACACACATAATATAATTTGGTACCCATATCTATTTGGGTCCTGAACTGATTAGTCCTTTAGGAACCCATACTTGGATTAGTCTAACAGACTTTCCAGTAACTGTATTCCAAATGGTTTTTCTCGGCTTTTTTGTGCTTGTGTAGTGTACGGATGATACAATATGTGTTTTAGCTTTATTCAACTGATTGTTCAGTCTATATCTCTTCTGAACTGGCTTGCAGTTATAGTAATTGGAATAGTCATTCGAATAGTTTTTGTAAAATCTCTTTGATGACTGACTTTGTGAATCAGTTGAGAATTTTTGACTATAACCAATCCCATATCTTCTAGCCTTGTTCATATTCTCAGTAGGTTGCTCAATCAGTTTACTGGGCTCAATTTTTTCTTGTACCATTGCTGATTTGACAAAGTGAATGTATTTCCCTTTGTCTATTGTTAGCTTTGGTTGAGTATCATTTGGATACATTTCTCCTTGAGTGTTGTAACCTAAACCAGTTTTATCATAAACTGATTTTTGTGAAATCTGCATCTCATTTAGTGCAGTAGATGATTTGTTCCAAGACTGAATAAACTCAGTTTGTTTTGAGTTTTCAAGCATCAACTTCTGTATTAATGACTGATTTTTGTTTCTTTCTGGTTTTAACTCAGCAATTTCCCTTTTTAGACTCAACCCATAGACTGATTCATCAGTTTTGGTTTTATTGTCTGTAGGTTCAGTTTGCTTTGCTTTGATTTCTTCAAATGATGATGCAAGCTTTTGATACTCATTTACCATGTCATGTAGTGTTAGAATGAGTTCTTCTCGTGTGAAATCAGTTCAGCTGAAATCAAATACCTGTTGGCTAGATGATTCTTCTGCTGCATCATTAGCCATCAAGCACTTTACTTCCTCATCATCACTAGAACTGCATGAGCTTTCTGGTTCCGACTCTTCACTGTCAGTTTCTGCCCATTTAGATTTGTTTTCTTCAGCTAAGAGTACCTCATGTTTCTTTCTGAAGACCTTCTTATCTTCCTTGGGTCTTATTTTGCGTTCATATGATTTCTTTCTTCTATCAGTTGAGCCTTGACTGTCCTTCTTGGGTTTAGGACAATCAGCAATGAAGTGACCTGATTTGCCACAGTTATAGCAGGCATTTGGTTCATCTTTGGAATTGTTCCTTCGGTATGGCTTTTGGAAGTTCCCTTGATTCTTTCTCATGAACCTTCCAAATTTTTTGATGAACAATGACATAGCATCATTACTCAACTGATCAGCAGATTTTTCGACTGAATTGATTGGTTCAGTTCTGACAGCAGCTAGAGCAGTTGTGGCTGCAGAGATAGATGATTCTCCTTCTCTGGTCTGCAGCTCAAATTCATAGGCCTTTAAATCAGCAAACAGATCATGAAGTTCGATTTGGTTCAGATCTTTGGACTCCCTCATTGCCATGGTCTTGACATCCCATTCCTTGGGAATACCTCTTATTACCTTCAGTGCAATCTCTTTGTTGGTATACACTTTTCCAAGTGCATTTAGCTCATTGATGATACTGCTTACTCTTTCATCATACTCGTGCATCGATTCTCCTGCTTTCATTTTGATGTTATCAAACTTTTGCACTGCAACAGAAAGTTTATTTTCTTTGGTTTGATCATTTCCTTCACACAGCTGGATCAGCTTTTCCCAAATTTCTTTGGCTGTCTTACACATTTTTATTTTGCTGAAGGTTACTTTGTACAGCGTTTTGTACAGAATGTCTTTAGCCACATTATCAAGATTTGCTTTTCTTTTATCTTCAGTTGTCCATTCATCTCTGGGCTTTTCTATTCTTTGTGGTGCTCCTTCTGTAATGGCAACTGCTGTATTTGTTTTTAGAATCTTCATGGGTCCATCAGTTATGACATACCACATGTCATCATCTTGTGCAGCTAAATGAGCCTGCATTCTGATTTTTCAATCATCAAATTCTTCTCTGGAGAACATGGGAATTTTGTTGAATGAAGTCATGTTGTCAAGTTTTTAGATCAAAAGTATTCAAGAACAAGATTCAACCTCTCTGATACCACTTGATAGGAACGATTAACGTATCAAGAGTATTTAGAAGGGGGGTTGAATAAACACTCACAGTTAAAACTGGTCTTTTCTAATTTTGAGTTCAGTTTGGTGACAAACTGATTTTCGGAATCTTGTTGGTCAATGACAATCAGTTAAACTAAAGTAGTTGCGGAAAATAACTGACTGAAAGATAGAATACGAAACTGAAATAAAGTAGGCAAGGGTTGTTTCTGGATGTTCGGAGAATTTAATTACTCCTACGTCACCCCTTCTATCTCAAGGATAGGATATCCACTAAAAGACTTTGATCAAATACAAGAATTGTACTGACCAACTTCAGTTTGGACTTAACACTGCCAAAAACTGAAACTCTTAGTCTAACAGAATGTTCTCAGTGCGTAACTGATCTTAGCACTATCGAATTTCAACTATTATTACAACTTGCTAGTGAGCTCAAATTGTAGTCTTAGCTGCTACGAATATATCAAGTAAGAGTGAGCTAAGATTTTGACAGAGTGACAGCAAGCTTTTGAATATTATTGACTCTCTTTTTTTTTTGCTTCAGCTGTTCTTCTGTCATATTTATAAGCTTCTTTTCTCCAACGGTAACTTGAGATGAATTTGAATCTTTGTATCCGTTGATTTCTACTTGATTATTCCTTGGACATTGTTTGCTTAGTTTATTGTGATGCGGCGTCTTAATTGCTTTCGCCTGAAATGCATTTTTCTAAGCTGTATTGATTGAAGTGCGGCGTTGCAATCTTCTATGTCTCTTGACGGTTGAATGTTCTTTCCCGAAACATGTTCAGTTGAAGAGTGCTTAGCATATGGCTGAATATATCAACTGATCAGTTTCCAACTGATCAGTCTTCTTTATTAGATCAGCTGATTTCAGTTGTTAAGTCCAGTTGCTGAGTTCAGTTTACTCGATCAGTTGGTTCGTATTTTCAGTTGGTTCATATTTTATCAAACACCGGAATTTAGTTTCCAACACACTCCTTTATTTCGGAGACATTCGCTAGTCACCTGGACGTCAAGTCTATTGGACTCGACATGAGCTACTCAGTGACAGTCCCATCAGGGGAAGAATTGTCAGCTACTAGAGTGGTCAGAGACATCGATCTAGAACTGCAGGGCCACCTAGTGTATGCCGATTTGATTTTGTTGCCGATGCCAGAGTTTGATATCATTTTTGGAATGGATTGGATGACAAAGAATAGATTTCTTATCGATTTCCAGAAAGGTCAGTGTTGGTAAGACCTTTGGGCATGGAGCAGTTTCTCTTCGAGCCAGCTAGATGGAGGAGTTTTTCTCGCATGATCTCTTGCATGCAAGCGTGGAGACTTATGCACAAGGGTTGTCAGGCTTTCTTGGTCAGCATTGTTTCCGTACCTGACATACCCACTCCGTCTATAACTAATGTACCAGTGGTCAGAGATTTTCCTGACGTCTTTTCAAATGACGTCACAGGCCTTCCACCTGAAAGAGAGGTGGAGTTCGCCATTGATCTTATGCCAGGCATAGTGCCAATCTCCAAGGCACCATACCGTTTAACTCTAGCTGAGATGCTAGAGCTCAAACAGCAGATTCAGGAGCTTCTGGACAAGGAATTCATCCGCCCTAATTTCTAAGCATGGGGCGCACCAGTACTCTTCGTAAAGAAGAAAGATGGGAGCATGAGGCTGTGTATCGATTACGGAGAATTTAACAAGGTAACAATCAATAATAAATACCCACTTCCAAGGATCGAGGACTTGTTCGATCAGTTACAGGGAGCTACAGTGTTCTCTAAGATAGATCTTAGATCGGGGTACCACCAGCTGAAGGTGAAGGATCCCGATGTTCATAAGACAGCTTTCAGAACCAAGTATGGGCATTACGAGTTCTTAGTGATGCCATTTGGACTGACGAATGCTCCAGTTATTTTCATGGACCTCATCAACCGAGTATTTTAGCCTTACCTTGATCAATTCTTCATAGTATTCATTGACGATATTCTAATCTACTCGAAGAGCCATGAAGAGCACAACCAGCATTTGAGGACGGTTTCGCAGATCCTGCAGAGTCGCAAGTTATTTGCGAAGTTCAGTAAGTGTGAATTTTGGTTGGAGAAGGTAGCGTTTTTGGGTCACAAAATATCTAGCAGTGGTATTGAGGTGGATCCAGCTAAGGTAGCAGGAGTCATGGAATAGGTTGAGCCGAATAATGCTCCAGAGATCCGCAGTTTTCTGGGTTTGGCAGGTTACTATCGTAAGTTTGTCCAGGGATTTTCGTCAATAGCAGTGCCACTCACCACATTGACCAAGAAGAATGCCAAGTTCGTGTGGAGTGATGAATTTCAGAAGAGCTTCGATACTTTGAAGCAAGCCCTTATTTCCGCGCCAGTGTTAGCCATGCCATAGGGGCAAGGAGACTTTGTGTTATACACCGATGCATCTAAGCTCAGATTAGACGCAGTGTTGATGCAGCAGGGTCGGGTCATAGCTTATGCTTCCAGGCAGTTGAAGGTGCACGAGAAGAATTACCTGACTCACGATTTAGAACTAGCCGCCGTTGTCTTTGTGTTGAAGATATGGAGACATTACTTGTACGGCGAGAAATGTCAGATATTCACTGATCATAAGAGTCTCAAGTATTTCTTCACAAAGAAAGAGCTGAAAATGAGACAGAGACGGTGGTTAGAATTGGCGAAAGACTATGATTGCGAGATTAGCTACCATCCAGGGAAAGCTAATGTTGTGGTAGATTCCTTGAGCCGAAAGGTCGCAGTCATTGCACAGTTGTCAGTACAGAGACCTCTTCAGCCAGAGATTCAGAGGTTTGGGTTAGAGGTTTATCCAAAGGGCAGAGCTCCCAGACTATCTAATTTGACAGTCAAATCCGATTTGCTAGACCGAATCCATAGAGGATAGCCTTCAGATGAACAGTTACAGAAATGGAGACTGAAAGACGAAGCCAAGGGTAGTGTACTTTACACAGTGTCCGATGGTATTGTGAGATACAGAGGTAGAATGTGGGTGCCTAGTGTTGATTCGATCAGAGAGGATATTTTGACAGAGGCACATGCATCTCTGTATTCCATTCATCCGGGAGGTACCAAGATGTACAAGGATCTGCAGATTTTGTATTGGTAGGCCAGGGATGAAGAGAGACATCCGCTGATTTGTGTCTGAATGTCTCACTTGTCAGCAGGTGAAGGCAGAGCATTAGAGGCCAGCAGAAATGATTAAGCCACTCCCTATCCCCGAGTAGAAATGGGAGAATATCACCGTGGACTTCGTTGTTGGGTTGCCGAGGTCAGTCAGGGGATCCAACGCTATTTGGGTTATAGTGGATCGTATTACTAAGTCAGCGCACTTCTTGCTAGTGAAGACGACTTTCTCCATGACGCAGTATGCGGAGCTCTATATCAGGGAGATAGTACGATTGCACGGAGTCCCAGTTTCTATTGTGTCCGACAGGGACCCAAGGTTTACATCATCCTTCTGGAAGAGCCTACATGCAGCCATGGGAACGAAGTTGCTATTCAGTACAGCATTTCACCCGCAGACAGATGGCCAGTCTGAGTGAGTGATTAAAATTTCGGAAGATTTATTGTGAGCCTGTATAATAGATTTCCATGGGACTTGGGAATCCAAGCTACCTCTAGTGGAGTTTATCTACAACAACAGTTTCCAAGCATCTACAGGTATGGCTCCCTATGAGGCGTTGTATGGACGGAAGTGCAGATCACCGATTCATTGGGATAAAGTCGGGGAGAGGTCAGAGCTTGGTCCAGAGATTGTTCAGCAGACTGCAGACATGTTGGTCAAGATCTGAGACAGGATGAAGACCACCCAGAGCCGTCAAAAGAGTTATGCTGACAAGAGGAGAAGGGATCTAGAGTTTGTCGTAGGCGATCACGTTTTCGTGAAGATAGCACCCATGAAGGGTGTTATGAGATTTGGGAAAAGAGGCAAACTCAGTCCGAGATTTATTGGACCGTTTGAGATTCTTGACAGAGTTGGGACATTAGCTTATCGTGTAGCCTTACCGCCGAATCTGGCCGGTGTACACAATGTGTTCCACGTCTCGATGCTAAGGAATTACTTAGCGAATCCTTCGCATGTTTTGAGTTATGAGCCGTTGCAGCTTGCTCCAAATCTGTCGTATGAGGAAAGACCTATCCAAATCCTAGACAGACAGGAGCGGAGACTACGGAACAAGGTGACCAAGTTGGTCAAGGTTCAGTGGTTAAACCAATCAGTGGTAGAGGCCACTTGGGAGACCGAGTCAGATATGAAGAACCGCTACCCAGAACTGTTTGGTAAGATTTAATTTCAAGGACGAAATTTATATAAGTGGGGGAGGAACTGTAGAGCCCAAAATCAGTACACGTAAAACCCATGCATTTATTTAAATTATTAAATCATTTATTTAAATTAAAATGATTTTTAGTGATGCATGGTTTATTAAATTACATTATTTTAATGTTATGTGATGCACGTTAAAATATTTTCTCGAGTTTCATGTTTCAGGCGATCAATCGATGCGGGATCGAGGAAAAGAGCCCGGTGACGATTTTGGCATATTTTTATGTGGTATTTTATCTTTAAGTTAAGGTTGGGGCATATTAATTAATTTATAAGTTTCAACATTTTAAAGCCTAAAATTATGTAATTAGTGAGTTTAGAATTTGAAACTTTTAAAGTTGGTTTTGTGCATTTTATTTGTTAAAAAGGAGAATTTTATAAAAAATTAGGGTGTATTTATTTTTAATTGAGGAGTTGTTTAAAATTAGTGTGAGTTAACTTTTGTTAGCATTTTAATTAGTTAAGTTAGCATTAATTTCTCCTTATTAAAAACACACACACACGTTACACACACACACACACACTTACACATTTTTACACACACCAAAACACACAACACACACCGACACATTTTATTTTCAGAATTTGAGAGCAAAAACCTAGGGTTCCTCCACCTAAGAGCAGCCGTCCCATCCCTTTATACTTTCCAGCAACTTTTCGTGGTTTTATTTCAAGAAAACCGATCCACAAGCGTCCCGGATCGTCTCTCGCATCCTTCCCGCTTCGGAGTCGTCGTTTCAGTAATTTTAAATATTTAAAGGCATGTATATTCTGTTTTTCCAGCGTCGATCTAGTCATATTATGTGTAGCAATGTTTTATGCGAGAAAATACATGCGTGACGTGTAGAAGTTTGAGCAATCATGTTTGGATCACTTTTGAAACCATTTTTTGGATCTCAAATCTCGTTTTTACTGATCTTTTAAAAACTGCGATTTTTTGGTCGAGATTTTGGGAAATCTTTAAACGTAAGAAACGTATAAATTTTTGATACCTTCGATTTGATATAAAATTCAAAATATTTGAATAAAAATTGAGTGAGATATGATCATTTTTGTGGGACTGCTCAAACTGCGTTTTCTGAAAAATTATGTTATTGATGTGTTCTTGAAGTTTTATTGTTGCAGGCTTCGTTGGGGATCGACGGGAGATCGTTGCTGCATTTAGGTATGTTTAGTATGATGTTGGGTTGGTATTTGGTATGCCGGTTAGTGTCGATAGGCACTTGAATTCATTAGAAGTCGTAGGAAACAATTTGGTGTCAATTTCCGTAATTATGAGATTGTACTGTGTTAGGATGGGCGTCGTGTTTCGGGGTGTTTGTACAGGTTGTATCAATGTAGTAGAATCCTGGACAAGGTCTCGAGGTGTCGGTCCATAGTCCGTGCAACCGAGTTTAGAATGTTAAGAAATACATGTATTGAATTTTCGTGGGTTTTTACTCAGCGCAGGTATCCGGACCCGGACACGGACCTTTTCACGGGGTCCAGTGCCTTTGTTTGCTTTGAAGTGTCAAATCTGTGAGCCTACACGAACCACCACACGGACCTTAGCACGGGGTCTGTGCCCTTCATTGTTTTCGGTGTGTTTTTTCAGTATCTACACGGACCCCTACACGAACCTAGGCACGGGGTCTGTGCCTTCCATTTTCTTCACACGTATTTTACAGTACCTACATCGACCCGGACCCGGACCTGGGCACGAGGTCCGTGTACCTCCTGTTTGGGAATAGTTTAGGTTTTCCTTTGAGATTTGTTTTGGGGTACGATGTCATGTGTTAGTACGACGATTAAACGAGGTCAAGTCCCGAGTGATCTAGAATTTCATAAGGTATTTATTTACTTCGGTAGTGAGCACGAGTACCTACGTATAAGTTATGAAAGATAAGGGTTTGAACTCATGTTAGGATGTGCAGCAGTGACCCCAAGCGAGATTCAACGAATCCCTCAACGCCAAGTAAGTATGTTCGATGTGCAAATGAGAAAATGTTTTATTTTTGAGGTATGCTAAATGTCATGTGACCAATTTATGAATGAGTTTGGAAGTCGATGAACATGGCCGAGGACCTCTCCACCCGTTAAAGCATGAACGGGTTTAGATCAGGATTGGAAAGCAGTAAAGCATGACCGGGGACCAATCAACCCGTTAAAGTATGAACGAGGATCTCATGTATGTGGCAGTGGATCTTCCCTGTCAGCCCAGTACTGTGGTTTAGTCTGATCAGGCGTATTTATGTATGGGTCACTTGCTTTGAAATATATCTCTATGCAAAATGATGAAGTTTATGAATGTTCAAGTATGTACAAGTATGCAAGCATATTTAAGAAAAGTCTTATGATGATGGCACATCTATGTTTATGTATGAATGTACAAGTTTCAAGTATGTTACATTCAAGCTTTAAGTATGTGTGGGGACCCGAACCTAATTCAACACTTAATTGTTATTAAGATCAAAGTTAACAACTAAGTAATAGTGGGACATAAAATTTTTTTTTAATATACAAGTGCGGAAACGTAAGATAATAAATCAGGTACACGTGTCAGTGTAATAGTACAAATCTTGCACAACATTTATTTAACTTAATTAAAGTTCAGTCGCTAGGTCAAGTACTGAAAATCACTCTACTCTAAGTCCGGATCTCCACGCTAATTCTGAATCTCTCATCCTCTTCCTGATCCTGGTCCTGCCCCACTTGTTGTCATGCACACATACAAAACAAGACAACAGCCGGATAACTCCGGTGAGAAATACATCCCAGTATAAACAATATATACATGCAATCATATACACAATATAAAATCATATAATAGATATTCATGACATGTATCGAATCAGAAACATAAATCAATATCACGTAATGAATCACACTCAGACTCGGACTCGACTCAATCCTAATCTAGGGATCCCGGTGTCTGGATATCGAAAAATATATCGAATCTCAGTCGATAGGAATGAATCAACTCCTAAACGATATCGATATAATTTATATATCCAGTGTCTGGACGAATCAGCCACAGAATTGGATAGTCAGCCAATGACTAGGCGAATCAGCCGATAGCTAGACGAATCAGTCTATGACTCAATACATACATTGTCTGTGAATCAATAGACCACACACATCAATATCATTAATTGCAAATATCACTGCAATAACTAAGGTATGTGATTTAGGGAAACTCGAGTCAAACCTCACTCGAGTTGTGCAATCACAACTCAACATTAATTTATACCTTTCGTTCTGTTACTCTGACTCTGTCGAAGTCTCGAACTCAAAGCCTGTCAATATCAATCTGGCAATAACAATATCAATGAGTATAATATCAATACCCGTTCAAATCACTACGGGATATAATCAGAATCCAATCAAATTCCGTGTCAACGGCATAGTGGCGTAATCTCAATATACCCAGCCATATCATATCTATCAGATATCAATTCCAACATCTCCTAATCAATAACGACTCAATTCTGATATCCAATCAACTCCAAAAATCATAACAATTCCATATGATATTTGTTCTTCAGTCCGGTTTCGATTATACGATGTTTAACATAATAAGAACATCATATAGGAATCATATCAGATTCTGACAATACCATAATTTCAAAACATATCAGAACGTAGCAAAACTTACGTCTTGTTGAAGCCTGCATCGATAGGAACACAGTACCGAAGTCGGATTCCAAATCAGACGGTAAGATTTTGCACAATCGCGACCCTATGATCCATGAATAATTTTTGCAAAGTTTCCTTCGATTTCTCGTTTTTGTTTCTGAAGAAATGGTAATATACGTATATATATATATATATATACATACATCTCATACATGCAACAAGCCAAGTGGCTCAGTGTGCCTACTGCACGTCTCGCGCATATGCGCGACCTTCATCGGCGCATATGCGCGAGACAATATGTCTCGGCGCATCCTCTGCACAGCACCTCGCGCATATGCGCGCCCTTACTCGGCGCATATGCGCAAGGCCTTTGTTCATTTGTCTAACTCTCGGGTACCCTCGCGCATGTGCGCGGATACAAGTCGCGCATGTGCGCGAGGTTCTCTGCACATCCCGCGCATGTGCACGCTCCCCGTCGCGCATGTCCGCACACTTCTCTGGAGTTGACTTTAAAACCTCGCACAGCTCGCGCATATGCGCGAGACCCTATGCCCGTTTTGCGCATGTGCGCGTCTCATGTCGTGCATGTGCAAGGCACTGTCCTCGCACTTACATCTTTTCATGCTGAATCAAATCGTGTCCCGATTAATCCTCTCATAATCATATCAAATTATAAATCAATAATTAAAGATTACTAGGATTAAATTCTCGGGCATTACATTTCTCCCCTCCTAAGATATGATTTCGTCCCCGAAATCACAGGCAATCAATCATATCAATAAGAAGCAATGTAATAGAAACGGAATAGAAACTTACATCAGTGAAACAATGCTGGGAATTCCTGTCTCATGTCTGATTTAGTCTCCCAAGTAGCTTCTTCAGTGTCATGACGAGTCCATTGAACTTTCACAAGCGGAATTGTCTTTGTTTTGAGCTGTTTTTCTTTACGATTAATAATCCGAATCGGTTTCTCGACATAACTCAATGTCTCATCCAGCTCGGTCTCGTCTGGCTGAATAATATGGGAATCATCGGGGAGATACTTCCGCAGCATAGATACATGAAAGACGTTATGTATCCCTGACAATAAAGGCGGTAATACGAGTCGATAGGCACGATCTCCTATCTTCTCGAGAATTTCATATGGACCAACGTATCGTGGAGATAATTTCCCTTTCTTACCAAATCTGACAACTCCTCGGAAAGGTGAAATTTTCAAAAATACTCGATCTCCAGTCTCAAATAACAACGGTCGTCGTCGAACATTGGCATATTTGGCTTGTCGGTCCTGTGCTGCCTTCATTCTTTTCTGAATCAGTTTCACTTTTTCAGTCATATCTCTGATCATATCAGGTCCAGTCTCCGGAACCTCAGAGATATTATCCCAATAAAGAGGGGATCTACATTTCTTTCCGTACAATGCTTCGAATGGAGCCATCTCAATACTTGTCTGATAGCTATTGTTATACGAAAACTCGCAAAGAGGCAAGGCATCTTGCCAATTAGTGCTAAAATCAAGCACTACATCTCTCAGCATATCTTCCAATGTCTGAATCGTCCGCTCTGACTGTCCGTCAGTCTGTGGATGATATGCGGTACTCAGATGTAACTTCGTACCTAGAGCCTGCTGTAAACTCTGCCAGAAGTGCGCAGTAAACCGAGGATCACGGTCTGAAACAATCGACTTCGGCACTCCATGCAATCTGACCACCTCACTGACATAAATATCGGCCATCTGATCATATCTGTATGTCATTTTGTATGGAATAAAGCATGCAGATTTGGTCAATCGATCAATCACGACCCAAATCGCATCATAACCTCTGGAGGATCTCGGTAACTGTTTCACAAAATCCATGGAAATGTGATCCCATTTCCATTCAGGAATGAACAAACTCTGTAACAATCCTCCTGGTTTCTTCCTCTCAACTTTCACCTGTTGGCAATTCAGACACTTAGCTACAAATTCAGTAACATCAGATTTCATCTGTTTCCACCAATACTGTGTCTTCAAATCATTATACATTTTCCTGCCAACAGGATGAACGCTAAAACGACCGTTGTGCGCTTCTGTCAGTATTTGGTGTCTCAATTCTGAAACTTTTGGCACAACAATACGATTACTCACATACAAAATACCGTCACGAACCTGATACTCCGATTGATGTCCAGCTCTGACCATAGCAATCGAATTCTGTACGTTCTGATCAACTTTTTGTGCCTCTTTGATTCTCAATATCAATTCTGGTTCAGCTCGAATTGTACACAATCTCAGAGGTTGACAATCAGTTTCAAAAGTTAATCCAGACAAACAGCAGTCTTCTATCAAATTCGAGACACCTATCATCGATAAGGATAAAGAACATACCTTTCGACTCAGTGCATCAGCTGCTGCATTGGACTTTCCTGGATAATATTTGATTTCACAATCGAAATCCTTCAGTAAATCGAGCCATCTTCGTTGCCTCATATTCAACTCGGATTGTGAAAACAAATACTTCAAGCTCTTGTAATCAGAATATATCTCAAATTTCTCGCCGTACAGATAATGTCGCCATATCTTCAATGCAAAGACAATGGTTGCCAATTCAAGATCATGAATTGGGTAAAGAGTTTCATGTGGTTTCAGCTGTCTCGAGGCATAAGCAATAACATGCCCTCGTTGCATCAGAATACAACCCAATCCTCGATGAGATGCATCACAATAAACCACAAAATCACCAGTACCTGATGGGATAGTCAATATCGGTGCACTGGTCAGTCTTTTCTTTAGTTCAAGAAAACTGGTCTCACATTCCTCAGACCAAACAAATGGAGCATTCTTCTGAGTCAACTGTGTAATCGGTTTGGCAATACTGGAAAAATCTTTGATGAATCGACGATAATATCCTGCCAAACCCATGAAACTGCGAATCTCGGGCACTGATGTCGGTCTCTGCTTAGAAATCACTGCCTCAACCTTGCTGGGATCAACTGATATCCTGTCTCCGGATATAACATGTCCCAGAAATACTACCTGTCTCAACCAAAACTCACATTTCGACAGTTTAGCATATAACTTCTCAGCTCTCAAAATTTTCAACACAGTTCTCAGATGATCAGCATGCTCAATCATATTTTTTGAATAAATCAAGATATCATCAATAAAAATGATCACGAAATCATCCAGGTATCTCTGAAAGATACGTTTCATCAGCCCCATAAATACAGTCGGTGCATTAGTCAAACCAAATGGCATGACAATAAATTCATAGTGCCCATACCTGGTTCTGAAGGCTGTCTTTGAGATATCAGAATCCCTGACTCTCAGCTGATGGTATCCAGATCTCAGATCGATCTTGGAATACACAGATGAACCCTGCAACTGATCAAACAAATCATCAATGCGAGGCAACGGATATTTATTCTTTACCGTTGCTTTGTTCAGTTGCTAGTAGTCGATACAAAGCCTCATCGAACCATCTTTCTTTCTCACAAATAATACTGGAGCAACCCAAGGAGACACACTCGGTCTAATATACCCCTTGGCCAGTAAATCCTCCAACTGTTTCTTCAATTCTTTCAACTCAATTGGTGCCATTCGGTATGGAGCTCTAGATATCGGAACTGTACCTGGCATCAACTCAATGCTGAAGTCTATCTCTCGAATCGGAGGCAAACCAGGAATCTCATATGGAAAGACATCAGCAAACTCACACACCACTGGCAATTCGGCCAATGATGGACTCGATTTCATTACATCAACTGAATAAACAATGAATCCCTCCGCTCCTTTCTGTAACAATCGAGTCATAGATACTAGAGATATCAAAGGAATTCTGGCTCGAGAACCCTTACCATAAAATTTCTACTCATCAACCATCTCCGGTCTGAATCTCACAATTTTGTGGAAACAATCAACGGTAGCCCTGTACTTGGTCAGCATATTGATACCCATAATACAGTCAAAATCAGATAGCCCAAGTACGATACAATCTAATTCAATCTCATGCCCGTCATACTGTAGCATACAATGTTTCACAGAATTCACCGATATCAAACCTGTCCCCAAAGGAGAAGAGACAGACACTACAGACGATAATGACTCAACAGGCAATGCATGACTCAATGCAAATCTCTCAGAAATAAACGTATGAGAAGCACCAGTATCAATTAATACATAAGCAGGGTAACCACATAAAGAACAGTTACCTGCAACGACGTCATCTGGTTCTTCCTGAGCTTGCTCCTCTGACAAGGCAAATACTCGGGCCTGCTGTCTCGGAGGTTGGCTAACTGTCTGGCTTCCTCCTGGCCTCGGTTGTGACTGAGATGGTGCTGGCTGAAAGGAATGAACAGCAGCTGATCTTCTATCAGTTTGTGCTGCTGATCCTGATGATTCGGCTCCCTGGAATCTTTGGGAACCTCTTTGTGGACATACTCTGGCAAAATGTCTCTGTTGTCTGCAGATGTGGCAACTGCCAAGCACTCCTTGGCATTGCTCTGTGGGAGGTCTCCCTCCGCAAGTTCTGCAATAAGCTCCGGTATAACTCTGTTTGGAACCACTGGAGCTAGAAGAACTGCTGCCAGGCTTCTTAAACTGTTTTCCTCTAGCTTTCAAGAAATCCTTCTTTCCACCACTGCCGCTACCACCCTCAAACTTGGGAGGTGGTTGCTGTGGTCTCGGTGCTGGAGGAACAAACGAAGCTCCTTTCTGTCTCATCAGACCGGCTTCTGCTCCTTTGGCTCTGTTCAGGGCGTCAGTAAAGTTATTCGGTCGCCCTGTGTTCACCAATGTAAAAATCTCGGGGTTCAGGCCATTGATGAATTGATCAGCAGTAGCTTCCTCGCTCTCAGCAACATGTGGTGCAAATCTCAACAAAGTAGAGAACTTGGTCACATACTTCTCAATATTCAACTGACCCTCGATGCTCCAATGCTCTTTTTGTCGTAATCCACCAGTTCTTTGCAACGTCCTGCAACTGGTGTCCTATCAACCGAACTCGTCGCTCATCTGTGTACTCCAACGAATCAAACAACATTTCTATGTCATCCAACCAACTCTCACAGTCAACCGAAGTCTCTGTTCCTTTCAGGGTTGACGGTTTGAATGACTGAAATCTTTTCAACAATGTTTCCATTGGAGTTGCTGTCACATCCATTGGAGGATTCGAAGTGCTACCCTGTTCTGGTATTCTTCGAGGAGGCATATCTGATTACCAAAAGGATTAGTAACCAAATACAACAAACCTATTTCAGTCCTCCTCTTATCATCTTACTGCTGATCCAGAATCGGTGCTGATTCATTCTCAATAAAACATATTATCATATCAAATCAGATAAACAAGTAACATGTATTAAAGCAGTAAGACATGCTAGCATTCAAAAGCAGGAAAGAAAACTCAATCTACCCCGCTCACTAGCTCTTATCTCAATCTAAGGATCTATCGCTCTGATACTACCTGTTGTGGGGACCCGAACCTAATTCAACACTTAATTGTTATTAAGAAAATCACTCTACTCTAAGTCCGGATCTCCACACTAATTCTGAATCTCTCATCCTCTTCCTGATCCTGGTTCTGCCCCACCTGTTGTCATGCACACATACAAAACAAGACAACAGCCGGATAACTCCGGTGAGAAATACATCCTAGTATAAACAATGTATACATGCAATCATATACACAATATAAAAGCATATAATAGATATTCATGACATGTATCAAATCAGAAACATAAATCAATATCACGTAATGAATCACACTCAGACTCGGACTCGACTCATTCCTAATCTAGGGATCCCGGTGTCTGATATTAAAAAATATCGAATCTCAGTCAATAGCAATGAATCAACTCCTAAACGACATCGATATAATTTATATATCCAGTGTCTGGGCGAATCAGCCACAGAATTGGCGAGTCAGCCAATGACTAGGCGAATCAGCCGATAGCTAGACGAATTAGTCTATGACTCAATACATGCATTGTCTATGAATCAATAGACCACACACATCAATATCATTAATTGTAAATATCACTGCAATAACAAAGGTATGTGATTTTGGGAAACTCGAGTCAAACCTCACTCGAGTTGTGCAATCTCAACTCAACATTAATTTATACCTTTCGTTCTGTTACTCTGACTCTGTCGAAGTCTTGAACTCAAAGCATGTCAATATCAATCTGGCAATAACAATATCAAGGAGTATAATATCAATACCCGTTCAAATCACTACGGGATATAATCAGAATCCAATCAAATTCCGTTTCAACGGCATAGTGGCATAATCTCAATATACCCAGCCATATCATATCTATCAAATATCAATTCCAACATCTCCTAATCAATAACGACTCAATTTTGATATCCAGTCAACTCCAAAATTCATAACAATTCCATATGATATTTGTTCTTCAGTCTGGTTTCGATTATACGATGTTTAACATAATAAGAACATCATATAGGAATCATATCAGATTCTGACAATACCATAATTTCAAAACATATCAGAACGTAGCAAAACTTACGTCCTGTTGAAGCCTGCATCGATAGGAACACAGTACCGAAGTCGGATTCCAAATCAGACGGTTAGATTTTGCACAATCGCGACCCTATGATCCACGAATAATTTTTGCAAAGTTTCCTTCGATTTCTCCTTTTTGTTTCTGAAGAAATGGTAATTTACGTATATATATATATATACACATACATCTCGTACATGTAACAAGCCAAGTGGCTCGGTGTGCCTACTGCACGTCTCGCGCATATGCGCGACCTTCATCGGCGCATATGCGCGAGACAATATGTCTCGGTGCGTCCTCTGCACAGCACCTCACTCATATGCGCGCCCTTACTCGGCGCATATGCGCGAGGCCTTTGTTCATTTGTCCAACTCTCGGGTACCCTCGCGCATGTGCGCGGATACACGTCGCGCATGTGCGCGAGGTTCTCTTGACATCTCGCACATGTGCGCGCTCCCCGTCGCGCATGTGCGCCCACATATCTGGAGTTGACTTTAAACCCTCGCATAGCTCGCGCATATGCGCGCACACCCACCGCGCATATGTGCGAGACCCTCTGCCTGTTTCGCGCATGTGCGCGTCTCATGTCGCGCATGTGCGCGAAAGGCACTGTCCTCGCACTTAAATCTTTTCATGCTGAATCAAATCGTGTCCCGATTAATCCTCTCGTAATCATATCAAATTATAAATCAATAATTACAGATTACTAGGATTAAATTCTCGGGCATTACAGTATGCAAGTCCTAGTTTCAAGTACGTACGCTCTATTTTAAAGTTGCATGTGATTTTATTACGTATTACTCGTTACTTCTAATTTATACATGTTGAGTCTTTAGACTCACTAGACTTGATCGATGCAGGTGATGAGGCATTTGAGGAGACGAGAGATGTGGACAAGTGAGCTGGCTTGGACTGGGCGGGAGGCTAAACCCGAGGACTGCCAAGTTTTAAGTTTTATGAAATGTTTAAAAGTACTCTGATTTATGTTATTGGTTATGAGATTTTAAACAAATTTCTTTGACAAACTTTACTTTGAGATCTTTTATGCAACTACTTTGGGGATGGACATTTTGTTTTATCGAATTTTGAAGGTTCACGATTCATTTACGAAATTTTTTTATTTTTTCCGCAAATTTTAAGTAGTTAAAAGTACGGTACGTTATATTTCTAGTTCCTGCTCCCTGTTTTCTTGATTAAAGGTCTCCAAGGCCCTGTCAGTTGTTTCAGTTTCAAGACTAACCATTTCTAGAATATCGTCTGATATAGCTTTCTGCTGAAGCTGTGGAGGAGAAGAAAGATTTGGAGTAGCAGTAGAACTTGAAGGCTCTGTAGGTGGTTGATCAGCTGAATCAGCAGTTGGTTCTTCAGTTGGTTGCTCAGCTGATTCAGAAATTGGCTCTTCAGTTGGTTGAAGAATATCTTGTGAGGTTGGTTCTTCAGTTGCGATTTGTTCTTCAAATGATTCTGTAGTAATCAGCTGAATATCAGCGGAAATTGATTTAATAACTTCGTCGATGTTTGCCAATGATAATTCAGCATCATTATATAGTTTAAGTTCGGCAGTTGAGGATTGAGGAGCAGAAGCTGACAGTTGCACATACTTTGAGGAAGAAACAGTTACTTGCTCAGAAGATTCATCAACTGGTTCTTGGGATGGCTTTTGAGGTTGAACTGATTGTTCAGCTTCCTCCTCTGATGAAATATTGTGGGAATCTGCTGGATTAGTCAGTTCTTTATCCAGTTCCCAATGTTTAATCTCCATCTGCAGTGACAAAAGATCCGAGTCCATTTAATCATGAACTGCTTTGTCATTAAAGACAGTTGGATTGGTGGGATCATAATTTTGACGTAGCTGAACAATCATTTTTCTTAACTTCTTTGCACTTACTTGGTCAAAGAAGTACTTCTTCCTCTGCAAAGTTTGAACAACTGAAGCAGCTTTGACCATTTTCAGGACTATAGTCTACAGGACAATAAATTTCTTCAAAACTTATTTCTTTTTTAGTTGTCTGACAAACACTTCAATCCTAAACCTAACCAATTCATCATAAGCATTTAGCTTAGTCTCAGAAAACTCATTGACCTCTTTTCAGATTAGGTCAGTATGAGTTTGAATTGTGTTTGTAGGTCTGGGCTCTTCTGTCATCTTGGCCTTACCCTTTGAGTCAGTCAGAACATGAGGAATACTCAGTCCTGATCTAGTTGCATCAACCATTTCTCTGATAACTATTCCTTTGGGTCTGGAAAATGGCACGGTAGTTGGGCCAAAGATAGTGATCAGTGGAGCTTTAACTCCAGTAAGTTTCTTCTTATCACCAGATTCGGTGATAGTCTTCTTGTGTTGAGCAGCAGGAGGAGGTAACTGATCTTCACTTGAAGATTCAACTGGTTTTGCTCTCAAAGGAATAGTCTGGATCGGCTGTTCAGCTCCAAATTGTATCAACCTGTCAGTTGGGATGGTGCTCAAAACAATTGTTGGTTTCGTCTTGAGAGTTCTGGGCTTCTTGATGATTTTAGAAGAGAGAGTCTTCTCAGAATTAGTTTCACTAACAATCAGTTTGCGTTTGATTGTCTTCTTCTGAACTGCCTTCTTGGCTTTCTTGACTGATTTGGGAGCCTCCTGCGTCTTCTTTTTCACCTTAATGAACTGTTCAGGAGAGATGTCCAGCTTGAGCTTCAGTAGCTGGACATTCTTTACATTGAAAATCTTGAACTTTGATGACCTCTCAGAGGAGTCACCCACCAAGCCCTTGCTTTTCAGCAAATATGTAAGGCCCGAGATTTTAATTACCGTAATCCGAGATTAATCTGAAATGATTTATTTATTAATTGAGATGATTATGGATGAAACGGATCAGACCGGGAGAGCCGAAAGAAGACTTGACATGTTGTGCAAGAAGAGTCCTTGCGCACATGCGCGACGTGATGGGCGCACATGCGCGAGGTAGACAGAACCTTGCGCGCACATGCGCGAAGAAATACGCGCATCTGCGCGAAGAAAGACGCGCATATGCGCGAGCAGCTCATGGCGAAGGCAGAGGACCTCGCGCATATGCGCAAGATAGGGCGCGCATATGCGCGAGGAGGTGTATCGGTAAGACTCGAGTCCAGAGAATGTCGCGCACATGCGCGGAAGGACGTCGCGCATATGCGCGACTTGCTGTAAGTTCGGACAGAACGTTCGGCGCATATGCGCGGGACTTGGGCGCGCATATGCGCCAGGCATGCATCACGAAAAATCGACATTTG
This sequence comes from Primulina tabacum, assembly GCF_025594145.1. Taxonomy (NCBI): domain Eukaryota; kingdom Viridiplantae; phylum Streptophyta; class Magnoliopsida; order Lamiales; family Gesneriaceae; genus Primulina; species Primulina tabacum. Next base: position 25,600,186 of record NC_134559.1, on the reverse strand, counting down.
GTCTCTTGGAGTGCAACGTGTGTATATATATATATATATACATTACACAAATTGATTCAGAGGAAGAAAAGGAAACCGAGGGAAAGCTTGAGGAATTTTCAATTCTTTGATCGTAAATGTAGGATTGTGAAAGATCCGCTGATCTGATTTTAAATCCGACTTCAGTACCGAGTTCCTAACGACGTAGGCTACAACTGGACGTAAGTTTTACTACGTTTTGATATGTCCTGAAATTATGATATTGCCAGAATTGAATGGAATTCATATATGATGTTCTTGACATATTAGACATCATAGAATCGAATTCAGATTAAGAAACGGACTGATTATGGAATTGTTATGAATTTTGGAGTCGATTTGATTGAGAATCGATATCAGATTTATATTATCGTTGAAATTATGAGTTATATCGATAGTGATTACGAGTTCTGGTATTATATATGTGATGTTGGGACTGACGGGGTTATGAGACTGTATTGGTATGCCGTCGAAACATCAGTTGATTGATATTGATCAGACTCGGTATTAGTTGAGATCGTATTGTGGTATCGTATGTCGATTGGCATTGATCCGATTATGTTTTGATTTGAGTATTAATCAGAACAGGTTTTGAACTGAGTTATATACTGATATTGTATCTATTCGATTGTTATTATCAGATTGGGTATGGACAGAGTTGACTTCGATACTTCGTCTTCATCGGACCGAGAAGATAAAGGTATAAATTAATGTTGAGTTGGGATTGCACAACTCGAGTGAGGTTTGGCTCGAGTTTTCCTAAATCACATACTTTACCTTATTGTATTGATTTGATTGATATACTTGTTCTCTTGATTGATAGACAGCAAGTATTAGACGAGTAATCTTGTGACAGAAGTGCCTGATAGTGGTGGGATTGCCACGGGCACATTGCACAATGTCACAAGATAGTGTATTGGCGATTGTGCCAAAGTCTGTCACCGGATGTTTGGCTATCGATGTGGATAGAATTATAACTTCTTCTATTACTGATGATCGATATTATATCGATGTGGATAGAATCGGAGCTTCTTCTATTACTGGTGATCGGTACCGTATCGATGTGGATAGAATCATAACTTCTTTTATTACTGATGGTCGATATCATATCGATGTGGATAGAATTGGAGTTCTTTCTATTACTGGTGATCGATACTATACCGATGTGGATAGAATACGAGCTTCTTCTATTACTGGTGATCGATACCATATCGATGTGGATAGAATTGGTATTTCTTCTATTACTGGTGATCGATACCCTATCGACGTGGATAGAACTGGAGTCTTTTCTATTACTGTTGGTCGATATGGGAATGCTAACTTCTGGACACCGAGATCCCTAGACTAGGATTGAGTCTAGTCTTAAATTTGGAGTCATGAGTCTAATTGATAGTTATATTGATTTATGATGAGTTATGTTCCTGATGATGGTACAATGTTTAGAATAAGATTTATTCTTGATATGGATTTATATTCTGATCTGAATACATGTTAGAAATATCTGTTATATGCTTTTATATTGTTTTTATGATTGCATGTATACATGATTTATACTGAGAATGTAATTCTCACCGGAGTTATCCGGCTGTTGTCTTGTTTGTATGTGTGCATGGCAACAGGTGGGATAGGATCAGGGTCAAGAAGAGAAAGAGGCTGGACTAGATAGCGTGGAGATCTGGGCTTCGAAGCAACTTAGGATTCAGCATTGAAATATAGTTGAACCTAGTTGAATTCTTGTAGATAATACAAGATTTGTATATTTATGTTTAATATGTAATTTGAATTGAATTACATTACGTTTCCGCTTTGTATTTTTTTAAAAAAAGTTAGACCCTGTTTATTATAATTGTTTGAATCATTCCTAAAGACGATTAAGGAATTAATTAGCGTCCGGGTCCCCACAAAATAAGTGTGCGACACTGCAAATCCCTTTGATTGTTTTGATGACTGAAACACGTTTTTGACTGCAAATCCCTCTGGTAACGGTTTGGTGAAGATGTCAGCTGTTTGTTGTTCAGTTGGTATGTATTCCAGCCTTGTTGCTTTCTTCAGAGCATGATCTCTGATGAAGTGATGCCTGACGTCGATATGCATGGTCCTAGAGTGAAGAACTGAATTGTATGTAATTGCAATCGTGCTTGTATTATCACAAAATAGTGGTGATTCTTTTGCAATGACTCCATAGTCTTTCAGTTGTTGCTGAACCAGATCAGTTTGCACAGCAGCTTCCACCAGTAAGATATTCTGCTTCAGTTGTGGAAGTTGCTATGGATTTTTGCTTATTTCTAAACCATGAAATCAGTCTGTCTCTTAGAAACTGACATGATCCACTGGTGCTTTTACGATCTAGCTTACATCCTGCATAATCTGCATCTGAATATCCAACTAAATTGAAAGAAGAGTCCTTAGCATACCATTAGCCCACATTTTGTGTGCCTTTAAAATATTTTAAGATGCGTTCAGCAGCTGAAAAATGGGATTGATTAGGATCTGCCTGAAATCTAGCACACATGCAAATAGCAAATACAATATCAGGACGACTAGCAGTTAGGTACAATAATGAACCTATTAAACCTCTGTAAAGTTTCGTCTCAACTGATATTTCCCCTTGATCATTGTCTAGTTTGACTGATGAACTCATGGGAATATTTGTAGCTAAACATGTTTCCATGCCAAATTTCTTAAGCAATTCCTTCGTATATTTAGTCTGACTGATAAAACTATCAGTTTCCATTTGCTTCACTTGCAGACCGAGGAAAAATGTTAGTTCACCCATCATACTCATCTCGAACTTTTCCTGCATTAACTTGTCAAATTTCTCACATAATTTGGGGTTAGTTAACCCAAAAATAATATCATCAACATATATTTGCACAAGTAAAATATTATCATTCTTCGAAAATTTGAACATTGTTTTATCAACTGATCCAACAGTAAAATCATGATCAGTTAGGAATTTTGAAAGAGTTTAATACCAAGCTCTTGGAGCTTGTTTAAGACCATAGAAGACTTTGTTCAAATGATAAACATGATCAGGAAGAGAGCGATTAACAAAACCTGGTTGTTGTTCAACATATACTTCTTCCTGGAACTGACCATTCAGAAATGCACTCTTTACGTCCATCTGGTAGACTTTAAAGTTCTTGAATGGGGCATATGAAAGGAACATTCTGATTGCTTCCAGTAATGCAACTGTGCATAAGTTTCATCGTAATTTATTCTTTTTTCTTGCCTAAATCCTTGTTCTACAAGCCTCACTTTGTTGCACACAACTGAACCATCTTCGTTCAGTTTGTTTCTGTATACCCACTTTGTACCTATAATGGTTTAAGAAACTGGTCTTGAAACTAAGTTCCAGACATTGTTATGGGTAAACTGATTTAGCTCTTCTTGCATGGCATTTATCTAGTTAGGATCAACAAGAGCTTCATCAGTTTTCTTAGGTTCCAGTTGAGAAATTAAAGCTGAATGAATAAATAAATTAAACATTTGATTCCGAGTTCTTACCGGATCAGATGAATTACCTAGTACAAGTTCTTGTGGATGTGATTTCTTACATCTATACTCAGCATTTGTTGCATCCAACTCAGCGACTGCTTCGGTTGGCAACTGAATATTTTCTTCAGTTTCAGTTGCTGCTGTATCAGTTGGTAACTGAGTATTATCATTTTGCTCCACCAACTGATTATCAGTACAAATTTCTTATTCAACTGATTGATCCAGCACTTCTGGTTCTTGTGTTTGAAAGATATTTCGATTGATGTTATTCTCTTCTTCATTATCATCCTCCAAACTAATATATGTAAAGCGATCAACTAGCCCAATTGGATCAGTTGACTTATCAGTTAGCAGAGATTCATCAAATACAACATGAATAGACTCTTCTACATTCAAAGTGCATTTGTTAAAAACTCTATAATCTTTACTAACTGATGAATACCCAAGAAATATTCCCTCTGCAGATTTAGCATCAAAGGCTTTTAAATGATTTTTGTGATTATCAAGAATAAAACATCTGCAGCTGAATATTTGAAATAAGAAACCACGCTTTTGCGTCCATGCCAGATCTCATACGGTGTTTTCAAATGATTCTTATTAATCATTAATCTGTTCTGAGTGTAACATGCAGTATTTACTGTTTCTGCCCAAAACCTCTGAGAAATACCAGAATCAGCAAGCATTATTCTAGCAGTTTCTTTAAGGGTTCGATTTCTTCTCTCAGCTACACCATTTTGCTGAGGAGTTCTTGCTGCTGAGAGCTCATGCTTGATCCCAGTATTTTCTAAAAATTATTTAAGATTTTGATTGATGAATTCAGTCCCTCGATCAGACCTTATTCGATCAATTCCAGCTGATTTTTCATTTAATAGTCTTTTGAAAAGCTTAATCCGTTGTACAGCAGTTTGGTCTTTGGATTTAAGAAAAAAACCCAGGTAAATCTTGAAAAATCATTCACGACTATTAATGTGTATTTCATTCCCCCAAGGTCATGACTAGTATAGGACCAAAAAGTTCCATATGTAGCAGTTCTAAGCATCGGGAAGATGATTTATAACCCTTGTTTTTAAATTAAGATCTTACTTGCTTTCCAAACTGACATGCTGAAAAATTTTATCTTTTGAAAAATCTATTTTGGGCAATCCAGTTACAAGATCATGGTTACTCAGATAGGCAATGGATTTAAAGTTTAGGTGGTTCAACCTCTTATGCCACAAACAGTTTTTAGAAGATTTGGAAGCTATAAAATAAACTAGTGCATAAAGTTGATCAGTCCAACTCACTTTGTAGGTGTTCCCACAACGATTGCCAGTTAGGATTACCTCATTAGTTGAGTCTCTAACTGAGAAAGTGTGTCTATTGAACTGAACTGAGAATTTATTACCACATAACTGACTGATGCTAATCAAGTTATACTTAAAATTCCCAACTAGTAAAACATCTTTGATAGTAAAATTACCATGGATAAGCTTACCCTTACCCATAATTTTACCTTTGGAGTTGTCTCCAAAACCGATGTTTAGACCAGTGGAGCAAGTGTGTCTGTAGAACTGAACGGAGAATTTATTCTCGCATAACTGACTGATGCTAATCAAGGTATATTTCAAATTCTCAACTATTAAAACATCTTTAATAGTAAAATTATCATGGATAAGCTTACCCTTACCCGCAGTTTTACCTTTGGAGTTGTCTCCAAAACTGATGTTTGGACCAGTGGAGCAAGTGTGTCTGTAGAACTGAACTGAGAATTTTTTATCACATAACTGACTGATGCTAATCAAGTTATGCTTCAAATTCTCAACTAGTAAAATATCTTTGATAGTAAAATTATCATGGATAAGCTTACCCTTACCCGCAGTTTTACCTTTGGAGTTGTCTCCAAAATTGATGTTTGGACCAGTGTATTTGATCAGTTGAGATTGCAAATTTGCATCCCCTGTCATATGACGCGAGCATCCACTGTCCAGATACCAGGTTGATTCTTTGTTTGTAACTGTCACCTGCAATCACACACAAATATAATCTTGGTACCCACATCTATTTGGGTCCTAAACTGGTTTGTCCTTTAGGAACCCAGACTTGGACCAGTCTAACTGACTTTCCAGTTTCTGTGTTCCAAATATTTTTTCTCGGCTTGTGTGAGCTTGATGTGTAGTGTGCAGATGAAGCAATATGAGCTTTAGCCTTGTTCAACTAGTTGTTCAACCGATATCTTTTCTGAATTGGCCTACTGTTATAGTAATTGGAGTAGCCATTTGAATAGTTCAGATATTTATTACTGAACCTTTTTGGTGATTGACTTTGTGGGTCAGTTGAAATTTTTGGGCTATAACCAATACCATACCTTCTAGCCTTGTTCTTATTTTCAATAGGCTGTACAACTGGTTTACTTGGCTCAAATTGTTCTTGTACCACAAGTGATTTTACAAAGTGAATATATTTCCCTTTGCCCATGTTCAGTTTTGGCTGAGTATCACTGGTGAAAGTTTCATCTTGGTTGCTAAACCCTAAACCAGTTTTATCAGTAACTGATTTTTGCTTATTTTGTATTTCAGCTAGTGCAACAGATGATTTATTCCATGCCTTAATAAGCTCAGTTTGCTTTGAATTCTCAAGCATCAACTATTGAATCATAGATTGATTCATGCTTATTTCAGCATTCATCTCAGCAATCTCCCGTTTAAGACTCAACAGATCAACTGATTCATCAGTTTCAGTTTTATCGTCTTTGAGATCAGTTTGCTTTGCTATGGCCTTATCATAAGATAGGGCAAGCTTGTGATACTCGTTGACCATGTCATGAAGTGTAGAAATAAGTTCATCTCGTGTGAAGTCAGTTGAACTAAAGTTGAATACATGTTGACTGGATGACTCCAGTTCTGTGTCATCAGCCATCAGACACTTGACCTCCTCATCATCATCACTAGAGCAGCTCAAGCTCTCATGTTCTGAATCATCACTATCAGATTCTGCCTATTTGAACTTGCTTTCTTCTGATAGAAGCACCTCATGTTTCTTTCTGTATGATTTCTTAACATCCTTAGTTCTTCTTTTGTGCTCATAAGATTTTTTTCCCTTTTCAGTTGAGCCTTGATTGTCCTTCTTTGGATTAGGACAGTCTGCAATAAAGTGACCAGCTTTGCCATAGTTGTAGCAAGCATTAGGTTCTTCATTAGAGTTATTTCTTTGATATTGTCTTTGAAAGTTTCCTTGGTTTCTTCTCATAAATCTTCCAAATGTTTTTACAAATAATGACATAGTGTTATTACTTAACTGATCAGCAGATTTGTCAACTGAACCAGTTGGTTCCAATTTGACAGGAGTTAGGGTAGTTGTAGCAGCTGGTGTAGAAGCTTCCCCTTCTCTAGTTTACAACTCAAACTCATAGGCTTTTAAATCAGCAAATAAATCATGAAGTTCGACCTTGTTCAGGTCCTTTGATTCTCGCATTACCATGTTCTTAACATCCCATTCTTTGGGAATACCTCTGACTACTTTCAGTGCTACCTCTTTATTTGAATACACCTTTCCGAGTGCATTCAGTTCGTTTATTATGCTATTGATTCTTTCATCATATTTGTGCATGGATTCTCCAACCTTCATCTTGATATTGTCGAATTTTTAAACAACAACAGATAGTTTATTCTCCTTGGCTTGCTCATTGCCTTCGCAGAGCTGAATCAGTTTCTCCCAGATTTTCTTAGCAGTTTTGAACATTTTTATTTTGCTGAAAGTGACTTCATCCAGCATTTTGTACATCAGTTATGGCAACATCAGTGTTTGCCTTTAATAGTTTCATGGGTCCGTCTATAATAACATACTACATGTCATCGTCTTGTGCATCTAGATGAGCTTGCATTTTGATTTTCCAATAATCAAAATCCTCTCTGGAGAACATTGGAATTTTGTTGAATGAAGAAATGGTAATCAGTTTGTATATTGGAATATTCAGGAACAAAATTCAACTGCTCTGATATTACTTGATAGGATCGGGTAAAGGTGAAAGAGTGTTTAGAAAGGAGGTTGAATAAACACTAACAATTTTCACAACCTTTCTCTTTTTGTGCATCAGTTTAGTGATAAACTGATACTCAAGAATCTTTTAAATTGGTATCAATCGGTTAACAATAAAATTGTGGAAATAAACTGACTGACAGATAGAATAAAACTGAAATAAGAAGACACAAGATTTTATGGATGTTCGGAGATTTCAAACACTCCTACGTCACCTCTTCTATCACAAAGATAGGATATTCACTAAAAGACTTTGATCGATACAAAGAGTTGTACAGACCCATTTCAGTTATGGACTTAACAATGCCAAATTGAAACTCTTAGTTACAAAAAAGTTTACAGCACTCGAATGGACTGAAATAATTTAGCACAACTGATCTCTTCAAGATCAAGTATTAAAGCAATAATAGTTTGTGCTTGTGACATCGAAGTATAGCCTTGAATGCTATGAATGTATACAATAAGCGTGAGCAAAGATTTCAGCAGAGTAATAGTTCAGTTGAAAGAGTTGTATGATAATCAGGTTGATTAAGACTCGGAGAGATCAAAGAGTTTCTCAGCTGCTCTTCTCTACTATTTATAGGCTTTGTCTCCAACGGTAATATTGAATGCGATTTGAAACTTTCTATCCATTTTTTTCCACATCAACATTCTTCTGACAGTCGTACATTGGAGCTTTTCTGAAATGTGGCGATCCACTACTTATTCCAATCAGCTTTTGTACAGTTGTCGGTTCGAACGTCCTTTTGCTTAACTGATAACGTGTACTGCTGAAAGATCAGCTGAAAGAATGTAGTAGATAAGTTCACAACTGTTTGTAATAACTAATCAGTTACAACTGATCAATCAGTTGTCTTCAGTAGTTCAGTTTGCTAGTCCAGTTGCTTTTGAGAATCTGCGTACTAATCTTTAGTTATGGGCAACCGATAGTTTGCGTATTTTAGTTCAGTTTCTATCAGTCTTCTTGATCCGTTAGTTCAATCTTTTAAGCGTTCAGTTTGTCAAACTTCCAAAATTCCGTTTCCAACAAATAAGTAGACTGGATGCTACGAATAAATCAATGAGGTGTGAGCTAGAATTTGCGATTTGCAAACTGAATAAAATCGAAAGTGAATTGCAACTGGATGATTTATTCTCGTTGTAGTTGTTCGTAGATTGTTAAACTTGTTCTCAACTGAACTCATCAGCTGATTAATATCCGTTGAATTGTCTTTTAGACCATGTAGATGACGTTTTCCAACAGAGGTACGATACATCCGACTGTCCTGCTTTGGTATGGACTGTCAGTTTGTTTGCTAAGATTCAAATTGCAAGTAATAACGTGGTTAACTAATCTGGAGTCAAAATGGTTGACTGATCAGTTCAACTGTACTACATCAGTTCTAACTGATGTTTTCGCAGTTTGAACGTTCTAGATCTATTTTCGATCAAGCTACACTAGTTCTACGAATAACACATTCAATTCTTCAGATCTGGTATCAATTCGTCAATCTTCGATTCACCAGTTTGAGACTTTAATAAATCTTTTGAGAACTTTAGTCTGATTACTTAGGTTCTATTTGGTCTATCAAATCATAAGTCTCCTTCAGTTTAGTTACAGTCTTTCATATAAGTTATTGGTTTAGTTCGAGTTTTCTGATCATTACTGGTCAGTTTGTCACACTTTAAAACTTATAAATTCCAACAGAGAACTTTATTTTAAGGTAATGAGGGCCTTGTCAAGATGCAAATACTGTGGTCATGAGAAAATTCAAGGATCTAACAAAAATGGAGCTGCATGACTTGTTTGTTGATCTAAAATATTATGAGTTCGAATTGAATAAGAGACATCTACCTCCTAGCCAACAAAATCCCGTGCTGCACTAGTTGCTACTCCTTTGGTCGAAGAGACTTGAAACAAGAAGTCTGTTGAACAACTGATCAATGAGGCCATGTATCTATTTTTCAAAAAGTTTGGTAAATTTATGCGTCAAAAACAATCTAATTTTATAAACCATATCATAAAAATGACCATATCGATGATGGTCAAACATGTTTTAACTGTGACAAAAGTGGTCATTTCAGTGCAGATTGCAACAGACCCAAAAAGGATGAGAAAAAACCATTTGAGATGAGATAATCGAAGGATGAAAAGATGTTTTTCAATAAAAAGAAGGATCGGAAAGTGCATGTTGCTAAAGAGAACAAGACAAAGTGGGTAGATTCAGAGAGTGCATCTTCTGAGTCAGATACCAACTCAAGTGAAAGTGATGATGAGTCGGCCCTGTTCATGATGGCTGATCAGAACTGGAAGAAGATAATGAAGAGGCATTTGACTTTTGTTCTAGTGAATTCACAGGTTCAGATCTTATCACAACACTGCATGATATGGCTAAAGAGTACAAGAAGTTGTTGCAATCATTTGAGGAAATGAAGGCAGAGAAAGTAAGCCTAAGAGATAAGTCCAGTGAATCTAGCTGCATGTAGCCAAAGGAACTTGGAATTCTCAAGGTAAACTTAATCTGCTGGTAACTGAAAATGATAATATACGTAGGTTGTTCCAAGCAACTTTGAATGAAAATCGGAAAGCAAGCTGTTGTCACAACCTGCCTAGGCTTTGGTAGTGATGATTGTAGTCCTACTAAAACAAGTAGTCAATCATATCTGGACAAAATCAAGACTAATATGATAAAAAATTTCTGATCCAGTACTATATATGAACATGATAAGCCTGAAATCCAAACATACCAGAAAGTATTCTATGAGAACAAGGCTAAGGAGATAGGACTTGTACACGTAAAATCTCAAGACTTTAAATTTGGGAAGAACCATGATAAGAGTAAGATTATTCATGGTAAATTTGTTATTAAGATGTGTTAATGGTTGAAAATTTGTGTTATAACTTTATTAGCAGTAGCCAGTTCTGTGTCAATGGTTATTTTGTTGAGTTTCACCAACACACATGTACTGTGAAATCTAGCAATGGTGATGTTATGCTAATCGGACTAAGAGAACAAAACACTTAAAAAATAAGTTGGAAAGATTATCAACTTACTCCCTAGCAGTTTTTGAGTAAAAAAATGGAGAATACAAATCTAATTTATGAAAGTGATAGTGAAATTGAGCTAAGGAGAAACAATGAAGAGTATTCTGAAATAGGTCCAATGATCATAGAGAATAATACTACCAGGCTGGATCAAAATTTCATGGAATGGGTTGAATAAGGGAATCTAGGAAGAGGAGAAGAATAGGTTATCATAGAATATGAATAGCAAAATCAACAAGAACCATATCTTGTTGTACCAAACTACCGGTGTAATAGAAATCATCCATCGGAAGTTGTCATTGGTAACCTTTCTGCACCTCTTAGAATTAGAAAACAAATGTTTGATGAATTTTTGCATGCAACCTTTATCTCTCAACTTGAACCAAAGAAGGTTGATGAAGCATTATCATATGCAAGTTGGATAGATGCTATGGAAGAGGAACTCAACCAATTTTAGCGCAACAAAGTTTAGAATTTAGTCCCACGACTAGACAAGCAAAATGTCAGTGAGACTAGACTGGATTTAAACAACAAATTGATGAAAATGGAATGGGTTTACGGAACAAGACTCGTCTTTCAGATCAAGGGTACAAACAAGAAAAATGAATTGACTTTGATGAGTCATTGCATCGGTTTAAAGATTTGAGGCCATCCAAATCTTCCTTGCATATGATGCTTTCAAAGAATTTAAAGTATATCAAATGGATATAAAATAACCATTCCTAAACTTTCCTTGGCAAGAAGAAGTTTATATTGAACAACCTCCAGGTTTTATCAATCTTGACTTTCCTAGTTATGTTTTTAAATTAGATAAATCCTTTTATAGATTGAAGCAGACACCTAGAGCTTGGTATGATATACTCTTAAAAAATTCTTACTTGATTATGATTTTATGATAGGAATGGTCAATAAGATCTTATTCAAATTTACCAAAAGAGATCATATCTTGTTAGTTCAAATAGATGTTGATGATATTATATTTGGTTTTTACTAACCCCAAATTGAGTCAAAAATTCTCTAAGCATATGTAAAAGAAATTTGAGATGATTATGATGGGCGAGCTTACATTCTTCCTTGGATTGCAAGTCAAACAGCTTCACAAAGCATATCCACCAATCAATATAAGTATACAAAAGAGATGATTAAAAATTTTGAAATAAGAAACTGCTCAGCAGTTTCCATCTCCATGAGTGATCAATATAGTTGGAAAAAGATAAAAGAAAAATTCTGGTCGAGGTAACAATATATCACGGCTTCATAGGTTCATTGTTATATCTATCTGCTAGCCGATCAGATTTTATGTTTGCAGTTTGTGTATGTTCTATATTCCATGCTGATCCCAATCAATCCTATTACACCATGGATAAACACATTCTTAAAAATCTTAAAGGCACTATTAAGTGGGTTTTTGATATCCCAAATACTAAATCTTAACATTATTGGATATTCTGATGTAGACTATGCAGGTTACAAGATTGATAAGAAAAGTACAAGTCGATTATGTCAATTCCTTGGTGATTGATTGATCTCTTGGTTTATCAAGAAACAGAAATCTATTTCTACCTCCACCGTCAAGGTAGAGCACCTCGTAACTGGAAGTTGTTGTGCATAAATTCTTTAGATACAACAATAGCTTAAATACTATGAGATCCGGTCGAATGAAACTCTTATCTTATGTGACAATACAAATTTTATTTCAAAAATATAACTCAATGATGCATTCCAGAACAAAGCATATTGATATTAGACATCGCTTCATAAGAAATCATGTCATGAAAAAGGAGATCCAGCTGCAATATATCTCAATAGATCAACAAGCCACAAACATACTTACCAAACCGTTAATAGATGCTAATTTTTCTTACTTTAGAAAATATTATTGGTTTGATAGATTTAATACATTGTCTTTAGGGGGAATATTTTATGTAGGTCCAATTACCCTTAAGCTTGCAAGCCCAAAATCAAAGCCCGTTAATATGTTAATTAAATTATAAATAAGACTCCTAGGTCTACTAAACCTCATAATTCAGCCTCAATTCAGCCGTGAATCACCCTTGCACACACAATAATTTTCGAAAAAAAATAAGGAGAAGAAAGCTTGTGTTCTTCGTCGTCCGGTCGTCCGAGTCGCACCCTCGCCGAAGATCGTATATTCGAGCGTTATAAATGCAAAGGTACGTTTTCTAAACCCTTTCAAACATCATACAAATCATATTATGCATGATTTAATTGTTTATGCATGACAAATATAGGTGTTTGATTATTTTTACGGTAGGACGTTTATTTTCAAAAATACGGTGTTTTTATGCTTTTATGAAAAATGTTTTTGAATCCAACGAGTACGCTGCCAAAACGTGATAAAATACGATTGATTATTGGCCAAAACATGATACATTTTAAAAAATAATATGGCTGGAACCGTAGGATGCAAGCAAGGTAAGGACCGTGTGTGTGTGTTGGGTTGTGCTTGGTGCAAGGGCTCGGATTGTTTGCACGGGGTCACGGGGCTGGGTTGGGCTGGTTGGGGGCTTGTCCATGGTCAGTTTCGAAGGCTACAGTAGGGTCCTAGGGAAGATAAGGTTCGAGCTTGGGGCTGGGGAAGAGTCCACGTGAAGTGGGACTCTCCCCCATGTGTTGTACGCTGCTGGGCTTCGGGAGAGGGATGCAGCGGGGCTAAGGATGAGTCAGGGTAGGTCCATCAGGTTCCAAGGGTCATGGTCAGGGGTCGAGCTAGGGGCTGGTGTGGCTGGCTCGAGCAAAACAAGGGGACCGCAGGGCAGCAATGTGGAACGCGCGCAGCTTCTGTAGGTTTCGGGCGTTCGTAGCTTGGGCTTCAGGGGTTGGGCTGGTCTGGGCTGAGTCTGGGCGTGGTCCAAGGATCTCTAGGGTCAGGTGGGGTTAATTCTTAAGCGGTGGAAGGGTCCTAGACTAGATAGGAGTCCTAATACTAAAACGAGACTCACGCACACACACACATGCAATCGGGTCTTCTGTCCAGAGCGAGCTAGGGCTAGGTTCTATGCGTCAGGTTTGGTCAGGAGGGGGCCTAGGTGGCTTGGCTCTGGTGTTGCTCGAGGTGGCTTGGGCGTGGCTCGAGTATTTTGGGGGATGACTCGGTGTGTTCCTATAAGGGTCAATTTCGAAAATTTAAGGAAGAAATTTCGAGCCATGGGCCCACGGGGGTGGCTCATGACTTGGAAGGGTAGAATAAATAATAAAAATGTTATGTTTAAAATTTGGGATCAAAATAATAGGTTTTGGATTTATCCAGAATTTTATCACTGCACAAAATGCTAATTAAAGAATTAAGTGAAAAGCCTAGTTTAAGCTTTATAAAATTATGGAAAATTATATTTAAACTTAAATAATTATTTAAAATAATCCCATTTCATTGAAAGTGAGAAAAAGATAAATTCAAGATTATTTACGTCCAAGGGCAAAACGATAATTTTACACTTAGAAAAATACGGAAACACTTGGCAGCATCCCGGAGGATTATAACGCATGTTAAATGATATTTTATGATTTAAAATGATAAATTTGATGATAATATGTTATTTCATGATTTATGGTAAAGCTGTGCAATTTATACTGTTTAAAATGCTATTTTTGGAAAGTTACGTTATTTTATGATTTTAAAAGGAAAGGAAAAATCTTTCGACGGATGTGAATTGACTGTGACATATGATATATGATTTTTGGAGGATCCGTTTATGTTGAGGACGGTGAACTTACAATTTTGTGGGGATGATGTGAGGGCCAAGGCCCCAGAGGGAACTCATATACGGGCCAAAGCCCCAGGGGGACCCCGTGTATGGGAAAAGGTTCCTTATGGTGGGAGAGAGCAGAGCGAGCAGTGAATATGGCGACTTTGACTTGGGAGGAGTTCAAGAGGGTTTTCTATGACAAGTACTTTACTGCTGATGTTCGTTCTAGGCTTAAGAGGGAGTTTATGAGTCTCTGTCAGCGGGATTGGTCTGTTTCCGACTTTGTGCAGAAGTTTGATAGGGGCTGTCACTTTGTGCTCTTGATTGCCAATGATGCTGCTGAAAAATTACGACATTTTCTAGATGGTTTGAGGCCGACTATCCGAAGAGATGTGATGCTTAGCGATCCTATTATACTGATTATACTACTGTCGTTGCCAAAGCTTTTAGAGCCGAGCAGTCACTCAAAGATATTGAATGGGAGATGGAGCGAAAGAGAAACCGTGCTCAGCAAGCTAATCAAGGTAATAAGAAGCCCTATGTGGGACCACCAAAGCAACCAGAACCACCTAAACCACAAGGGCAATCACGGAGAGGGAATGTTCCGAAGGCTGACGAGAGACCACTGTGCAAAGAGTGCAATCGTCCACATCTTGGCAAGTGCTTGTGGGGCACCTACAAATGCTTCAAATGTGGAGATTTGGGACACAAGGCTAAAGTTTACCCAAAGTTCAAGGAACCCACTACTGGAAGAGTCTATGTGATGCAAGCTAGGCGGGAGGAGACAGAGCCGGCACTACACTGATTTCGAGGTAACCTAGTTGTTTTACATTTTTTCTATGCTTTTCTTGCATGAAATGTTAAATTGAGTTATGAGAATTGATTGGGATAATGAAGACCTTCGAAAAAATAGGCTGCATGCACTACTTGAGCTGGATTTAAGAGTCGACTTTGGGAAATTTTTTGGGTTAGAATTGCAATTTTTAAGATTTTGAGGACCGAATTGAAGAGTAGGATTTAAGTTATAGGTTAAGTTTGAAGTGAGTAAGAGAACCTAAGATTTGGAATCATCAAGTCAAGAAAAATTTCGAGGACAAAATTCTATTTAGGGAGGGAGAATTGTAACGTCCGAAAAATCAGTCCATGTAAACCGCATGCATGCAAATTTATTTTAATTGCTTAATTGCTTTAATTAATTGATATTAAATGCTAGCATGATGCTTATTTTATGATTAAAAATATGATTGCATGATTAAATGATTATATGACATGATTACATGAAATTAAGGATTTTACCCGAATATTCGATAACAGGCAGGGTAAAGGAGACCGGGGATGACCAAGACAAGAATATTTATTTTTCATTAAATAATGACAAGGCTTCCTAGTATGATTTAAAAATGATTTAATTTTTCTAAAAATATTAGAGTTCGAATTATTTTACGAGTCGAGCTCGATTTTTTCCGAGAAGCCGATTTTGGGCAAACAATGAGTTTTAAAATATCAAAAATATTATTTTATGAAAACTTGTTTTATAATTTTATTATTTAATTAAATTGGTGTTATTGGGCCCAATTTAATTAAATTAAGTAGGTCCAATTACCCTTAAGCTTGCAAGCCCAAAACCAAAGTCCATTAATATATTAATTAAATTATAAATAAGACTCCTAGGTCTAATAAACATCATAATTCAGCCTCCATTCAGCCGTGAATCACCCTTCCACACACAATAATTTTCAAAAAATAAGGAGAAGAAAGCTTGTGTTCTTCGTCGTCCGGTCGCCCAACGTCGCACCCTTGCCGAAGATCGTATATTCGAGCGTTATAAACGCAAATGTACGTTTTCTAAACCCTTTCAAACATCATACAAATCATATTATGCATGATTTAATTGTTTATGCATTAAAATATAGGTGTTTGATTATTTTTACGGTAGTACGTTTATTTTCAAAAATACGGTGTTTTTACGCTTGTATGAAAAATGTTTTTGAATCCAACGAGTACGCTGCCAAAACATGATAAAATACGAATGATTATTGGCCAAAACCTGATAAATTTTAAAAAGGAATATGGCTGGAATCTTAGGATGCAAGCAAGGTAAGAACCGTGTGTGTGTGTTGGGTTGTGCTTGGTGCAAGGGCTCGGATTGATTGCATGGGGTCACGGGGCTGGCCAGGGCTGGTTGGGAGCTTGACCACGGTCAGGTTCAAAGGCTAGGTAGGGTCCTAGGGCAGCTAGGGTTCGAGCTTGTGGCTGGGAAGAGTCCACGTGAAGTGGGACTCTCCCCCATGTGTTGTATGCTGCTGGGCTTCGGGAGATGGATGCAGCGGTGCTAAGGGCGAGTCAGGGTAGATCCATCAGGGTCGAAGGGTCATGGGCAGGGGTCGGGCTAGGGGCTGGTGGGGCTGGCTCGAGCAAAACAAGGGGACCGCAGGGCAGCAAAGTGGAACGCGCACAGCTTCTGTAGGTTTCAGGAGTTCGTAGCTTGGGTTTCAGGGGTTGGGCTGGTCTGGGCTGGGTCTGGGCATGGTCCAGGGATCTCTAGGGTCAGGTGGGGTTGGTGGTTAAGGGGTGGAAGAGTCCTAGACTAGATAGGAGTCCTAATACTAAAACGAGACTCACGCGCACACACACATGCAATCGGGTCTTCTGTCCAGCAGGTTTGAGCGAGCTAGGGCTAGGTTCTATGCGTCAGGTTTGGTCAGGAGGGTGCCTAGGTGGCTTGGCTCTGGTGTTGCTCGAGGTGGCTTGGGCGTGGCTCGAGTATTTTGGGAGATGACTCGGTGTGTTCTTATAAGGGTCAATTTTGAAAATTTAAGGAATAAATTTCGGCCCACGGGGGTGGCTCATGACTTGGAAGGGTAGAATAAATAATAAAAATTTTATGTTTAAAATTTGGGTTCAAAATAATGGGTTTTGTATTTATACGGGATTTTATCGCCTCACAAAACGCTAAGTAAAGAATTAAGTGAAAAGCCTAGTTTTAAGTTTTATAAAATTATAGAAAATTATACTTAAGCTTAAATAATTATTTAGAATAATCTCATGTCATTAAAAATGATAAAAAGATAAATTCGAGAATTTTTACGTCTAGAGGCAAAACGATAATTTTACATTTAGGTAAAAACGTAAATTCTTGGCAGCATCCCGAAGGATCATAACGTTTGTTAAATGATATTTTATGATTTAAAATGACGACTTTGATGTTAATATGATATTTCATGATTTATAATAAAGCTGTGCAATTTATACTGTTTAAAATGCTATTTTTGGAAAGTTATGCTATTTTATGATTTTAAAAGGAGAGGAAAAATCTTTTGAGGGATGTGAATTGACTGTGACATATGATTTGTGGGGGATCCGTTTATGTTGAAGACGGTGAACTTACAATTTTTTGGGGATGACGTGAGGGCCAAGGCCCCAGAGGGACCCCGTGTATGAAAAAGGCCCAGAGGACCCCGACGATCGTATTTTCACCCTGGAGCCTAGCGCACACCCCCATGGGCCATGTGGAGCTGAAGACTGATCCGTCGATCGAAGGATAAAAGCTAGTCTCTTTCAAGGATCAAACTTTACCCAAAATGATATGGGATTGAAAGCTTATATAAAATTCATTTTATGAAATACGATTCAGGATGATGATTAAAGTTATTTTTAAAATGATTTATTTATGCTTAAACGTTATTTTAAAATGATCTTACGATTTATGATTTAATTATGCTTAAATGATTTTAAATGGTTTATTTATGTTCAATAGCTATTTTAAATAAAAGTATGATTTTTAAATGCATGTGATTGTATATGTATTATTTGCTAGCCATGTTTAGAACGTGGTGAGTCTTTTGGCTTTTTTTTGCCTGTGTAAAAATGAAATTCATTTTTTTTAAAGTGTGTATTCTCGGATTTTTTGAGCTTAAGTTTTGTCCTCACCTAAAAAAGATATATTGTTAGGTCTCTAAATTTTGATGATACCAAATAATGATTTATTATACTATATCAAATTGTCCTTGCATGTAGAAGAAGTTACTTAACCGACTTCAGCATACAGAGTCATTCGAGCGTTCAAGCTTTAACTCAAGACTTTCATATGAGAGGTCTATTTGATCGTTCTAGCTTAAGTGTACAAGACTGCTGCATGAGTTAGTCTACTTTCATTTCACCGCAAAATATTTGAGAACAGTTGAGTGAGATTTCTTCAGATAAAAACCACACCCTTTACAAGAATTCTATCAACTTTATCAGAAGATTTCTTTGATTGATCATGCAAAAGAAACAAGAATTCAGAATATCAGAATGTCTTCTAAAAAAGACAAAGCTAAGTGATGGTTCTTTTGCTTCCAGAGATCGTTTCTTACCACATTTGGAAAATGCCAAACTGTTCATTTTGAAGCATATTATGAATCAAGAAAAGATAGAGACATGACTGCTTTTTGCATTAATAAGATACAATCGAATGTTGGACATTTTTAAAAGCTCTATAAATAGAGGATTCCAAGAAGTAATACATATGACACGAGACTTTACGCGTTCAAAGAATATTCAATCTTTCATTCTCTAAGAGTTTTCTGAGAACTCTAAATCTTCATATCTACAACTGCTCAACCGCTCTCACTTAAAATATCATCTATCAGATCATCAAAGACTTCAGACAACTACTCAACTGTTACCATCAAACCGTTGAAGAGTTGATCAACAGTTTGAATCTTAGGATTCATTCTTCTGTTGTATTTGAGTTGTATTGGTTGCGTGACTTGTTGTCCCAACTGTTTGTGAGAAGTTAACAAGGAGTTTCGACTTAGGACATGTATAAGTCTTAAGGTTAAAACTTGTTATTACAAAGTGTTATAAAACCAAAGTCTTATAGTGAGTTCCTTCCCAAGTGGAAGAAGTGAAGACGTAAAAGGATTTTACCTTCAAACTTTTATATCTCTTGTGTCATTCTACTTATTGTCTTATTTATCTTGCTAACTTGCTTTTTTGAGTATTTATTATCACAAAATCCACGGTTTTTCGCACTATATTTTTGTAGTCCAGCCGTTTTGAGTGTTGAGGAAATTTTGATCTTATATAGCTAACCCTATCAAGACCGGTCATAAGATATTCATGCGTTTTAGAGAATCTTTTAAAGTGTTTATTTACCCCCCCTCCAAAAATACCCTGATCCTAACACTTTTGTTTCATCTGCATTGCAGAGCATCAAAAGGTTCAAGTATTGAACTGTTATCCAGGAAACAATCCATGAGTTGTATTTACATTTTAATATAAATTTTATTTACAATTTAAGAAAAAATATAATATCTCGATTTATATTTTTCTCTTCAATTTTGTAGAAGTATGTCTTTGTACACAACGTTTTGGTGTACACACCAGATCAATTTTTTAATTTTCCATATTTTACTAAAATTTTAGTAAATTATTGAGAAAATCCTCTTGAAAGTGCCACATACAGTTGGTCATGGCTAAATGTATTTTTTGACCTTATGTGTTGTTTATTGAAAACGAAAAACTTAATTTTATGGGGTATTGTCTACGCGCCAGTTCAATGGCAGTCTTGAATTTTCTTCACTTTTCAAAGGCATTGGATGAACAAAATATCATGTACCCTTGTGAGGACTCGTAATCATTTTCGCATCTATGAAATTTCGCCCAAGATTGCGGCATATTAATCTTGTTCATAGTACAATCCTAGTTCTGGTGCAACTTTCCTTAAGAACGCAATTGGACAACCTATTTTCAATGTGATTATATGAGGTGGCAAACCTCTCGGACATACGGAATTCAAAAATTCTTCATTGACATCTACATATTAATACTAATAATAAAAGCATCAACCATGTTACTTGCAGCATGTACACGAATTATTAGAAAAATAGATTAAATCAACTGATCAATTTATTGATCACCTTCCCATGGTATGATAATCGAATCCAGTAACTTATAAAATTATCATTTGTAGTATCTTCCACACCATCACCAACATGTAAAATAAATTGTGAAAACTCAATATCTTGGGCATATCTCATGTTTTGTTGTAGATGTATTATCTTGAAAAAATTCCAAAATTGCGATCGTGAAAGAATTCTATTCCACATAAGATTTATTTTCTTTTCAAATATTTCTGCGACAAGTCATATAGTTTTTCCAGTCAGTGTATTCAACAAGAAAGATCAGTTAATTGAGTTTTGATAAAACTTAAACGGAAACTTGAATTTGTATTCTCTGTGACACAGACCCATATCACCCATGCTTTTCTGGTTGAGATATCGTCTTCAGTAAATGAAACAACAATAGATGTTTCATTTTGTGGAGGTTCCTTGATGAATTTCTTGGCATCCATTTCTGGCCTCCTAAGCTTAATGAAATGGAAAGGCTCGTTTGTGCCTTTCTTTTTAGGTTCTGGTGTTGCAATAAAGAAGTATAACTAACTCCAGAAAATCTCCTTTAGACAAATAATCATTATTTTCACATGTTTTGTGAACAGCTTCCTGAATCCATTTAGTAGTGCTGATATTTTTGGGAAACTAGATGTTGTGTTATAGATTGAGGCGAAGACCCCAAATTCATATCATGTCTTGACTTCCTTAGGATAGGAATTGGGTTTCCTGCTATGTCAACTCGAGCTATAGCTGGGTTAGTGCCTATTTTAGTTTTTAATTTTTCGAAGTTCTGCAGATATACCTGAAATGGAGAAACTATAAACTCATTAGTTCCAACCTTTGATTTTCCAATGTCTATTTGAGGTCTAAGATTGATATATCCCTCTTCAATCCTTGAGATAAAGGGGTTGACTTGAAGACTTGAGATAAGGATCTGGAGCTTCAATTTTTGCTTGCTACTCATCTAAATATTATCTCAATTTAGCACTTGTGCTAGGGGTACTTGAATCCCCTACTCCAGGCATAGATCCTTGTACTCGAAACTCTCATTTTGAGAAGCTAGTGGTTTCGTAATAGCGTGGATGATAGGCTTTTGTATTATAAAATATAACTGAGTATAAGCATGTAAACAACTTGTGATTGATCAGAGATAGTGCTTTTATCAGTTTGTTAGCCTATCCAAGATGGCAAGCTTTTTGAACTCGTTTTGAATTATTTCAAGTTGTTCCCTCAAATGCCTCTTCATTTTCATGGTGGCATTGACATCAGCATTGTCCATTTCTTGCAAAGAAATCTGCAATTTTCATAAGATTTAATAATAACAATATCAAAAATATAATTTTGAATTAAAGTGTTTCATCTTAGTAATCTATTCTTCTCAGAAAAATATAATTTTTTTGCAAGTAAAAACAATAGGTCATTTTTCAAAATTTTACTGCATAAAATTCTTTTTCTTTGATATGCCATCATATGATTTCTGCATCTGATAATAGTCCACTGCGATACCTCCATGATTGTTCTCTACTTGGTGTGATCTTGTAAGAACCCTTGTACACCAATGATTAATGGCATCCATATATAATATCATATCATCTTCATCTTGAAGAATAAATATTTTCGGAAGATTTTTGAAAATATTTTTTGGTTGGCTAAATCCATTAGTGTGTTCTTTTGTTCCACATGAATCTTGTATCTTTTTTTAGTAATGGAATAAACAAGTTGTACGAAGTCATTTAACATGTTGTACGAAGTCATTTAACATGTCTTAATAGTTTTGGTATAAAACAAAGACTGATTATTCTGAAGCTTTCTGCAGGACCCTTTTTCGATGATAAAGCTGATTCACTCAGAGTCAAAGAATCCATTTTGTTTATAAACGTTGGATTCAAGGTTTCCATATATAAAAGGATCAATCCAATATAGACATCAACCATTATCATTATCAAGGAACACATTCTCTATCCAACGTTGTTTTGAGCAATCAAGAACTACTCTTTATCTTCAAGCTCAAATATACAAAAAAGTAGCACACTCTTTATAGCAGATATCTGATCTTCTGAGATCATCTAGTGCTGCTTTTCCGTTATCTCTTGACAAGCTATTCACTTTACTATATCTTATTGAGAAGAGTTTGTAATCTGAAAAAGAGTCTTTTTCAGAACCTTGTTGTGTTCATTATTTTGTGTTGTGAAACTAAGAGTTTCAGTAGGCGAATGGTAAGTCCTACTGAAGTAGGTGTGTACAAGAGCTGTATTGTAAAAACCAAAGTCTTTTACTGATACCTTCTGGAAACAGAAGAAGGGGAGATGTAGAAGATTTCATCTTCAAACTTCCAGAAACAGTTACTGTCTACTGCATACTGTTTTATTGTTTTTACCTTAAACCATCAGATCGTTTCCGCACAAGTTATTGTGATCTACTGGAAATATATTCGAACAAGATAAGCTATAATCTCTAACAGAATTCTAGCACATTTGCTAAAATGTCAAAGAAAGGAACGAGTTTATTCACCCGCCTCTAAACTCTATATCGATCCCCAACAAAAGTTAACAACTCATAAGAAACTTTGTAGTTGTATCTTATTTTCGAGTTTATCTGGAAAATTTTGCACTTTTTCCAAAATTTGTCCCTGTAGAATTATTGCGGATTATTGATTTCTATTCCAATGAATTCAATTTTTTTGACCAGATAAGACCAGTCCTTCTTTCTTACAAACTTTAGAGAAAATCTCCACATATTTAATATGTTCATTCATATTTTTAGATCCTATTAAAACATCATCAATTTAAACAAACATGAATTTAAAATAATATTTAAATAGATTATCCATCTTTCTTTGAAATATATGATGTGCATTAGCCAATCTCACTTCCTAAATATAGTGACCTTGCATATACAAATAATTAAATGATCTCTACTAGATATAAAATTCTCATCAAACTCCATAATTTAATTAATCTCTTATAATTAAGTACTAACATGGGTTTGTTCTTTTGATTTCACCATGATTTCTTACCAGAAAACATGTACTTATGGTGATATTCCAACTTTGATTAAACCAAGGTTCAAATGTTTCTTGATAATAATATGCATATCTTTTGATCAACTATGTTAATCGGGATAGGCTTGCATCAGAGTAACTCGTATTTATTACCTTCCTTAATTTTAAAACTGACTTGGAGTTGGTTCCTTTCCTGCCATGCCACGAAATCTTTATGGTAGTTTTATTCGATCATTTTATTGACATCTTCTTGGGACACTTTTTATTCAAACTCTACATCATTTTGGTATAGAGCTATTTCGAAAAATTATATTTCTCCTAGTTGGAGATTTTGATATTGTCTTAATTGGAGCATTGTTTCTCCAAACCCTTTAGAATCATTCATTTTTGTGTTTAGAAGTTTTCCTTCATCACCACACTTGCTGCGAAACTGGATTGACAATTTTCTGTGAAATGTATCTCTTAGTCTTTGCACTATGACTTTGTGATCAAATGGTGTTGTGAATGCTAATCTTCTAGTATCATTTTCTAGCGTATATGATTTAAACATTTGTATTTGATTTTTCCTAACAAGATGTCAGCTCATGTATCATAAAAATAAATCGGTGGTGTTTTTTCATTGTACCACGATATTTGTCCCGCACCTCATAATATAATTTATGCTCTCTTAATCCATTTACATAAGATTAAAATTCGCTTTGAGAAATCTCGTCCAGCTATCTGAGGTAATTTTTCTTCCAATTCTTTGGGAAAGTGAAGGATCGAGTGTGCTAGTGCCTTGGAAGGGATTTCGAACACTATATTCTCCAATGAGCTGCAATAGCTCGTGTTTTAAGAATGTTAACACCGATGAATTAAATCGAGTTTGGCTTAAAACCAAGCGGAAGAAATTCGAAGTAATCTTTCGTGAAGAAGACTGTTATATTAGAAAATATTTTATCTCATGTAAACTGAATAACCGAAAAAGGGTAGAATAGTTTTTACATTCATCAGTTCAGTTATGGTAATAACCGAACTGACGGATACTCTAACTGATCCAAACTGTTTGAAAACATTAATTAATCAGTTAAATACACAAGATATGTTTATGGATGTTCGGAAACTTCAACTGCTCCTACGTCAACCCTTATACCGCCTCGGGTAGGATCCAATATAAAACTTTGATTTATACAACACTTTGTACAAACCCACTCAGCTAGGACTTACACTACTGCCTAAACTAAACTCCTAGCTACGACTGAAGGCAGCACCTTCTAGCCAACACTTTTTAACATCTATGTGTCAAAGACTACATACACAAGTTTAACGTCTTTGTGCAAGACTATATTTGAGTGGTTGAGAGTGTTTGTGTGTGAGAATTGAACAAGGATGTTCTCACACACTGAGGGAAATAAGCTTGTAAACTAAGCAGATAACACGTTAAAATATCCCTCTGGGCTGATTGCTTCTGAAAGCTGATGTGCAATGTGCGTGCCCTTTCTTTTCTCTCTTGTTTTCATTGAAGATTTTTCTCTGTATATCGTTCTTCATTTTATGTTCTTGTTATTGAGTCTTCACTGATCTTTTCTTTATATAGGCGGGAAAACTGAATGTACAGTGAGACTTATTTATTGTATCTGTTGCATCTTGAATTCATTTCTTGGACTTTGTGTCTCGACTTTCCGATTGCCCTTCTGAAACATTTTGTCTTTAATGCTCTGATGCAACGTCCATTATTGTCCTTTGATTAGAAAATGGCTTTGTACCTTCACGTAGTGCTGGAATCCACTGAAAGAGTTTGTCTTCATCTACAATTGAAAGATTCTGACTAATGCTCTGAACTGATCTTCAGTTGGGCTGGTGAAATCAGTTGACTCGTTAGTTGAACTGATTTCACTCTCGTTCAGTTGAACTGATTGGCTGGGTTTTTTCATCAGTTGAACACTCCTTTGACTGACTAGGCTTCTGAGGTTCTCCTGCTGAACCATCTATCAACTGGACAATCAGCTGGACTGCTCAATCGACGTAACGGTTAGACTGATTCAATTTGTGTGATCAGTTGAGTATTCAGTTTGTGATGTAAACAGCTCGTGACTGATCCTAGCTTCTGCACACTAAGGTAGATTATTGGTAACACAAATTAACAAGTTTTGTTAACATCAAAATCAAGATTGCAAACTTGAAAAGTTCCAACAGAAAGACTCCTCGTTTTTCTGTACAGATTCCAGCTCCTGAATCTATATAAGCAGCAAAGTGGTATGTCTTATTTAGTTCTTATAACATCCTACTGGGACGTATATTGAGAATTGACTTGTCGCCATTAGATTTTTCACATTTGATTTTATGCCATAAATTTCATCCCATTTTTTAATCGTTTTCAAGATTTGTGTTCATCGAGAAACTTTAGTCCAAGAACCAATTGATCTGGTTCATTTCCAATAATTCATTTAATATGAACTTCCAATTCACCGATATTTATCATTCATTGGTAATTCCGTATCATAGAGTGTTCCAAATAGTATATATGATATTACAAGAAAATTGATTTTTTTGTCTTGTAGTATTGAATACTACCCTCCATCCTTATGAACATCTAAGTTTCCTATTGTTTAAAAGTTTTTTGTTATCGGTTGAATTTCTTCTACATGTTTTTTTCCCCACCTGTGACTTGTGATCATATCTCCCTGCAAAGATAATCTCTTTGGTTCTAGTCTACGATTTTGACTTCTTTGCAGAATCGGTTTGACTTTGATTTGGATATCTGTTTCCTTTATTAAAGGAAACTTGATTCTTTAAGGATGAATTGCTTGAGCCACTTTTTTGAATATCTCTGGAATTTCTGTAAACTTATTTCTAATAAATAATTGTGAATGATGTGCATTTGAGAGAGCGTATAAAATTTGATATGTAACAGAGTACGGTCTATTACCTTATTTCATTAGCCTTTTTCTTTGAAGTTTTGATATAACAGCAAAGCTCCGTATAAAAACTTGATTTGCCAGATTGTAAACAATTCTTTGGTAAATTACTCCTACAATTTTCCCTGCACAGAGATTTCCTGAAATAATTCCCAATATCGAATTTTTAAGATTATCCATTCTTTTATCACATATAGCAATATCAATGGGTGAATCTATTTATTCTTTAAATGTAGCTTTTATCATGAACTAGACTACAACAATATGAATTCATGACATGATTCGTCCTACTTCTGGCTTGAGTTTCTGTAATTTTTCTTTTATTTCTTCAAAATGAATTAATTTAATCTTCATTTGATTTCCCGTAAGTTCTATGAGCATTGTAATTTTTCTTCTAGATATTTTATCGCTTAGATGATGCATTTCGTTTCTTAAGCCAAGATTTTTTAAGAAATTTTTCACGTCCTGCTGATAATCCTTGATATCTTTGTAGGCTTGGGTTTTATCTCACGATTTTTTGGACCATGTTGTGATATATAGTTGTCTAGCTAAAGAAACTAACAAATCTTTTGTGTTTTGTGGCAAAACTGTTAAGTCCGAAAATCAGTCCACATAGACCGCATGCATGAAATTTATTTTTAATCTCCAAAAATCAACCCACGTAAACTACATGCATGCAAATGATTTAAATTACTTAATTGTTTTATTTAATTAATTTTAAATGCTTATTTGATGTAATTATATGATTGAAGGTCTAATTGCATGATATCATGAGAATTTAAGATTTTATCCGAATATTCGATAATAGGCTAGGGAAAGGAGATCGGAGACGATCAAGATAAAATATTTTCGATAAATATTTTTTAAGGTTTACTAATATGATCAAATGTGATTAAAACTTTCTAAACAAGTTGGAGCCCAAATTATTTTACGAGGCGAGCTCGATTTTATTCGATAAGTCGATTTTGGTCAAACGAGGTATTTTTAAAAGCCCAAAAATTATTATTTTTGAAAAATAAATTTTGTAAACTTTTATTTTACAATTAAATAGGCATTATTGGGATAATTCACCTAAGATTAAAAGTCCCGATTATCCCTAAACAAAAAGCCTCAAAACCTTAAACCTTTAACATGCAATTTTTGAAAATTATAAAAGAAGACTTCTAGGGATCCTTGGACACCATCCAGCTGAAATTCACACCACACATACGCATGTTTACAAATTTATGCTTACAAAGTTACGTTAGCTTATTTTATATAAAAGCATGATTTTAATGCATGTGCATGCATATGTATTATTTGCTACTAATGTTCAGAACGTACTGAGTCATTAGACTCGCTAAATTTGAATATTGTAGGTGAGGATGAGATTGAGGGAGACGTTGACGCTTGAGTGGATCGAGATCGACAGTACACTCCTGGGGACTTTATTTTCCGCAGTAACTTGATAGTTGAAGTTTTGAAATAAAGATTTTGAGAATGATTTATTTAGAGATTTTTATTCTTTATTTTGATGTCAGTTTTGATCATGTTAATGGTTGGCGTATGATTTTTGTTAATTGATTATTTAGGGATTATTATGCACTTGAAATTTTAAATGTTAAATTATTTTTGGATTTTTGGAAATGTTGAGGTATGCAAGTTTCAAAAAAAAAAATAGTAACATTTCAAAATTTAAAAGTAGTGGGTGTTTCATTATTAAATTGCTAAAATATTTTAATTAAATAATTTTGGATACATAAATGATATATTTTGAGTGACTAAATGATTAATTATGTAATTTTTCTTGATTGCATAGTTTAAAGATTTTCAGGCGAATATCGGTGGTTGGCTGGGGATGGAGGATCAGAGACAATTAAGGTGTTAAAGATTTAAAAGCAAAATTTTTTTTAGTTAAAAAAATATTTATTTTAAATAATTTAAAAATTTTCCCAATTTTAAGATCAAATTTAAATTAATTAGTGGGAGAACCGAAATTATGTATTTTATAAGAGATTTTTTTTTGGAAATAGATATAATCATATTAATCTTAATGAACCTAATTTATTAATTAAAAACTAAGATTGATTAAGGCCATTAATTAAATTGATTAATAAAGCCTTTTTGTTTTTTTTTTTTAAAAAAGCCCTAACTCCTACTCACACACACACACCGAAACACACACACTAGTGTTATGGGAATTGAAAGCAAGGAAACCATCGGCCAAATCTAGGGAAGCTTGCAAGGAATTTTTTTTTTTTTGCCTTCTTCGTTCTTCGATCCTCTTCCTCGTTATTCCTTCCAACAACTATCATCCGACTCTCTTGCATTCCAAGATGGGTTTTCGGTGCGGTTTTGACAAGAAAAAGGTGTAGAAAAGGGTAGAAATCGTCCTCCATTTGTCACCGACTTCCACCGATTCGATATTCGTATTTCAAGCCTTTTAAACACAAAAGCACGTTTCTAAACTTTCTTTTTGCACCATTCAAACCATATTATGTGTGTTTAATCATGTTTGCATGAATAATATGAAACCCTCATTTTATTTTCGTTTTTATGGCTTGTACAAGTTAAAACTTGGATTTTCATGCTTTCATACTCATGATTATGATGCATAAAGGGGCTGTCATTATAGAGCTATGAGAAGTGATGAATTTCAGTATGTTTTAGAGTGGTTAAGGGCCACGGTTAAGGGTTGTACATGTAAGGCAAGATGTTGAACGAAAATTGGGATCAAATGGGGCTGGGGTTTGCGTTTCTGGTCCTAGGTGAGGGAGACTGCTAGCTGATGTTTGAGATGTGTTCAAGGGTCCTAAGGATTCTAGTCATGGTCCTAGATGGGCTGTGCAAGGGCTGGAAAGAGAGGATAAATGTTGCACGTCGTTTTGGGTTGTTTAAGGCAAACAGGGGCGCAACTTAGGGCTGGAGGTTCTAGGCTCTTTATGCTTGGTCCAGCAGGGACTCTAGGGTTCAGTCATGGTCCTAGGATGGTCAGCTAGGGGCTGGTTGGGTCGGTCATGGGCTAAGGTTGAAGGGATTGAGGGTTTTTGTAAGCTAGGGTTTTCGAAAATGAGCAGAATTTTCCAGCATGGTTCTAAGCTTGTTCAAAGGTTTTAATTGGCTTGATTTGGGATGGAAAAGGGTTAGTAAGATGTTAATAAGCTATGGTTTAAATTTGGTAAATTTTGGTTATATTTTGAGTCAATAAGGGTTAAAACCCGGACATATGGTTAATTTTTAAAACGAATTAGAAAATTAGTCGAGGAGCTTAATTTCACATCTAAGAAATGTTTATGGGTGTATTTTTAGGTTTCATGTTAAGTTTAGGGATGAAAGTTTATGTTTAAAATTTGGGAAGAAAATATTAAGTTTTGAATTTATTCGGGTTAAAAACGCTTCATGGATTAATCATTAAGTTATTAAATCGAAAGGCTCGGGTTTACGTCAAATTATAAGTCAAATTTAAGCTTACATGATACTATGGGATAGGCTCGAGTCAATAAAAGTAAGAGAAAATCAAAATCGATAATTTTGGAATCTAGGGGTAAAATGGTCATTTTGCGTCACGGGTAGTACGAAAGGCTTGACAGTGATGGTATTTTACGATATATGCTAAAGTTGTACGATTTTTCCTGAAAAAATTATATTTTACGAGTTTTGAAGGACACGATATTTTATGAATAAAAGGAAAGAAAAAATATTTTGAAGGATGTGAATTGACTGTGACGAACATGATATGATTAAGAATATCGTGAGGGAGAAGGCTCAGAGGGAGCCCGTTTACGGGAGAAGGCCTAGAGGGAGTTCGACGATCGTATTTCCACTTACAACGAGGCCTAGTGCCCGTCCCCATGCGCAATGGTGAGCTAAGACTTATTAGTCGACCACATGATGATACGATTACAGCTAGCCACTTTCAAGGATAAAAACTTCATCCAAAAATGATATACGATGATGGAAAGCTTTACGATTTATGATTACAAATTTATGCTAGCTATTTTAAATAAAAGTATGATTTTATGCATGTTTATGTATATATGTTACTCATGGTTAGAATGTGCTGAGTCATTAGACTCACTAGGTTTGGATGGTTGCGGGTGAGGATGAGATTGAAGGAGACGCTGACGGTTGAGTGGATCGAGTCCGGCAATACACTTCCAGGGACATTGATTTTTCAGATTTACTTATTTAATAGTTAAAGTTTACGAAAAGATTTTGAGGATTTTCTATTTAGATATTTATGTTTGATTTTGAAGTTCAATTTTGGATTATTTTTAAAACGTTGACGTATGAGTTCGGTGGTTGACAATTATGAATTTTTATGCATTTAGGATTTTGAAATGTTGGATGATTTTTAATTGAATGGTTCGAAGTTTATAAAAAAAAATAGTAGGATTTTAAAGTGAAAAAGGTAAACGACGTTTCAAAAATACTCCATCTTCAGTCAGATTCTGATTTTTTTCCATCGGATTCTTCTTGATTCAAGACTTCTTCTCCTCCACAAATACTCTCATATGAAGAAATATCCTCAAACTGGTATACTTGAACAAAATCTTGGTAATAAACCGCTTCTTCAATATCTGGAGTTGATTCATAGCGCTTTATCCCTTTCTATAATTTTCTGGACAATTAGTTGAAATATGACCTTTTGCTCCACATGTCCAGCAATTACAACATTTAAAATTTTTATTAGCTCTGATGTGAGTTCTTCTCAAAGTTTTCTTTGTTGGTGTTCGTCTTAAGCTTGAGATGAGTTTGATGCTTGGGATTACATCATAATTCTTGATGCTACACTTCTTTCCCTAGATTTTAAGATCTTGCTTTCTGTCTAGATCATATTGTTATTGTTTTCCAAGAACTTCCTACATTTCTTCTACTTCTGATATAAGGGTGAGATCTAAAACCCTTTTTTTTAGCCTTTGTGACTTACTTGCAATGATTGTAGGAAGATCATTTTCCTTACAACATAAATGACCACGTTTATTAATACCCTTGATCGTTTTTAATTATTTTGTTATTCTGTCATATGACACCATTCAGCCAACTTTCCTTTAGGAAAAGAGGCTCGTCTGGCTAGAGTATCTAGATTGTTAGAGATATATTCCCTTATTAATATTTTTCTCAAGGGACTTGACATTTTGGCAAAGAAATATTGCATTACTATATTTTTTTTGAATGTAATATATTCATTCACCAAACAGATGTTATGTAATTCGAGACTATAAAGAGTTTGAGTATATTTCTTTTTTTTCTCTGTGTCTTGATTGTTAAAATAGTCTACACTTATAAATTGTGCTTTGAATAGGGTAGTCATTTTTCCGGCTATCTCGCTAAAAGATTCTCTGGCTAGGACTGACTCCATTGGTTTCTGCCAAATTCATGTCCCAGACGATTTTGACTGATCCCATCAGAATCATTAAGTTTAATGAATCATTCTTTGTTGAGATCAAGTATTCATGCTGCTATTCTCATACTTGATGTCCGATCATTTATGAGATCTTCTCTATTTTTAAAGTTCAGTACATCAAGATTAAGAATAATTACGTAAAGATATATTGGTTTTAAAACATTCTTCCCATAGGTTGCTTGGTGCAAGAGAATTTGATTTCTCCTTGATCGTGTTCCTGCTGGGTATGATTCTCCACCAATTTGGAAGTCTGTTTGGGTTTTTTTTCATGTTTGTGTCTTATGATCCCACACTTTCCTCCCTTGGTGGTCAATGAGGAGGTAGCCTGCTAATTAGAGTCTTTTCAGTGCTAAAAGATAGTGGTAACATTCCTCTCGTAATTTTATTACTAAAACTTAGTTGTTGTTCTAGAATTTGGATTTTTATTTGGATATCCTTTATTGTCCCAAGGATTTCTTCTTATCTTTCAAGGATTTCTTCAATTTTACGTGATACATAGTATAGTTGATTGCTACAGTTTTATATCGTCTTTTGAATTTCTTTAAGGTCTTCAGAGAGTTTAGAGGAATTCAAGATTATTTCTAGTAGCATATTATTTTGAATCATAAATTTACCTTATGATTCTGATATATTTTTGTTACTCATGATGTCTAACATTAATTAGATCCCTTTGTTTCAAATATTCCAAGATATTAAAATAAATTCTATAAAATATAAATCTCGAACATATAATCAAATTTATATTTTGAAAAATATCTTCTCCTCGTCTAAAAAAGTTACTAAATAATAATAATTTAATATATCCGGAACAAAAACTGCGTACGCTTGATACACTTCCCATGAAACACTAAAAAATATTTTTGAAAGTTTATTAGATTAAATATTGGAATAAGTATCCACAGGCAGTGTGTATCGAGAAAGAGGAATCAAAATCTCGAGCCTACGATTTTGGTTGAAAATAAACCTCAGAGAAAAAGTGTTGAACCTCAATAATTGTATTGATCGTTTTCAGCTAATGCTTCGATCGCCACAATTATAGAAAGCTCTCACAAATTCTCATTCAATCTGCAAGAAAACTAAGTATGAGGAAACGAGACTTGGCAATTCTGATGCTCTCAGCTTTCGCCATTTTCTTCTCGCTCCAGGTATACACCAAAAACCCTTTTCTTTTTCCCCCAATTTTTGTATTTTTAGTTCCTTTTCTTATGGCAATGTTTGATGTTGTTTTTGTTTGTTTTAGCACGAGGGTGATTTATCTTTCAGTGAAGCGTGGTTCCACCTATCCGATGATTATCCGATCAAGTATGAGGCTGAGCGTCTTCCGCCGCCTATAGTTACCGATTTGAACGGAGATGGCAAAAAAGAGGTTCTTGTGCCTACCCACGATGCAAAAATCCAGGTGCCGTGTTACACTATATATATATATATGTGTGTGTGTGTGTGTGTGTGTGTATCGTATTGATTTCATTTTGTTCTGTCATCTGCCTTAGCTGAAAATTCTGACTATGGGTTTGTGATGTAAATAGATTTTGCAACCTCGTCCAAGACGGGTGGGTGAAGGTTTTAGCGAAGCACGTTTACTAGCAGAGGTTTCTCTCCTGCCTGACAAAACCCGAATAGCCACCGGGAGACGTGTAGTAGCAATGGCTGCTGGAGTTGTAGACAGAAATTATAATAAAAGGGAACTGCGAAAGCAGGTGCTAGTTGTTGTTACATCAAGCTGGTCTGTGATGTGCTTCGACCACAACCTAACGAAACTGTGGGAAATGAATCTGCAGGTATGAGTTCTATATTTTAGCATGGTAATTCATATTTGTGTGGTCTAGCAATTTGTCTCCATATTTATGCTACTCTTATTTTTGTTAACTAAGGGTTAGTTTCCTCTTATTTACTGATTCTCTTTCTGCTTGCAGAAAGATTTTCCTCACAATGCTCATCACAGGGAGATAGCTATCTCGGTTAGTAATTATACATTGAAGCATGGAGATTCTGGCTTGGTGATTGTTGGTGGGAGAATGGAGATGCACCCCTCTTCGTTCTACATTTATAACAGCAGCACCCCTCTTCGTTCTATAACAGCAGCACCCCTCTTCGTTCTACATTTTTCTGTGGATGTTGCTTTCTTTCTTCAGTTTTTTCCCTTTTATGATATAAGTGTTTTCCTTTTTCTTGGATTCATGATGGACTTCCAATGTATCATTTTTTACATCCTTGTTCCCAGGTTTCATTTGCTAATTACAAGCTCAGAAACAAGAGTTAAAATAATGCTCATGTTGGCTATTTTTCTTCCTTTCAGGAATCTGAAAATGCAGGAAATGTAGATTTGCGACACTTTGCTGTTTATGCATTTGCCGGTCGAAGTGGTGAACTACGGTGGAACAGAAAGTTCGAGGTATTAGTTCTTATACGAGTTTGGTTTCTTCTATGTATGGATCTCTTTTTACTTTTTAAAGACAGAAAATATGGAATTCTTTTTTCGGTTGCTCAAGAATCACTAAGACGTCAAAATCTTATGCTAAGAAATCTGTTAGCAGTTTGTGTGAAACAACGATCGCCTTGTTTGTGTCTCTTTCTCATTTTACTCCCTCCCAAAGATTGAGAAAACCTGAGGTCTGAAATACATCATTCAGTGTCGAGATTTTTGCAGTGTTTTTTTATATGTATGGCGATGATCTAATTTTTTTTCCAGTTAATTTTTATGAGTTAGTAGACTGTAGCCATGGTTTGTTAATCTGCCCCATGCGATTTTTTTTTTTTTTTTTTTGTGTATCTTGAACAATTTTGGCAAAATCATGTGTATTTTGGTGTTAATAGAGAACTTATGACCGAAAACTATGCAAAGTGTATCTCTTGGTTATGATTAGTTGGAGACTCATCCAGCTGATTGAGCTGTGTCTATTCTTGGAAAGTGTAACTTAATAACTTGTGGTTTCTAATTAATAATGAAGTAAAATGTTTGATTGTGAAGTGCGTACTCAAGCTTAGAAGAAAATAAGGAGGTATGGACAGGATGAAATTTAAAAGAGGACTCGAAATGGTTAGTGATGCGATCCTTCAAACCACGAAAAGCAAACGTGTTCAAAAACGGAGTCACGCCCTCGATTCGATGAAATAAAGAAACGGTTGTGTTGTCCCGATCTTTTTGAACAAGTAAGTGTGTAATATTCACCTCTAAATTACGAAGAATTTAGCAACAAATGTTAACGAGATAACAATCGAAATTCAAGCGAACCTTCAAAGAACTCGTCTTTGACAATCCGAGTGAGGAACAATTGACAAACGCCACAAAGTATTAAACTTTGATAAGTTTGATTTGAGAAACACACAAAGGTGTATACAAAGCCACGCTTTGAAATTGAGAGAAAAACTCACAAATATGATTAGAATCAAAGATAATCTGTTTACCATGATAAATTTTCGTCCATAAATTATCACAAAATCAGAAAGATATGAAAATCTAGTTACCAAACTAATTAAAACACTAAATTAGGAAACTAGGATTTTTCTTCGCAGGCGGCGCGCTCGGGCGGTATCTTTTGTGCGCCCGGGCGGAGAGTCTTCGGCTTTTATTTTCAAGGGGCGCGCTCGGGCGGGAATTTATATCTGCCCGGGCGCGAGGCATTCGGCTTTCTTGGACGCAAGTGTTGCGCTCGGGCGGGAATTTATATCCGCCCATGCGCGAGGCGTTCGGCCTTCTTCTTCAATGCCCACTCGCACAAAGATCCGATGGCTCCAAAGCTCATATTCATGCATCATGAGGCTTGGAATCTTGCTTGCAAGCTCTTCTCGATTGCTAATGATTCCATGCAGTGCTTCCTTGAACCTCATTCCAATCATTTGAACGCCATGCCCGGCCAGATTCATATCATACTCCCCTTCTTCAAAAAGATTTGTCCTCAAATCTTGTCTACCTACGCAAAAATGAAACACGTTAGTAATAAAAAGAATTAAATTATCAACATGCTTACCTTTCAATTTAAGTTTGTAGGTGCTAATGTTAGCTCGCTCCATCAGCACTGGAAACTCCAACATCACCGTTGTCTTTCCTATAAACTCGTCAACTTCACCGCATACCAAATAACAAATGACACCAAATAATAACAACAAGATATCATTAAGTATCACAAAAATCAGATTTCTCCCCTTCTTAGACCTAGTTAACAGAAAAATGAAATCCATACACGCGTACGACCATAGCTCACTAGGAATAAGATATAACTGATGCACGACATATGAATACACTCGGCATGTCATTCTCCCGTATGCAATGCATGTATCACAACGACACTCAACATGTCGTTTCATATGCAACCAACACATATAATCATGCATTTTATCAGCAATTAAACCTCCACAATATGCTTCATTAGCACATAACTCATGTAATGAACATACAATGAAGAATTTATTCTCTTTAAAATTGTATTCATTATGCTCATAAAAATTCTTATGTGCAATGCATATTTCACAATTCCACCCAATATACCTTCTCATATGCAACCATAGTAAAAATTCATGCATCCTATCAATGGCTCTAGTTACTTCACGGCTACCAATCAAACAAATGTCATGCACCTCAATATCAATCAACAACTCATGCATTGGGTATAGGTTGAAAAACTTATTCTCTTTAAACGTGTATCCATCATGAACAAAGAGATAATCATGTTCATCCTTGCACCTCTCAAAACCATCATCAAACCAATATAAATCATGCAAATAGAACACACTAAATGTACTATCCATGTAATCTTCACAACCATCACCAATCAAATATAAATCATGGAAATAGGACACGTCCCATGTACTATCAATGCAATATCTCATCTCATCACAAAAATCTAAGTCTAATGTACATAAACCATTGTAGCAAGCAAACCCCATCAACTTAGTAAATAATGAGACATCAAAATTCATAGTAGGTACATGCAATTCATCCATGGACTTAAATTCATAACAATCAAGGAATAAAGGTGAATTTACATCGGACCCCTTAACCACCACATTGGCAACACGTTCTCCAATCTCTTGAAAACAAACGATACACCAAATAATTAAGATAAGGACGGAAGTCATACCTCATGGTTGTTGCGTTGGCAACTAACCTTACCTCACCTTGATTACTTCCAACATCATGTTGATCAACACATGGCCTTTCTCCACCATCAGTTCTTGCTTTCCTCCTCATCATGACATCTGCATGACCCTGCAAAGACAAAGTAACAATGCTCGGGATTGAACCGGCTATATCATCACAGTAATAATAAACCTCTTTGTACAAAGGTACTTTAAGGGGTTTATACAAAAGTAAATAACTCTCATACTCACTCTTTTTACTCTTTTGGGCCTTTAATTCATTTTTCTTTTCTTTTTCTTTGGCCTCTTTTTCTTTCATCTCATTTTTTTCATATTTTTTTCTTTTCATGGCCATCTCACTCTTTTGATCACTCATTCTTTCGGCCATTTTAAATTCCTTTTCACTCTCACAATTAAATTGCAGTTGATCATCAGTAATTACAATTGAAATAGGTTGATCAAGAAAGGTACATGATGAATCATAACATGCGTGCAACAAATTATTACTACTTTCTTCTTTCTCCTCCATAGCACACACATTAGAAGAAAATTCACCATCTAAGGATTCACCCTCCACAGCACAACATTCTATGCTCAAGTCAGAAATCAGTGGAGTACCAACCTCCTCAATTCTCTCAACCTCCACTTTAGGTTCAACATCAATGCTCACTGCAACTCCACATTCGATTGCATCCTTAGATTCACATTCAACTCTAGAATCCAGTATATTCACCTCCTCATTTGGACATTGGTTAATATCATGTCCAAACTCTAGACACCAAATACATATAATATCACAAGTACTAGAATTTGAATTTTTAAATGTACCTTGATATTCATATCTTGTAGTTTCACGTCTCGACTCCTTCTTTGGCCTACCACTGATTTTCTCTCCCAAGCTCCCCCGCAAAGTGGATGTCAAAGACTCCCTATGCACAACACGTTCACCTTTTCTGCCCAGTCCTCTATTCTCTGCACATCGCCTATCATCATCATGATGCAAATGCAATGCTCTACTTTTTTCAACTCCACTACCTCGTCTATTAGATGTCTCCTCTTCTTCACACCTCGTATATTTTTTTCGTAGATGCTTAAACTCCTTCTTTCACATTCTATCCAACCCTCCTAACATTAATTGAAATTGACTATCGTCAATCATTATACCTGCAATAAAAGGTTAGTATAAAACAATAAAGAATAAAGTTTCCTCACCACGAATCCTCACTGGTCACTCCAATAAAATTCACTCGACTCTCCCTTTTTTTTTCTCCTCCTTTTTTTTTGTCCTAACTACAAAACCTCGCACGTCACTCCAAGAAATAAACAATCACACTCAAGTATTTCACTCAATTTGGAGAGTTCTCTCGTAGGGTACAATTTCAGGCTTTGTAGCTTGTGTGCATCAAACCCACAAGTTCAAACTTCACGACACTTGCAAACTGACTTTCACGGACTGCGTAAAACGAGAAATTTGAAATAATTTTTTTTTTTTACTGTGAGAGTCACTTGATTATGATTCACATAAGAGAACAAGATACAATGCCAAATAATAGCACAATAATATTTTTTTTTTATTGTGAGAGGCACTTGAATATGGCTCCCACAAGATAATAGAACAAAATAACCAACAAAAATTTGTAGCAAAATTTTCGAGTTTTTGTACTACTTTTTTTTTCCTGTACTTGAAACTCGAAAATTCAAGGGGAAAGGAAAAAAATGCACCAAATTTCGAGAATCACAGATTCACGAAGACTAAGAACGATCGGATAAAACAGATCTGATAACAAACGAGGGTAAATACAGATCTGAAAATAAAAAAAAGGATAATTTTACTTGAATCAAAGGGAACCAAAAGCTCTGATACCAAATGATGCGATCCTTCAAACCACGAAAAGCAAACGTGCTCAAAAACGGAGTCACGCCCTCGATTAGATGAAATAAAGAAACTGTTGTGTTGTCCCGATCTTTTTGAACAAGTAAGTGTGTAATATTCACATCTAAATTACGAAGAATTTAGCAACAAATATTAACGAGATAACAATCGAAATTCAAGCGAACCTTCAAAGAACTCGTCTTTGACAATCCGAGTGAAGAACAATTGACAAACGCCATAAAGTATTAAACTTTGATAAGTTTGATTTGAGAAACACACAAAGGTGTATACAAAGCCACGCTTTGAAATTGAGAGAAAAACTCACAAATATGATTAAAATCAAAGATAATCTGTTTACAATGATAAATTTTCGTCCATATATTATCACAAAATCAGAAAAATATGAAAATCTAGTTACCAAACTAATTAAAACACTAAATTAGGAAACTAGGATTTTTCTTCGCAGGCGGCGCGCTCGGGCGGTAACTTTTGTGCGCCCAGGCGGAGAGTCTTCGGCTTTTATTTTCAAGGGGCGCGCTTGGGCGGGAATTTATATCTGCCCGGGCGCGAGGCATTCGGCTTTCTTGGACGCAAGTGTAAGGCGTTCGGCCTTCTTCTTCAATGCCCACTCGTATAAAGATCCGATGGCTCCAAAGCTCATATTCATGCATCATGAGGCTTGGAATCTTGCTTGCAAGCTCTTCTCGATTGCTAATGATTCCATGCAGTGCTTCATTGAACCTCATTCCAATCCTTTGAACGCCATGCCCGGCCAGATAATTCCCGCCCGAGCGGGAAGTGTTCGGCGATTTATTTTTTTCTGGACGCACGTGTTGCGCTCGGGCAGTAATTTTGTTCCGCCTGGGCGCGAGTCGTTTGGCTCTGAAGTTCATTTAACACTAGCATGATGATCTTTATGGCCTTCAAGCTCATTTCCATGCATCACGAGGCTTGAAATCTTGTTTGCAAGCTCTCCTCAGTTGCTCATTAGTTCATGCAATGTTTCCTCGAACCTTGTTTCCTCGAACCTTCTCCCAATTCTTTGAATACCATGCCCGGCCAGATTCATATCAGTTAGACTAATTCACTTAAACCTTATTCAAATATTCATCTTGTTAATAATTGTCAACTGGAAGCATTTAAATAATTTTGACAGTCTAACCATGGTAATGCTAAGTTCCCATAGTGTGTCTCAGAACTCATCAATCTTGCTTAATTAATATTATTGATGTTGAACTCAAAGGACATGACTTGACAACAGAGGGAATTTATCTACCGAATCCCTGTACGTTATGGATTCTTTGAAGAGGAAAAAGTACACTGAACAAGATTCTCGAATACTTGAAAGCTTATATAACTTCTAGTAAAAACACTTTTCCCAACCACAATTTGATAATGATTTGAGATGATGTCGTTGTCAAAGAACTCTAATATTTATGGAAAAGTGGGTAGGAATTCATTTACTTTATCTGGCATGTATCAAAACTGTTTTAATAAAATAAACAACATCATGTTTTTTCCATCTGCTTTTCTCATTTTGAGTTGGGTTTCTTTCTCTTATTTCAACTTTTGGACGAATCTGCAGAATATTGATGCTCAGTCATCGGATGCCTCAATGTTGATTCCACAGCACAATTACAAGCTTGATTTTCATGCATTGAATAGCCGTCAACCTGGAGAGGTATACCTATGCGCTGTTGAAGTGGATTATTACAGGAGAGAGATGATAATTCACTCGAATATTTCCTTTGTAATCATATTTCCCACTTCATTTTGATCATCCATTCATGGAAAAGATTGCTTAGCTGGGGTTGAATAACACCCAAAGAAGTTGATGGGAAAAGAGTTGTGCAATTGGTGATGAATGGGTCGTTTGTATATTGTCTATGGGCTTAAAGAAATGAATTCATAGGCTTTCTGAAACTGTAACAATGCAAGGAGTCCGCGTACTTTAACATCTCCCCAGATATACTGTTTGAGGTGGTATGACCTTTTAGCAGAATAGGTGGAAAAAATTTTAACCTCTTGAGTGAAGCGAAAATTTTACTCCAGAAATGATATCTTAGCATTCTATTTATAAGGGCTACATCTACAACACAAAATTGCGGTTTAAATGAAGCTGTTCTCACTGTGTTAGGATTAAATTTTTTGAACTCCAGTTACAATATTTAGAAATGAGTTTATTGAATTATTTCAGCCTTAGTTTGAGTGCAGGGAATTCAGAGAATCTATTCTTGGAGTCATGCCACACCATTGGGTATGTCTTGTATTAGTCCTGATCCTACAATGAAATAGGTTGTGAATATCTATTGTGATCCTGATATTTACTGGAATGACCTCTTACCAGGATCGCCGTGAAGACACTTTACTGAAGCTGACACATTTCAGGCGCCACAAAAGGAAAACACTGAAGAAATCACCTGGAAAGATCAGCAACTACCCTTTTCAAAAGCCGGAAGAAAAGCATCCTCCTGGAAAGGATGTGACCAAAAAAGTTGCAAGTGTGATTGAGAAGACAGTCACCATTGCTAAATCAGCAAAGACAAAAAAG
The DNA here is from genome assembly GCF_025594145.1 of Primulina tabacum. Classification (NCBI taxonomy): domain Eukaryota; kingdom Viridiplantae; phylum Streptophyta; class Magnoliopsida; order Lamiales; family Gesneriaceae; genus Primulina; species Primulina tabacum. The sequence goes on along the minus strand of NC_134559.1, from coordinate 25,559,264 downwards.
GTAGATCTCAATATCTCTTTTCAGATTCCAAAATATTCATTTATAATCCACTGGTCTTTAGTTATTTGAACTTAAAATTTTCTGTATGATTCTTTAAATCCCATAATGTGAAAGTTGCATAATTTATCTATCATCTTTAAATTGATTTTATACTTGGGCATGAATGAATCTGAGAAATTCTAATTCAGAAACTATTTGCTCTTAGTTGGTTCATGCTATGTTAATAAATTTAATACGAAGAGGCACGTTTGAAGCTAAAGATTCTGAATTTTTGCTAAAGCTAAAGCTAAATCTAGTAGGATTGGTTTTGGATTCGATATTTGCCCTATTACAGTAATGTTATGGATTCATCTTTGATGAATTGGAACCCATATTTGTACTGCTATATGTTGCAATGTTATCATTGAACTATTACAGATTTTATTTTGTTATCCAGACTCCGCAATATATACCTGCCATAACAAATTACACTCAGCTATGGTGGGTTCCTAATGTCATCGTTGCTCATGAAAAGGAAGGAATTGAAGTTATTCATTTGGCATCAGGTCGCACCCTATGTAAGGTGACCATCTGATTCCAAAGCACAATTGTTATCTTCAGTTGTATACCACGGCAAAATGAGTTGCAATTTTTGAGTGTGGGGCTTCTTTTGTGTTTTTTGCTCTTTTTTTTTTTGGTTTTGCGAGATTCTACCTGACTTTTGATTAGCATATAGCAGAACATCATATTTTGCCAACACCCATTGGGTTGGTTTGACATGACCACTCTTGAAATGAGGGAGATTGTTTGAAATCTCGGAAGTAAAAAAAAATCATATTTCTGGACATGATATGTGATATGTATCCCCCTTGTGGCTGCTGTGAAATTAACATAGTCTCGTTTAGCTTGTTATGTCAATATCAGTCTGTGTTGGGCCATTGTCCAGAGGAATACTTTTTCAACAAGTAATGTATGATTGTTGGTTTCGTGAGCTTATAATCCACTCTCTGGAATCTGTAAAATTTATAGCAAGTGTATTTTATTAACAACCCAGATCTCTAGAATTCTCCCATATTGTCAACATCCATTTGACATTTTCACATTTTCACTCACCCAGAAGTATGAATTATCATGTTTGGAATGAATTTCCTTTTTCGAACTTGATAACTGAAGTATTACTTGGTTGAAATGTTATTGTGTTAGAGGTGACTATATTTACACTCTTTTTAGTTTTTTTCCCCATGTCATTTAGATGTTTTATAAGCGCCCATTTGCTGTAACACATCACTATTTCAGATATCAATGTGAACAATCTGTAGGCTGTGTTGAACTATTTTTTGCTTGGAGTAGTTCTTTGCTACAGCTCTGTCTGTCAAATGCATGTGATAGAAAATAATTCCTGTCGAGATACGTATTTTTCTTTTTGGTGCATATATTTTGTACCATTTTGGTTTGGGAAGAAAGGAGATATCTTTTTAAACCAAAGATTCTCATGCCAAGGTGTTACGGAAGTAGATTTACTAAGGATGAGACAGTGGTATTTAAAAAGGGAGGCTGGGCTTACTTTCCATATTTCTCAGTCACTATGACTCATTACTCTTTTTATTAATGGTGAGCCACTACGTGTAACTGCCGCTTAACTACATCACTTGTCAGTGAGTCATTCTTTTCAGGGAATTTAACTCTGTTAATTTAGCAGATATTAGGTTACATAGAGCTCCTGATTATCGTGTTTGCTTGGATTCAAAAGAAAAACATCAGTGAAGTCCGAAATCATATCCAAAATTTACTGGGATCATTTTTATTTTTCTACTTTTCTTTTGTTATGCTTGTAAAAGAAAAAAAATGTTGTTTTAACTTTTGTTTTGGTAGGGGGGAAAGAAGTTTGGACAATCAAATTTTCATGTTTCATTTCTTCATTAATTTGTCGCAATATGAGATAAAAATGATGTTTTATGTTATGGACCCAATTATAATTGGGCCTAAATATTTAACAAGAGAAGGATCAAGGCCCAAGTCAGGGAGGCCCTCATTAGTTACAGTTCATTTGGAAGAAGAGGGAAAGGGAAGCATAAAATGTGAGGAGAGGGAAGAGATAGGCATTCAGTTATTCTTTTGAGAGTCTTGCTACTAGCATTGCTTGAGTGAAGTGAAATTTATACCTTGTACAGAGAATTTTTCACTAGGAAAATACTTTCATACTCCATATTTCAATATAACAGTTTTATTTCAACATATATATCGTCGATTGTTTCTTTTAATTGTTATCTTAATCTGTTAAAGTGCGAGAATTATTTTGGTGGTTGCAATTTATTAAGATGTCAAGAACTTGTTCTGCATTTGTTGAGTCAACTCTTGTGATTCAAAAGATTGCCATATCCCCCCTCTGCATCCTTCGAGTGTAAACTGTAACGTGGGTAGTTTTGAACTACTTGGGCTGTCTTGTGTATTCACCCACTTTGGCACAAATCATTAACAAGTTTTAGTCAACCTAAAATTGGCTCTGAGCTGCTACCAACTGCTATTCGTGATACTTATTGCAGATTGGTAAAATTAAACCAGAATGCAGTTTTGCACCATAGTTGCATTGAATGGAAATCCGTAACAAGTTTAATCAACCTTAAGTTGGCTCTGGGCTCCTAGCAACTGCTATTCATACTTATAGCATATCGGTAAAATTAATCCAGAAAGCAGTTTTGAACCAGAGTTGAAAGGAAATTCTTGTTCAAATTGATTGTTTGCTTTTCACGATTGATGCTGATTTAAGTGTATGTTCCACTATAGGTCGTGCGAGGAAATGGTGTTGAACAGTCTGTTATAAGTGGATCTAATTTAAGTGCTTCGTCCATGTTGGGCTGTTGCAACATCAGGTGTGCCAGTTCGAGAACAGCTTTTTAATGCTTCTATATGCCATCACACGCCTTTCAACTTATTCCAACATGGAGAATTTTCTAGAAGTTTTGGTTGAAATTCAGATGTTGCTTCATTAGATGTGGCAACACCCATTCTCATCCCAAGAAATGATGGTCGTGGGCATCGTAGTGGTAGCCATGGTGATGTTGTCTTCCTTACCAACCGAGGAGAGGTATGCTGTTTAAGTTTCTCCTGTTTGCATCATGCCTTCTGTAATTAGCAAATCTTCACAACAAATTTGCGAGAAATTTTGTATTTTTCGATTTATTGGTGCAGCTTGTGACCTTTTCCTATTTCTCGTTGATTGCCTACATGACTAAATTTTCAGATTGCTTCTCACAAAATAAAGTGGGGCCTAGCGATTGAACAGATGTAAAAATATTTGGGATCTTTATTTGTTGCAAATGAATGTGTTGATCTTGTTGGTTAAGGGATTAATGGACTTTCGGTTATCCGGGTTGGGTTATATGATTCAGATATGATATTTTGAATGGATATGGTTTTAGTTCTGAAGTGGTCAGAGTTAAATTTGTTAGCTAGAATTACAATACTAACATCATTCTAGCATGCCGAAAGAAACAGGACCAACCTTTTTGTTTTTGGGTGGTTCCAAGAAATGGGTTGAAAATCGAGTGGTGAATTTTTGACGCGATGGTTCGAAATCAAACGATACCAAGTCCTTCGTTGATATAGTTTTAAATCATGGTTTTCCATTGTTTTCTGTCACAAATTTTCTGTTAAATATTTAACATTCCTGTTTCTCCTTTGTCAATTGTTTGACAACTAATGTTTCAGGTGACATCATACTCTCCTGGATTGCACGGACATGATGCTGACTGGAATTGGCAGCTGTTGACTGGTGCCACATGGTCCAAGCTTCCATCTCCATCTGGGATGGACTCTGATGTGGTTCCCACACTTACGCCATTTCCTCTACGTACGCACGACAATCCTGAAATGATTCTCGCCGCAGGAGATCAAGAAGCCGTTGTGTTATCTCGTGGAGGAAGTTTATTAACGACCATGGATCTTCCTGCACCTCCTACACATGCCTTAGTGTGCGAGGACTTCTCAAACGACGGACTGACAGATATTATCGTTGTGACTTCTAACGGGGTGTATGGTTTTGTGCAGACGAGGCAACCGGGTGCACTATTCTTCAGCACGCTCGTGGGTTGTATTATTGTTGTGATGGGAGTGCTATTTGTTTCACAATACTTGAATTCTAGCAAGGGGAAGCCACGGGCTTTATCGTCATCTCTGCTGTAGGCGCACTTACTTTCCTGTGCTGCTTTCTCTTCTTCCCTACATCCTCTAAAAATTTTGTTTGCATTTTAGAATCCAAGCCAATATTGTTGCTTCTAATTTTTAAATATTAAGGCTAGTTAAAATAGCCCTTAAAATGGTTGCTTTCAAAAATCCATGATTGAGCACTAGGGCGCTCTAGGAGGATCGATATCCAATAATTACTCTAACTAATTGTATTTTAATTCAATCTCACTTTTGTGCAACTCACACTTCTAATATACGTTTCCTGTTTATCTATACTATTTATAAAATTAAATCTCTTTTAACAACTAACTTTGGTATGATTGTTGTTTTTTTTTTATAAATCTCAAAATTCTCTCTAATCATCAATTATATGTATTACATTTTATTCTCCTTCCTACAATTTAAATTCAAAAAATAATTAACTATTTTAAAAGTACTTTATTATCTGATTTTTGTATGGAATAAATGCATCGTATGTGATATGATCTGTTGGTAATTAAGGATACGATGATAAGCATTTAATCCCTCATTTTTGAACTATCATTTGTTTTTTCTTTCATGCCATTAATAAACAAAATAACAAATTGTTGACTGGAAAAGAAAATTGTAGAAAGTTGGAAGCTTATGGATATAAATATTTGAACTAGGATTTGTTCTATCATTTTTCTTAATTTTTTTTTTGTCGAAGAGCTAAGTTAAGATCCAGAACTGAGTGCGTGAATTTTAAAAGTCTGGAAGCCAAAATTTCTTCGTTGAAAATTTTGGAGACAACATATATTTCAAGCACCCGATAATTTTACTGGAGTTTTTAAACCTCATGAATTTCACATATTATGCGCGTGAATATTTTTCTTGCTATTCAAAAGGACCAGCGTGCAGTCAGTCTAGTGCAGGAGATTCAGACAACATCATCCGATTCTTCAACGGGCCATTGTAACACTTTTCACACGTTAATTTAATGGAAATAATTTCATTAAAAAAAACAAAAAACAAAACAAAAAATACTTATTGTGCCGTCAGTTGCTGCAAGCTGCCTTAATTTTTCGTTGTTGGTCATATCTTCTTGGTACATATTCTTGAACACCTCGAGTTGCTGCTGCCCTGTTTTAGATCTTTGTTATGGGATAATGTGTTAGAGTTGTTGTCCAACGAACCAATTTTTGGATTGAGTTTTATAGGACATCATGTAAAAAAAAAATTATTTTAATAATATTTTACGATTTTATTTAATTATGACATTTACTTTATCTGTACACTCATGCAAGCTGCATAAAGTATTTGAATATATAATATGTACTATGAACTCTGGCTTTCAACGTAAGATCATGAAACTCATTAGGAAGCGTACCATATATTCTAAACAGGTTCATAGTCGAATCAGCTGCCTAAAATTAGGATAAAAGTCACTCAAGCTTGAGACTAACATATGTGATGTAAACACTATTATTCATTGGTAAGAGCATGGAGATGTCTATTCATACAGATGGATAATCATTTGATGATTCACTGAATAACTCTTCCCCAGTTTCATATATTATGTCATTATTGTTACTCAAAAATCTATTACGTCATTATCGAATTCATATACAACTCTCAATATACCAATGGTTGGAGGTTCGATCGGGATATATGAGTTAAAAGGATCGTACTGTATGCTAACCGTTAATTAAGGTTCTTACAGGCACTATCAGCGATACCTACGAGCTCATGGGGTGATGCTACTAGACGCTCTTACCATGATCCGATGAGTGCAATCAGAAATGAGTTTTGACATTCTTGATCAAAGTGTTGATGAAAAGAATGAGGCTAATTAGGGTATGGTTGAATAAAAATACATGTTATTCTGAATCACATTGAGATGTGAACCGACAGCTAAGTTGTATCCCTGAACCATTGAAAGTTACACAAGTATTGGATTTTGTGTTCCCGTTGAAATAGTCTAAGCTTGAGGAGTTGAATTTGGCGACTGTAGTTTGATGGAGATCAAACAAAATACTTATAATGGAGTTTATAAGTTGATTCCATAGGATGAAACAAGTGGAAGTTAGCTTAACTGCTAATTAAGTAAGGAGAGTGGAACTATCTGTTTTTATGAAAGAGTTCACAAAACTGACAGCTGTAAAAAATGGATTAGTAGAAATTTTGATATTCGAATTTTCAATATTCGTTATATGAACAAGATATGTATCCTTGATACAATATTGTCAGATTTAGTGAAATTGGAATTTATTAACTAAATAATAATATTATTACTAATGACCACTAATATGAACAAAATTCTTATAAAATATTCTAGAAAGGTCTAAAATTAATTAAGTAATAAGTTAATCAAGGAAATTAAAAAAATGATTATTTAATTTTAAATATATGTCTATACATATAATATATATGCATGTATAGATGAATTAATATATATATACACAGTTTATATGGAGATATAAAGATCTGTGTATAAATATATCATGCATTATCAAGAGTTGATTAATACATAATATAATTAATATGATAATTTAATTAATGAAAATTAAGAGTCATAACGACATTGGACTTGCGTATTTTAATAAATATGTTATCAACTGTTGATAAAAAATATTTGCTAAGTCATATGACTCCCAAGGAAAGTTTCGAACGTCAAAACTAAAGATTTTAAACTTTTGTCGTGTCTTGGGTGCTAGAAAATGGTACTCCAATATAATGAATGGGTGATTCTTTTGTGTCGGGATTGTTTCCTTTGCTGGCAAGGCTTTGTTCCTTGATGATATGATGTTTGAGGCTCAAATTATCAAGACAACGTCGGATATCTTTAATGTTGGTCCTACGTGCGGAATTTGAGATAATAAAACCCAAAAATAAATAATAGACTAGACACCGAGATTTACGTGAAAAACTCCAAAAAATTATTAGGGTAAAAACCACGGGCAAGATGAAAAGAATTTCACTATAATATTTTGTGATGTACAACTTACTCACTTTGTTTCCAAAGAAATCACACACTCTCTTAATACAGGAGCACAAAACACCTCACAAATATTATAGAACTAAGCATTCAAATGCTTATAAGATGAGAGAAAACTCGAAGAATGGATGATTTTAGAATGAAAGGGGGAGCTCTATTGATAGAGCCCCTTGTCCGTGTGAAGACTCGTATAAAACGCGTCTTCCGTCTTTCCACCAAATTTCCGCCAGTGGAAATTTCTGCCAACCTTGCATCCCACGTTTTTGATCAATTCAATTCATTTTCCCATCCAATTGCATTTTGCTGACATGCAATAAATGCTACCGACATTTCTCCCACTTCGAGATTTGATTGAGAACCAAACACATCTCCACATATCCTTTCAATCTTGCCATTGCCTGCTGCTTACGTTTCTGCTAGACCACTTGAGGATCTACACCATTCAAACTTATCAGTGTTCACTGGTTTGGTCAGAAAATCAGCTATGTTATCTTTTGTATTGATCTTCTGCATATCCACGCTTCTTTCTTCTACTGCTTCCCGCATAACGTGAACCAATGCTCTCGTCAAGGATTCGCCATATACCGACTAACTGTTCCCACTACTTGAGAAATGTCCGGTCTTGTACAGATGATGGCGAACATCAAACTTCTCACTGCTGATGCATATGGTACTCGAGACATCTCCATCCTCTCCGCTTCACTGCTAGGACACATCTCGGAGGATAACATGAAGTTAACAGGAAGATGGGTCGATATTGGCTTACTATCTTGCATATTGAAGCGTAGCAAGACTTTCTTCAAATAATTTTTCTGCAAAAGCCAAATCTTTCTGTTACTTCTATCTCGGTGAACTTGCATCCCTAGAATCTTGTTTGCTGGTCCCAAGTCCTTCATATCAAATTCCCTAGCCAACTATGCCTTCAATCCTTGGACCCGATCTTTGTTGGGGCCAGCTACAAACATGTCATCCACATACAACAGTAAAATAATATAATTATCACCAAACCTCTTGAAATATGTGCAAGGTCTGTTGTATCCAAGGCTCATGATATAGGAATCAAATCTCTTGTACCAATACCTCTGCGCCTGTTTGAGACTGTACAGAGATTTGTTCAACCTGCAAACCAAGTTCTCTTTGCCTTTTTTCGCAAAACCTTCTGGCTGGAGCATATAGATTTCTTCTTCAAGATCTCTATGAAGAAATGCCGTTTTCACATCTAACTGTTTTAGATGTAGGTCAAACACCGCACACAATGTCAATACTACTCTGACTGTTGTAAGTCGAACCACAGGAGAAAATATCTCATTGAAGTCAGTGCCTTCTTTCTGAGCATACCATTTTACCACCAACCTAGCACAATACCGCTCCACTTGGTTATTGCCATCACGCTTGATCTTATAGACCCAACTGTTTCCAATGGCTTTTCTCCCTTGTGGTAGTGTAACAAGATTCCAAGTTTTATTCATGTCTAATGCCTCCAATTCTTCTTGCATTGCTATCATCCACAAGGATACATCCGAGCTTTGAGTAGCCTCGTGGAAACTCGAAGGCTCACCATCCTCTGATAATAGACAATATGCAATATTGCTTTCAGTGACATAATCTGAAAGCCAACCTGGTGGTCTTCTGTCTCGAGTTGACTGACTCACATTGGAAATTTCAGACTCAACATGTTCTTGTTCTTCGTGCTCTGGTACTGCTTCATAAGAAACTTGACCTTCGTCCATCTTATTTTCCACCTGAAAAATAGTAGTTTCTGAATTCGATATGCCTTTGTCTCCCTTTACTTTATCTTCCTCGAAGATAATATCCCTGCTGATGACAAGCTTGTGAACAGTAGGATCCCACAAGCGAAACCCCTTTACTCCATCAGCATAACCCAAGAAGATACATTTTCTGGATTTCGAATCCTACTTTGATCTTTCTTGCTCATTGTACAGAACGTACACAGGACTTCCAAATGTATGCAAATGAGAATAATCTGTCGGCTTCCCGGTCCACATCTCCATCGGAGTCTTCAGATCAATCGTCACTGAAGGAGAACGATTGATAATATAACAAGCGGTTTTGACTGCTTCTGCCCAAAATGACTTGTCTAGACCCGCAGTCCTCAACATAGCTCTTGTTCTGTCCAACAAGGTTCTATTTATCCGCTCCACTACTCCATTCTATTGAGGTGTGTAAGCCGTCTTAAACTGTCTTTTGATGCCCTCATGTTGACAATATGCATCAAATTCGTCACTGGTATATTCTCCTCCATTGTCAGTCTTCAAACATTTGATTTCTTTTCTGAATCAAATTCACCCCGTGCTTTAAAATCTTTGAAGACTTGGAAAATATCTGATTTCTTCTTGATTGGATATACCCAACATCTCCTAGAGAAATCATCAATGAACGAGACAAAGTATCTCGTTCCTCCTAGGGATACAACTGGTGCTTGCCAAACATTCGAATGAATCAGCTCCAATATGCTTTTGCTCCTGGCAGTAGAAGTGCCAAATTTTAATATGTTTTGTTTACTGGTATCACAGTGCTCACAAAAGGGTAGTGACAGTTTTGTAAGTCCCGACAGCAGCTTCCGTTCTGAGAGAATTTTCAACCCTCGTTCTGACATATGCCCGAGCTTTCTATGCCATAACACCGTTAATTCTTGTCCTGAACCAATTGATGCAACAGCTAGTTCTTCCTCTTTGTGTGTTTTTCCCAAAAGTACATACAGATTTGCAACAACTTTTTCCGCCTTCATAACCACAAGCGCACCCTTCACAATTTTTATGATCCCGTTCTCGATACGGGTTTTGCACCCGATGTCATCCAATTGCCCCGAGGACAAAAGATTTTTCGTCAGTCCCTTCACATGTCGTACCTCATGTATGGTGCGAATAGTGCCATCAAACATTTTAATTTTGATAGTACCGACCCCAGCGATTTCAAAGGCATGATCATTTTCCGTGAATACAGATCCTCCTGAGACTGGTTCATAATGATCAAACCATTCTTTCCGAGACGTCATGTGCCACGTCGCTCCTGAATCCATAATCCACGTGTCACAAAATTTGTGTTTGCCTTCTACAACAGTTGCTGCTTCGCTGAATAATATTTCACCACCGCCTGAAGTACTGGCCACATTTCCTTGAGAACTTTTATCGATACTCGTACACTCTTTCTTGAAGTGCCCTTTACCGCCACATTTAAAGCAGTAAATATTTTTCTTCTTATTTCTTGACTTTGATCTACCTCATCTTTGGCACCCACTGGGGTCACGGTCCATAAATCTTCCTCTTATCATCGGTAAAACCTTTGCCTGCTTCGAAGTTACCAACCTATCTTCTTTATTCTTGCGCCGGCTTTCTTCTCCGAGAACCGCAGTTAAGACATCGTCGAATCTTAGAAATCCCATAAGAATATTGTTGGTAATGTTGATGATAAGTTGATCATATGAATCTGGTTGACTTTGAAGTAGAAGCTCCCGCACGTTCATTTTCTCCTATTTTATGCCCCATGAAAGTGAGTTGAGCAAATAGAGTATTTAGTGTATTGAATGGTCGGTCATCGATTTAAGCTAAATAAAAATATGAGAAAATTCATGTAGGCTTAAATAATTATTTGGGACATGTTAGATTCAATGAAATTAAGAAAAAAGTCAAAAACGATAAATGTCATGTCCAGGGGTAAAACAATCTTTTTACACCGAAAAATTAGTAAACCTCATGGCAGTGCTCTAATTCCTATTTTATATGCTAATATGATTATTTCACATGTTTCTGAAATTTTATACGATGAAATATGATATTTATATGTTCATGAATTATTAAGGTTTAAACTGGACATTTAAAAGATATGTTGCATGCTTGGTTTCAAAATAAAATGATATTATATGCATGTTTTTATTAAGTGATGAAAATACGACATGTTGAAGGACGTGAAGGGATTGTGACTAAATATGTGATATGTTGGAAATATCGTAAGTGTTATGGTCCCAGTGGGAGCCCGTCGATCTTGTTTCCTTGGATACAGATACGAATACGAATACGAATATGTCAATACGTTGGTCAGGACCCAGTTGACTGGTGAGAGTGTCGCTGGTGTCTCCCGCCGCCCAGTACTGTGGTTTTCTCTAGATGGATCCATCGCCCAATACGATTAAGAATACGAGTCACAATCACGATCTGAATTCAACAAACACGAGTATGAATATGAATATGTTGATACGAATATGTTGATATGAATATGGATACGAATATGAATATGTTTAAGTTTATATGAAAATGTGTATGAAAATGTTTATGCATAAAATTATGAAAACGTTTTTATTTAAAGTTTTATGCATCATGTAAATGTTTACGAAAATGTTATGTTTTAAGTTTATGCATCTTGATGAAAACGATATTTTAAAGTACAAGTATTTTTCACTGTCGTATGTGATCTGTATATGTAGTACTTGTTATCAAGAATATGATGTGTTGAGTCTTTAGACTCACTAGGTGTGATTGATGCAGGTGATTATGATAATAATGTTAAGGAGGTCTTGAATGTCACGCCCCGAGACCGGGGTTAGTCGACATCGGCGTTATTCAACAATCACATAATTGCTAAACAACAAGCCTCGTAGTACAGTATAAACCAAAACTAGTTTATATCATAAATACCATAAAAATGGAGTCGTCCTTACAATAGTAACTCTGAAAAAAGATAAAAATCTGCGGAAGCATTTATAACTTGAATTAAAACTCACAAGAACATATTCTTAATTAAAAATTCTTCGTGTGTCCACTATCAGTCCAAAAACTGGTGTCTGATTCTTCTTTTTCTATTTCTTCTTCTTATTATCTGGGAGGGTAGAGTAATGAGTGAATATTTGGGGAAATACTCAGCAAGTGGGGGCCGTTCGAGCACAACATAACAAAATGCATAAAAATTCGAAACACACACCTTTCATAACATGACTCATATCACGTGCACATCATTAACCAGACACTGAGATTCATCTACTTTCAATGGCTTACTGATATCAGTCCCTAATTTTTACTCCTCTAGGGGGCGAGGCCGTATAGCGGTTATCTCCCCCACCGCGTAAGGGTACGTATGGTTGGGATTCCCACCCATATCAAGTTGAATTCTCACAGTGTCAAAACATTACTCATGCCAAAAATGGTAACCAGAAGGGGTAGAAGAAGAATTTGCACTCGACCGAATTTTAAAACACACGAAATGCATAACCGAAATTCACACATTTAAAACAAGCCCACTTACCTTGATCCTTGGAGAAAACGTGAAAATTCGAGAAACATAGAAGAATCATGCAACCGACACTTAGAAAACGCAACAGCACAACGCCTGAAAAATCAGCCGTCTTGTAAAATTTCTTGCACCTTATTGAACCGTTGGATCGGGCTCAAACTTTTACAGTACTTTAATTAAATTATGAACGGTGGAGATCGAGTTTGAAGTCGTTTTAACTTTCTTATGGACGAAAAACGTAGGTATGCTGTTTTTCGCCTAAAATCTGAGCAGTTCTCTTAAGAAGGCTTTAAACAAAAAACTAACCGTCTGATTCGGCTGAAATTTGGATATGTTATTCGAAACATATTTAAGCATATTCTGAACGGTGGAGATCGGATTCCGAATACCCGAACGAGAGAAACAAATTTATGAACATTAACAGAATTTTGATGACTCGTGCAGAATTTTGGGGAGGAATTTCGAAAATTGGAGAGCAAAAACTCGAAAATTTGATGTGTAAATGAGGTGTAAATTCTGAATGAAAGCTTCTCCTATTTATAGGGAGGTGGCTGCTATCCTGATCGTATATTATCCTTGCGTTTGAATTTTTGAATCAAACTTTAAATCTAGGATAATTATCATATCGAATCTTATATCTTTATCTGGTATCAATATCATATCAAATCTTCTATCTCTATCTGTTACAATCTTTTCAACTTTGAATTTATATCTCAAAATTTACCTGATTATATCCAAAAATTTCTTATTTAATTTCTTTTATCATGATCTATTTATTATCTCAAGTTCAAAAATATGCACAATATTATCTTAGATCTCAAGCTCCAAAATATTGTACACGATATAATTATCCACTAACTTTAGATAATCTTGCAAATCTTACATCTTATAATGATATAGATACCCGAAGATTGCATAATACTAACACACTTAAATTATAGAAATATTATCATGATTACAAAATCTTGGGTTTTACATCTCTCCCTCCTTATGGGAAGTTTCGTCCTCGAAACTTGGGTTGGCTTAGTCTAAGAAGATGTACGAGTATTGCTCGCACATTTTCCATTCTAGTTCCCAAGTTACTTCTCTTTCAGTATGATTAGAATATCGTCTAAAATTCCTAAATCACATCCCAACGATTCTTGTTAGACATCTTAATAACTAAAGTGTAGACTTACTCATATTTTGAATTATACTTACACCACCATATTTTCTTATTATTACTTCTATTACTGCATCCATTGATAACACTATCATTGAACCAAAATTATTAGAATCATTGGATCAACAACAACTTATTGTAACCCAATATTCGCATATCTCATAATCATAATTTGATGAAATAGTTTCTTATGAGAGAGCTAAACCCAAATAAAAACCTTTTGAATCCAAATGTAACCTAATAATGTAACTCTAACTGAAATCCAAAAAATCAATGTCAATTTTTCCATTGAACATTTAATATCAAGACTAGTCTCATAATCAATCCAATATAAATCCCAAAAATCATTTCTTAAATTTTATATCAACAATGTATTGCATAAGCTGGATCACAATTTATATTGTTTCTTATCCCAATGCTTGAAGTAATGTAAAATTCTCAAAAGTCAAACTATAACCCAATACGGTCAACCTAAAGTAATCTCAAAGGATAAAAATTAAAATTCCAATTGATCATTTCATATAACCTCTAATATCAAATTTTCTTTTCTTTTTCTCATACTAAATCTTAATTTCCCATCAAGACCATGAAATTGGTTTTGCTTATCGATTTCTCAAAGCACGGGTGCCCTGATAGTGAGGCTAGAATCATCTTACCCATGTTTTTCCGACTTAAAGCGTCAGCTACCTCATTCGCCTTGCCTGGAATGTAGCTTATCGTTACGTCAAAATAATTCAATCCATCATCTCTGCCTTATGAACAATTCTTTCCGCGTGAATACTCGAGGCTCTGATGGTCCGTGAAGATCTCACAGTTGGCGTTGTAAAGGTAATGCTTCATTAATGCAGAAACTACTGCGGCTAACTCAAGGTCGCGAGTTGGATAGTTTTACTTATACAATTCAAATTTCCTTGATGCAGAGGAAATTACTCTTCCTTCTTGCATGAGCACATATCTTAAACCTTTCTTTGACGGATCTCTGTAATTGAAAAAATCATTGCCTTCATCAGGCAGCACTACCACCATTGTGGTCGCAAGTTTCATCTTTAAGGTTTCAAAACTTTTCTCACATTTTTTGCTCCAATTGAATTTAGAGTTCTTTTGTGAGTTTTGTAAGATGTATTGCTATTGAGGGAAGATCTTGGACAAATCCCGATAATAGCTCGCCAATCCTAAGAAGCTCTGAATTTCCGTCATTGTCATTGGTCCTGGCCGGTCTTTGATTGCCTCTACTTTCTTAGTATTCGCAAATACTCATGCCTCACATATTATGTGACCTAAGAAAGTGACGTTCTGTAGCCGCAACTCACATTTCTTGAACTTGTCATATAATTCTCTCTCCCTTAGCCTATGAAGAGTGAGAACAAGATGTTTCTTGTGGTTTTATTCACTTGGTGAGTAAATGAGGATCTCCTCGATGAATATCGCTAAAAAGTTTTTCAATGAATGACTTGAACCCCTATTTAATTAGATCAATGAAGGCTGCCGACACATTCGTCAAGACAAAATGCATTACTGTGAACTCATAATGCATGTACCTTTTTCAAAAAGCTGTTTTGGTAAAATCTTCAGCCCTGGCCTTCAATTGGTAGTAGCCTTTTCTCAGGCCGAGTTTGGAGAAGTTGTAGCTTTTTTAAGTTGATCGAAAAGATCGTCTATCATTGGAAGAAGATATTTGTTCTCGATTGTGATCTTATTGAGTTCTCTATAATCTATACACAATCTCATACTTATGTCTTCCTTATTCACAAATAGTACTGGAGTTCCTTATGAAGACATACTCGATTGAAATTGCTTCTTGTCTAGCAATTTTTGGAGTTGTTCTTTTAGCTCCTGGAGTTCAGTTGGCGTCATTCGATATGGTGCTATTGAAATTGATGCAGCACTAAGAACCACATTGATTTAAACTCAATCTCGTGGTCCGAGAATATCCTGAGAATTCTTCCAGATAAACGTTCGGGAATTCTCGCATTAATAGGGTATATTCCAGCTTGAGCTCAATTTCTTCCTGCACTTCGTTCACCATTGCTAGGTAAACTTCTTTGCCTGATTTTATTGCTTTCCAAGTCTGGGAAGCAGAAAGAATGTATTTCTGTCTCTTGGCATTGCCATGATACCTGATTTCTTCTTGGTTCGCGGTTTGGATTTTTAAATTATTGCTTCGGAGATCTACTATTGCACTGCTCTTAGATAACCAATCCATTCATATGATGACGTCGAAATCTTACCAATGTGCTTGGAATCAAGTCGACACGGAATATATGCGAATAGATTCTGATTATATTTTATCTTGAAATTATCAAAATTATTATGTCAAAGCTTAAAACCCATATAAAATCTTGGAACTTAATTCAATATCAATCTATACTCTATTGATTTAAATCCCAAAAATTATAACTCAATCGTCATAAAATAAAATCTTATTCAACCTTGTACGAATGAAATTAATCCTCAATTAATTCTTGTTCTAAATCTTACTTTCAACAAGACAGTGATCTTAGAGATCTCCAACACAAACTATTTTTATTGAATGTCTTTCTCCTTGAATTATTCTTAGTACCGTAACGAAAGTCAAAACTTATTATGCTATATTTTCCTCAATATCCAGCAATATCTCATAACTTATTTTATTCATATAAGATAGTAATCTACTAGTTATCCCAAAATAATATAAAATATTAAACCTTAAGATATTGTCTCCCAATTCATTTAAACAAGATAACCCAAAAGCATACATATTTAAAGTTAACGCTTAGCATTCTTAAGAACCCAAATTAATGTTTACACATTTAACTATTGCCCAAAATCAACTTCCATATTGAAATATCCAAAACATATTATAACTCTTATATCAGATTTTCGCATACTAGTTTTTTTTTTCATAAATAATTTATTGTCCCCAAATCAAATATTTCATCTTAAGTCAACTTATCTCAGATAGATATAATCCCAACAATATAGGCCAATATTAATTGTTTCCTTAATAAAATTCCATAAAAATCCAATAAGCACGAAAAGAAACGCGTTGAACGAGATTTTTCGAGATATTTTCCAAAAATAGAAAGTCTAGAGATAAACATATGGATTGAAAGAATACGTCGAGAGTGTTCCAAGACAGTTGACATAATCGAATTTGGAATTTTCTTCAGAAAGTTATAGGATATACGAAACTTTTCTAAAATGAAAATACGCGATTTCAGATGCCTAAACGAAGGAATTTTGCGTTTTCGGACCATGCCTCAAAACTTCGTTATGGATATTACTCGTTGGGTCGTTTTGAAGGAGATTGGATTGGCTCTTTGCAAAAATCTGACCGATTTTTTTTTCCTTTTGGTAAAATATTCTTCAACTGGATTATGAACTTGACGGCTCTGATACCACTTAAATGTCACGCCCCGAGACCGGGGTTAGTCAACATCGGCGTTATTCAACAATCACATAATTGCTAAACAACAAGCCTCGTAGTACAGTATAAACCAAAACCAGTTTATATCATAAATACCATAAAAATGGAGTCGTCCTTACAATAGTAACCCTGAAAAAAGATAAAAATCTGCGGAAGCATTTATAACTTGAATTAAAACTCACAAGAACATATTCTTAATTAAAAATTCTTCGTGCGTCCACTATCAGTCCAAAAACTGGTGTCTGATTCTTCTTTCTCTATTTCTTCTTCTTATTATCTGGGAGGGTAGAGTAAGGGGTGAGTATTTTGGGAAATACTCAGCAAGTGGGGGCCGTTCGAGCACAACATAACAAAATGCATAAAAATTCGAAACACACACCTTTCATAACATGACTCATATCACGTGCACATCATTAACCAGACACTGAGATTCATCTACTTTCAATGGTTTACTGATATCAGTCCCTAATTTTTACTCCTCTAAGGGGGCGAGGCCGTATAGCGGTTATCTCCCCCACCGCGTAAGGGTACGTATGGTTGGGATTCCCACCCATATCAAGTTGAATTCTCACAGTGTCAAAACATTACTCATGCCAAAAATCGTAACCAGAAGGGGTAGAAGAAGAATTTGCACTCGACCGAATTTTAAAACACACGAAATGCATAACCGAAATTCACAAATTTAAAACAAGCCCACTTACCTTGATCCTTGGAGAAAACGTGAAAATTCGAGAAACATAGAAGAATCATGCAACCGACACTTCGAAAACGCAACAGCACATCGCCCGAAAAATCAGCCGTCTTGTAAAATTTCTTGCACCTTATTGAACCGTTGGATCGGGCTCAAACTTTTACAGTACGTTAATTAAATTATGAACGGTGGAGATCGAGTTTGAAGTCGTTTTAACCTGCTTATGGACGAAAAACGTAGGTATGTTGTTTTTCGCCTAAAATCTGAGCAGTTCTCTTACGAAGGCTATAAACGAAAAACTAACTGTCGGATTTGGCTGAAATTTGGATATGTTATTCGAAACATATTGAAGCATATTCTGAACGGTGAAGATTGGATTCCGACTACCAAAGCGAGAGAAAAGAATTTCTGAACATGAACAGAATTTTGATGACTCGTGCAGAATTTTGGGGAGGAATTTCGAAAATTGGAGAGCCAAAACTCGAAAATTTGATGTGTAAATGAGGTGTAAATTCTGAATGAAAGCTTCTCCTATTTATAGGGAGGTAGCTGCTATCCTGATCGTGTATTATCCTTGCGTTTGAATTTTTGAATCAAACATTAAATCTAGAATAATTATCATATCGAATCTTATATCTTTATCTGGTATCAATATCATATCAAATCTTATATCTCTATCTGTTACAATCTTTTCAACTTTGAATTTATATCTCAAAATTTACCTGATTATATCCAAAAATTTCTTATTTAATTTCTTGTATCATGATCTATTTATTATCCCAAGTTCAAAAATATGCACAATATTATCTTAGATCTCAAGCTCCAAAATATTGTACACGATATAATTATCCACTAACTTTAGATAATCCTGCAAATCTTACATCTTATAATGATATAGATACCCGAAGATTGCATAATACTAACACACTTAAATTATAGAAATATTATCATGATTACAAAATCTTGGGTTTTACATTGATGGTTGACTTTGCTGGACTGAAGGTGCACATAACTTGAGGACCGACGCTAGTTTTCCGCACTATTTTATGATTCATGATTTTAAGTGATGTTAAAGATATTTTTACGACAATTGATTTATGAGTGGTTTTTGGGAGGTTATAGTATGAGCTATACTTTTCAAATGTTATTTTTAGGTTTAGTAAAATGTTGGATAATTTTATGCTAATTATTTCCTTTGATTTTCAAATGTTAGTTGGGTGTTTTATTTAAAATGATGTCAAAAATATTTTATGGTTCGGCCGAATGCTGTGAGAGGTTTGGGAAAAAAAAAATTAGCACGTTTATCTCCAAATTTTCCATCATCCGCAAACTCCACCGGTCTATCTCCAATAGCCGCCAAACAATTTTCTTTTCTTAAAGCTGCTTGTATCTTTATTTTTCACAGTATAAAATTGCTCCCATTGAACTTTGTTATCTCGTACCTTACCGCCATTATGTCTATAACAATTTAGTAGACTGGACAAAATAATCTCGCCTTAAATAAAAATCTCAAAAAAAAATTCTTTTCTGATGTGGAAGATCAGTCTAGGCTGCAACCACAGAGCATACTCAGAATTTTAAGAAATTTTAAACCAACGCTCTGATACCACTTGTTGGTCCCATGTGCGGAATTTGAGATAATAAAACTCGAAAATAAAGAATAAACTGAACACCGAGATTTACATGAAAAACCCCTAAAAATTATTAGGGTAAAAACCACGGACAAGATGAAAAGAATTCTACTATAATATTTTGTGGTGTACAATTTACTCACTGTGTTTCGAAAGAGATCATACACTCTCTTAATACAGGAGAACAAAATAGCTCACAAATATAATATAACTAAGCACTCAAATGCTTATAAGATGAGAGAAAACTCGAAGAAGGGATGATTTCAGAATTAAAGGGGGAGCTCTATTTATAGAGCCCCTTGTCCGTATGAAGACGCGTACCATCTTTCCACGAAATTTCCGCCAGTGGAAATTTCCGCCAACCTTGCATCCAATGTTTTTGATCAATTCAATTCATTTTCCCATCCAATTGCATTTTGCTGACATGCAATAAATGCTACCGACATTTAACACACTTTGTGGAGCTAATCTTGTATTTTCAACAGAAAGATTTCCTACTACAAGATAAAAAGAGCACATAAGATATTTATTATCTTCTATTAGGAAAACAAGACAACTACATTATCTGAAGAGTAAAATTAGACTTCAATTGAACAAAATTAAATGTACTTCCCACCACAAGACTTTAGGATGATATCTTTTGTAATCCATTTATCGTCCAAATCCATGCAATTGAAGAACTTCTCCAACCATATCGTCTCTGCCTAAGCTCATTACTGGTCCGAATCAGCAGATCCTGGTTCGAAAACTCAGTACAATTCGTGCCGAGTTCTTTTCCAAGTGAAACTTATCGACCTCTTGTGGTTCAAGTGCTATATTTTGGCAATCTTGCAAGTATCGTTTTGGCCACTATAATTAATCGCGAAAATGAGGTGAAGGTGCGAGTTATTCTTTGTAGTTTCTGCCGCTTCACTTATTGCCACTTGAAGTCCCCAACAAGGGAAACGCGAATATTTCTTCTTCTGTTCAGAAGCATCAAGTAAAGGATAAACTATATACTTCATAGAAATGTTCTAGTTATAATGCACGTACATAGCACCGATGTCTTACTTAAATTCAAGAAATTTAGCAGACCAAATACCTCATAAAACATTGGAGTTGATTTCCCAATGCTCTCCGCATCAAGAAAATCTATCTCTTCCTACAACTAAATTAGCAGAAAGCACAAAATCAAGTAAAACTAAACGAGAGTGGCGTGTAAGGGAAATGGTGACGCCCTCATTATATGCCTAGGAATTTTTCTTGTATATAAAAAAATTTAAATTTTCTATGGTTATGTGCTTCTCAAACTAATTCATCCCAATTGATTTCCTTCACAATAAATGTGAGTGATAAAGCAAGAATGAGAGTCCAAAAGCATGTGAATAGCCACAACAAATTCTTAGAGAAGGAAACGTGCCTTTCATGAGTTTGTATCCGCTTAGTAGGATGGTAACGTGTGTTTATAGGTTCTCAAAAATTGTCGTGTATTCTCATTCTTTAACGAAGAATTAATGATATTTTTCGAATCCGCAGGAAGTTTTTCTAGGCTACCCTCAGTTAATAAGTAGTAATATATATGCTTGAAAGAATGTGTGAGGTCCATTTATTCTAATGACAATTAATGATCAAATAATAATGATTTGATTTAATTCTGCAGCGTCAAATGGTTTAAAATACTTTAAAACGGACCTCAGGGCCTAGAAAAATTTCGACATGACCTCCCCGTAAGTAGGACATCTCGAAAAACTCAAGCATCGGAAAAAAGTAAAATGATTCAAGACTAACGCTGCGATAATCATAAACAATCACATGCAAGTGCCGACCAAGCACAATTCAACAATTCTCAAGAATCATTTCAACTAAGCCGAAAAGGCTTTAAAACATACTAAAACTGATATAAACTAAACAATAACAACTCAAAAACCCATACAGATACTCGGGGCATCTCCCCGGCAAATAAAATACGACATAGAACCGACGCAAACTCCAAGACATCAATAAAGACTAGCTGAGAGACTCCAACGAACCAAAACCAAATAATCCAACATCAACCACGAGCTCCGCTAGCGGAACCTCCATTGGTGCTGCAAAACCACTCGAAGGATCTACCATGATGCCCAAAATCAACCAGAGTAGCCCCCCTAGTAAACATGAACTGATTTTAAGATTCTAGTATGAAACAGTTCAACAAACATAATAATAACATAAATCAAGCATCAATATATATGTAGATGAAATGTGAAATGCATGAACAGATCTCAATATCAATGGGGTAAACGGAGCCAAACGAACGATATGTTCAACAAGAATAATGCTCAAGCAACACGTAGGGGAGCTACATCGTTATGCAGCTAAACCGCCCTGCCAAGTATGCGAGGTATGTCAGACTGTGCTAATCAACACATCCAACTCATCCTCCATACAGCTGTAACGATATATAACAGAAATGGCACAAACAACCAGAAGTGGGTATCACAATCCTAGCGCTCACTTAGGGCTACACTAACAACGGGATTGATCAATCTTAACTACGATTTCTGGTGTACCAATATAGGCAAAAAAGCCACACCCTGATCCCGACTTATACAACAACCAGTGCCGAATAATAATGAATAAAAGTAACTAGTCAACAAGAACGATATGGCTCAAGATGTATGTCATAACAGTATGCCCTAGACTAAATGTGTAACGTACCATACTTTAAAACTACTTAAAAATTTGCGGAAAATAAAAAAAAAATCTTCTTAGATAAGTAATAATCTTTAAAAATGCAATATAAATAAAATTCTTGACTAAATATTTGAAATATAAACGAGTACAAATTATTTCCGTACCATCGATGTCACAATCTAAACGAGTTTGCAAAAATACTTGTTTAAAACAACATGAAGTAATTTTAGTAAAATCAGAGTAAATGAGTTTAACATGCATCAAAATTCTTTAAAACTTAAGCGGTCCTCGGGTTAGGCCTCCGCACAGTCCGAGCCAACTCACTGGTCCCCACCTCTCGTCTTCTCAAACTCGTCCTCACCTACATCGATCAAGTCTAGTAAGTCTAAAGATTTAACATGTATAAACTGAGAATAGCAAGTAATACATAATTGTAACGCCTCGAAAATTTGAGGGTCCACGCGAACCACGTGCATACGAGTTAATAAATTCTCTTGTAGTTTAATTAAATGTTTTAATTGCATGAATTAATTATGTTGTGCATAGTTGCATGTTTAAATTATATTTTTCTACATGGTTGCATTAAAATGTATTTTTTTTGGGTTATTCGAGTTGCGATCGAGGAACGGAGACCGATGGCTGAAAAATGTAAAATATTTTTACTAAACAATTGTTTTTAATTATTTAAATTAAGGGTGATGTTTTTTCTTATTTTTGGTAAAAATGGGGTTTTGAGGTGATTTTATACGCCGGGATGTAATTTTTATCGGTGTTGGATTTTAAACAAAAATAATAACGTTTTGGCAACCCGGCTAATAAATTCACAAACTTATTTCAACAAAACTATTTTTAGTATTTTAATTAAGCACTTATGGGCCTAATTTGTATGCTTAATGGACATAAGCTTGATTAATGATTAATTAAGTATAAAATACTCAAAACTCTCCCCATTAACCCTTGAACCCCACGCCTAAAGCAACCAAACTCTCTTCAAACTCTCCCCATCAGCCAATATACACGACACACACACCACAATTTTGAAGATAAAGTTCGAAATTTCAAGGGGAGTTTCAAGCCTAGGTTGCCGTCGCCGTTCTTCGCAATCGTCAACGATTTTTCGTGCGTTAATTACGCAAAGGCACACATATTTCTTTCTTTCAAAACATCATCACACCATAGTATATTTTTATGCATGAAAAGTATGAAAACAAGTGTCACTTTGAATTATTTTCGGATTTATGGCATATGTCAAACTTTTGGCTTGTATTTTCCTTCAAAAATCATGTTTTTGTATGGTTAAAGGGCTGACATAATTTAGGTTATGATCACACATTGTTTTACATGGGTTTGAAGGCCTAGAACACACACACAATCATAGCAAACAAGAAAAATGCAAGCTGGAACCAATTCTGGCATAGGTTTATTTATGGGTTCGGTTTTATGGGTTGATGGCTTGGCTTGGTCAGGGCAAGCTAGGGTATGTTACGGATCGAGGGAAGAGTCCTAGACACGCTAGGACTCAAAAACCAGGGGCTGGGAGGAGTCCTTGCCAACAAGGACTCCACCCGAGAACTAGAAATAATGTAGCGCAGGTACAGCTGCAGCGCAGGAAAGGAGTGGCTCGGCCTAGGGGCTTTGGGCTGGGCTAGGTTAGGTCCTTAGGGTCCTAAGAAGGAGTACAAAGGGCTGGTTCAAGGTCTGGTGTGGTTGGCTTGGTCCTAGCAACAGAAACAAGAGTCCATGTCCAAGTGGGTTTCTCAGCTGATTCTGGTAGCTGGAGTTGTGGCTTCGATTTTAGGAGCTAGGGTCGAGTCCTATGTGTTCTAAGGGTCCAAGGGGGTGCCTAGAGGGTCTGGTCATGAGTTGGTGCTGGGTGGCTTGATGGGGCTCGAGCCAAACACAGAAAACGTGAAGGAGAAGCTCTTGACAGCAAGTTAAGCGTGAGGTTGTTGTCAAGCTTCAGGGGTTCGCTGCTCGGGTTTAGGGGCTTGGGCTGGTCTGGGCGTGGTTTAGGGATGGTCAGAGTTAGGTGGGTTCGATGGTTAAGGGTTTGGAGCATTCCTAGACTAGTTAGGAGTCCTTTTGTTCAAGGACACTACACACGCATGCATGCATGTAATTGGGTTGAGGGGCAGAAGTGTTTTGATCGCGTCAGGGTTGATTTTACGGATTGGGCTTGGTCAGTAGGGTCTCTATGTGGGTTGGATAGGTTTTGGCTCAAGGTGGCTCGGGCGTGACTTGATTAAATTAGGAGATGGCTTGGTGTGTTCAATAAGGTGTCAAAAACGAAAATTAAAAGGATAAAATTGAATCCATGGGTCCACGGAGGTGGCTCATGACTTGGAAGGGTAGAATAAATCCGACCATCGAAAAGCTAATGTTGTGGCGCCCGACCTGCACAACTTTTCCCCAAAGACGACTCTTGATCCAAAAATCTAAGCTACGTCCAACGGACTCAAACCAACCATGGACTAACCTCGAGACCCATCCTAGGATGCTATGACATTGACTCGAACCCATATGAATGCCCCAAACGTCCCCAAACAATGACAAGCAACCATAACGCGTTTCAATCCCATAAATCCGAAATTCGGCATAATGTGCTTCCCTACCACTTCTATTGTAACCAAACCCTTACAAACCCAAAACGAAACATCAAACAACATCTGATCACAACACACGTCATGTCTAAATGCAGCAGTGACCACCCGGCGGTTCCCAACGAAGCCTGCAACCAATATACCTCAAGAAAACATGAAGAACATAATTGATAGCATCACAGTTTGAGCAGACACACGAGAATGATCATAACTCACTCGTCTCTTGTCCGAAAATTTCGAATTTACTGTCAAATCGAAGATATCAAAAAGTAATATGTTTTATATGTTGAAAGTTTTCCAGAAAACCGATCGAAAATTTCCAGAATTCGAAATGACAGTAGATTCAGATTTTGACATCTAAAAGTTGTTCCAAAATCGTTCAGAGCATCATCGCTCAAACTTTGCATAACATAAACGAATTTTACACACAATATGCATCAAAATATTTACTATAATGAGATCGATGCGGAAAAATGAAAGATTATACATGCCTTTGCGTTAAAACGCACGAAGATAACGAATACCGATGCGGTGGATTACGGGGGATGACCGGAAGATGCTTGCTGCACAATTTCTTGCTAGAAAATGAACGTGAATCTTCATAACTTTGCAAGAAAAAAATTTAGATGGTGGCTACGGCAAGAAGGGCTCAAGAACCCTAGTTTTCTACCCCAAATTCAACGTGTATGTGTTGTGTGTGTGTGCGAGTGAGGGGGTGTGTGTGTAACGTGTGAGTGTGTGTGTGATTAGGGAGTTAATTAGGGGCTAAAAATGCTTAGTTAAATAATTAGTGAGAAAATAATCCTAATTTATTTTATTTAATCCTACTCAAAGATTCAATAAAATAAATAAATACCAAATATTTTTTTCAAATTTAAAATTCCCAAATTCAAATTAGTATTTTCTTGAAAAGCTTAAAATGGTAATTTCTTGAAAAGCTTAAAATTGTAAAATCACTTAATAAATTAAATTAGGCTTTAAAATGCTTAAAATTTCATAAATCATTTAAAATATCAATTTGACTGAAATAAAATACCCCATTATTCATTAATCGCCTAAATCATCACTGGTCTGTTTTCCCAATCCCGCATCGAATATTCACCTGAAACATAAAACTCAAGAAGACGTTTTAAAGTGCATCAAATAAACATGTAATAATTTAAAATAACGCAAATGATCATAAAGCATGCATAGATTAAAATCATTAAAAAAAATTAAATAAATAATTTAACAATTTAATAAATGCATGAGTTTACGTGTTACTGATTTTGGGCTCTACAAAATGCCATATAACTGAACATATAACTCAATAAGGCATTTAACAACTCAAATAATTCACATAATCAACACATAATTATGCTTAAAACATAGTTAAGTTTTACCGTTGTATGTTATCGAACTATAACATACCTATACCAACTAACGACGATCCATGAACAACTTTAAAGCTCCTCGGCCTAAAACACATAAAAATAACCCGATTAATCCCACATTTCACCAGAAAAAATCAACAAGGAGTTTGATCATTTCGACGCTATTAAATACCCAAAAACAGAAACCATTAAACTAAATTATGTTATAGTTCCAAATTCGACACTTCATAGCATAAAATTCCTCTCTCTCATAATATTGACTCAAATCAATATTCGCCAATTGAAAATGAAAGACATCAAATATATAAGTCTTTCTAGAAGAAACCATTTTCCGAATCTTAGAAGATTATTCCCAAAATTAACAAGAGCACGCTGTTACTAAGAAAAACCCGGACATGATCTCGCATACTGAGCAATTTCAGATAAACGAGCATAACGTTCTCAATTCTTACTGGAATTTAGCGATTCAAGTATCTTTCGAAGACAACACATATATATACAACTTTTATTTTAACCATAATTCAAAAATCCTAATGTAAAATGTCATATCCTCGAATTACAGAAGGTATTCTACACACCATAGTTACGAAATTCGGTTTTGACACATTATGGTAGAAAAATCATATCATATCCGTTTTTAATCAACATCACATTTCTCCAGTGGCTATAGACAACCAACTCAAAGCATTACAAGATTTGTTGAGGAAAAATTCAAGCTGTAAAAATCACAGCAACATGAAGAACTTCTCACCAAATCAGTCAAGAAATCACGCAGAAACAGAGCACAAGAACAAAAGCTTCGATCTAATCGAATCCTTGCTCAAAATTACTGATTTATATCTTGAATTGAAGCTTAGGATGTTAGGAAGATAACCATTCAAGAATATTTAAGTTTCGACTTTGGACGGAAAAGATACGGAAAATCTACCTCAGCCTCTACAAGGGTTATGGGAAAAGGGTTCGGGTAAAGCTTCTTTCTTCTTCTACCTTCTCTCTCTTCTATCTCCTTTAATGATGGGTGTGTGTGTAATGTACGTAGATGCATTCATTTTAATAATAATTAGATACTAAAAATAGTAACTCAAGCTCATGTATCCCAATTTACATTTAATTGATCTCATGTGTAATTTCAGTATCTATATGCACACTACATTTAAAACTGTTGTAATTGATGGTGTTGTTAAAAGTACGTTCAACGACAACGATTTTAAACTTTTTTCCTTGCTATCATATTGCGACTGTTATGCAAAAAACCGTCGCTAATTTTATCGACGGGTTCTGAGTAAGCCGTCACTCATTAGCGACGATTTAAGATATACCGTCGATAATTTGACTAAGCCATCGCGAATTAGCGACCATCGCTAATTTTTTAAGTAAAATAAAAAAAATTACTTTTATAATTTAATAAATCTATCAAAAAAACTTACAATCTGACTAAGCTAATAATATTCATGATCTTAACTAACACTTAAAATTTACTAAGAAAATTTAAGCGAAAAAACTTACCCTAAATCGAAACTAACATCGTCTAAGAGAGAAACATTTATCGTAGATGTGAAGCGTTGTGGAGAAAAATGGACCGAAAACGTGAGTATTTATAGATAGTTTACGATAGTTTTTTGTAAAACCATCGCTATTTTTTATTAAACCGTCGCTATTTATTTTTTATTAAACAGTCGCTAATAGCGACGGTTAAGCAAAACCGTCGCTATTTAAAATATTGCGACAATTTATTAAAACCGTCGCTATTTTAAAAATTACGACGGTTTTAATAAAATCGTCGCTAAATATAGCGATAGTTTACACAAAACCGTTGTTATTTGTCCAAAAAACACACTAATCCCCAACTGTTTTCTAGAATCGTTGTCGTTTGTTAAAAAAAAACACGCTAAACACCGTTGTCTTTTAAGTGTTGTGTGTTTAGTATTTTCTTGTAGCGGTATTTTATATCTTATTAACTCCGAAATTCTAAAATATATATTTTAACACACCTTCAAAAATTATTTGACATAAATAATTATTTAATTTATCAGCTCAATAATTATTCTAATTATGTCAAATTATTGGATAATACATATTCTATGGCTTTACAGAATGTATATTAAAATTAATCTTCAAAATATATATTAAAATTAGGTAATTTATAATCTTCTATACATATTATAAAAGTTAGAAACAATTTCAAAGTTTTTACATTATGTATTGTCGACTTTGTAATTCGTTTATACACACTTGAGAAAGTTGATAGTATATTTTTGTAAAATCAATTATATATGCAAGAAGTTTAACAAGATAAAAAAAGAGATAGAAGCTAGAAATTTAATTCTCTCAACAATATAGTATTAATTACAAAAAAAATATGATGATATGTCGTGACTTTGAATTTGGTGTTTAAATAATAAAGTTTTTTTTAATTAATTATTGTATAAATCTATTATATCAATAAGACTTGAACTCTTTTTGACAAAAAATATAGTACTCACCTGTCTCGATTGGGACGAAATCCTCCGCTACACTTGGTGTTCCAAATCGTGTTACACTTTGTTCAAACAAGTTTCATTTCCACAAATTATTAAAATAAACGTAATAAACACAATGGATGAACAAAATGTACAATTAATTATTGATAAAAATATTCGACTCATTAATTTTAAAAAAGAAATCAATGTCCCAAGAATGATAAATCATTAAAACGATATGTTGATGATTTTTTAATTAAAAAATAGATGAATCAAATGTTATTATTAATGATTAATTGTAATTTATTTATCCATAGTGTTCAATGCATGCGTTTAGTTTTAATAATTTGTGTAAACAGAACTTGTTTGAGCAAAATGTAACACATATATAATTGAGACGGTGGTAGTATTTGTTTTGTTTTTGTAAGTTGAGTCAAATTAAAATCAGAAATGATCGATGAGTGTATGT
Source organism: Primulina tabacum (assembly GCF_025594145.1). Lineage (NCBI taxonomy): Eukaryota > Viridiplantae > Streptophyta > Magnoliopsida > Lamiales > Gesneriaceae > Primulina > Primulina tabacum. Next base: position 25,530,457 of record NC_134559.1, on the reverse strand, counting down.
TGAACCCAAATGCATTGTTGAAAATATTTTCATGCAAAAAAGTCAATTCAAATATTTCACTTTTGTTGCGACAATTAAACTTGACCAGATAGTAATGTTTCACAGTTGGTTCGTCTATTTACCGGTAATGAATATGGCAGAGTTTATCTAATTTAGGAAAATAATTTGAGTTTATCACAACATATTCTCTTCTACCATTGAAATTAATACGTCCAGAGTATTAGGACATATATTTGATAGATTTCCACCAATGAAGCCTGAGAAAGACAACCCAACTAATTTTCAATTATATTTTTTGGATAATAAAATTCTTTCATTTTTGTTCAGAAGTCCTACTTCATTTGATTACTTGATTTTATCTAAAAACATGAGAGTCAAGTTTGAATCAAGGTGATTAAACAAAGATTTTATCAAAATACTATTGTACTAGAAGATCATTAGCATATAATTTAAAATTATACTTGATGTTATCATTAAGAATTTAGAGTGTCACCTATTTCAAGTTTTTTGTTGTTGCTGAAAACAGTTGTTTTTTGGAAATTGAGAGATGCAAAGACATTTACCAGAAGATTGTTCAACTGAAACACTAGGTAACTTGTTAAGAAAATATTATTCCCAAGAATTTTGGTGTATAACCAAAACAAGACAGCTCGAAAACAGCTGCGATCTGTATATGAGATATGCATCAGTTCAACCGCTCGGCTCATCAGCTGGAATATCTTCCTAATCGGCTAAAGCTCAAAGAAGTCTCAACCGCTTACTTCAGACCGTTAGTCGATTCAGCTACTTAAATGATCCTCAGAACCGGATCATTAAAGAGAACCATTTATTACTCAAAGACATTCTCTGACCGGCTTAATACATTCAAAAAATTACACTGCCTTGAAGTCAACGTATACATTCATCAGTTCCAAGAATGATCTGCATTTATATCTTTATCCCAGAAAAGGTAGGCCAAGTATAGACTTCAAGTACTGATGAAAGAAGACAGTTACCATAAAAAGAACTCCTCAGGAAAAGCGCTTCAGAACTACGCTGAGCAAAAGGAACATTAAATGCTTTTATGGAAGATCATTTAATACTCATAAAGACGACAACAACATATCTGTTCAGGGGATCAGGTTAACGTTGCTGCATCCTTTCCAACCGTTAAGAAGATCTTATATATTAACGGAGGAGTGTGCTAGCTTAGACTACCTCTCGATCTACAGCTAAAAATCTCGTTGCCAGCATACAGAAAGATCTCAGAGCGCTATTAAAAGCATTCATACTTCATCGCTCTTAAGCTCGCTTTAAACATCATTACATTCGATCTTCTAAGGATCAATTTCTTGCTACTCAAAACAAACTGATTGTTCATATCAGTAACCTTTTGTTTATTTAATTTAGTCTCAGTATCTGGTGAACTAAGTGTTCTTAAAATCCAGAAGTGTAAAGTGATCACTAAGAGTTCCAAAACAGGCAGTGTGATAAGTCCTGATTGGAGTAGGCTGTTGCAAAAAGTTTGTAGAGCTAAAGTCTTTTAGTGGAAACCTTTCTAATAAGGAAGAAGGGGTGACGTAGGAGTATTCATTCTCCGAACATCCATAAAAATCTTGTGTCACTTTACTTATCGCAAGCATTCTCTTTGTTTCTAATTGTTGAATAAGCTTGTTAACGTGTTCAAGTTTCTATCGGAAATTATGAACCGTCTTTCGCACTAAATAGTGGTTCACATTTCCAATCGTTTGAGAAGAATTGTCTCAACCGCCTAAAAACGGTCGAAACCAATATTTTACACGAGAAAATTTGAAAGAGTTCATTCACCCCCCTCTAAACTCTTTCCCGATCCTAACAAGTGGTATCAAAGCGAGGTTTTCTCAAACACCGATATCCTTTTTGAACACTTATGGCTTCTTTCAATAAAATTTCGATGTTCTCTAAAGAAGATTATGATGATTGAAAAATTCGTATGCAGGCACATCTAGCAGCCCAAGATGATGATATGTGGTATATTATCACTGATGGGCCGATGAAAATCTTGAAAGTTAATACAGCTTCCGCTACAATTGAAGGTGCTCCTCAGATGGTAGAAAAGCACAGATCCGAATGGACAGCTAAAGACAAAAAGAAGGCAAATCTGGACAACGTTGCAAAATACATCCTCTACAAGACTCTGGACAAAAATATTCAAAACTTGCACTACTGCTAAGGAAATATGGGAAAAACTCACTCAATTATGTGAAGGCAACGATCAGACAATAGAAAACAACTTAACTGTCGCCATCCAGAAGTTTGATAATGCGAAAATAAAGCCAAGAGAAACTCTGGCAGAATTTGATGAGCGGTTCAACGGTATAATCATCGAACTCATTTCATTAGGAAAAGATTATTCTAACCGTGAAATTGCCTTAAATTTTATGCGAGCTCTTCCCAGAGAATGTGATGTAAAGACTATAGCAATGCGAGAATCCAAAGATCTAAACAAGCTGGAACTTCATGACCTCTTCGCCGACCTTAAAGCATATGAGTTCGATCTTGGGATACGAACTGAAGAAAAACCATCCACCTCTCAACAAACAAAGACATTGGCAGCTACCATAGTGACTCTTCCGGTCGAAGAGTCCACAAGTAAGAAATCGGCCGAGCAATTAAGCAATGAAGTCATGTCTTTATTTGTTAAAAATCCAGTAAATTCATGCGTAAGAATCAATCATAGATGAATAAAACTCACTTCAACAAGGACCATACTGATGATGGTCAAGCTTGTTTTAACTGTGGAAAGAAAAGACATTTTAATGCAGAATGCAACAGGCCAAGAAAAGATGAAAAGAAATCAAGTGACAGAAGACGAGTTAAAGACAACAAAAGATTCATAAAAAAGAAGAGTCAGCGAGTCTTAGTTGTAGAAGAAGATAAAGGCAAATGGGCTGAATCAGAATCTGAAAAGTCCATCTCTGAAGAATCTTCAAGTGAAAGCGAAGATGAGAAAGTAGGATGTATCATGGCCAAAGAAGATCAAGAATCTACCGATGAAATGGTATTTGACTTTAACTCTGATGAATTCACACGAGAAGATCTTGTCACCGCACTTCACGACATGGTAAATGAATTTAAGAGGCTATCACAGCAGTTCAATGAAGCCAAAACAGAAAAACAAAACTTGAAAAACAAGTTAACTCTCTCTAGCTATTCGCAGCAAAAAGAGGTTGATAGTTTGAGAGTAAGGTCCAAAATTAAGAAGACGTAATCCAACTGCATGCGAATCTAGGAAATATGAAAAATGAGTAAATAATTGATTTTAATTGCTAATTAATTATGTGACATACATGCTTATATGTTAAATAGGATTTTATTTTCATTATGCATAAAATTGTATTTTTAAAGAATATTCAAGTTGCGATCGAGGAACGGAGACCGATGGCTGAAAAAACGAAAAAAATTTTTATTAAATAAATTTTTTAACTGTTTAAAATATGATTGATGGTTTTTCATATTTTTGAAAATAAGGGGGTTTGAGGTGATTTTATACGCCGGGACGTAAATTTTATCGGTGTTGTTTTTCAATAAAAATGCGAGCTTTTTGGCAACCCAGCTAATAAATTCACAAATTTATTTAAAAAAAACTTTGATAAAATTTTATTAAATCCTAATGAAGACTAATGGACCTAATTTAGTGGCTTAATAGGCCTAAGCCTAGTTAGTAATTTAATTAGTATAAAATATATTAATCACCTAAAACCCTACACTCTTATTCACGCCTCCCACTTTTAAAAAATTCAGAAACTCTCCCCAAAGCTCACAGCACACACGGCAACACACACACCACACGTAGGAAGCAAGGGAAAATCGAGAAAACTTCAAGGAAAACTTCATAGTCTTCGTCTCCTCGTCCCGTTCTTCGTCGTCAACGGTTTTTCGTGCGTATATAATGCAAAAGCATGCCATATATCTCCTTTTCTCATCTATCACATCGTATTAACGTTTTTAATTATGATTGTATGAAAACATGGTGCTCCTATTGTTATTTTCGGATTTGCATGATATGTACCATCGTTTTTATGCTATGATTCACGTTTTTCAAATACTAAGGGGCTGCCATGATGTTAAGACTTAATCAAGTGAGGTTTTTACACGTTTCAAAGGGGTCCTAGACACACACCGAACACCACACATCAAGGAACAAGAGGTTGGATTCAATATTGCTGTCATGGGGTTTAGAGATTGGGTTCTTGTACAGGCGGCTGGTAGGGCCACGGCTTGGGGGACAGGGCTCGGCCAGGACCTGGTTCAGTCAAGGGTTGGGTCCTAACCACGTTGGGGCTCGAATGGGGAGGGCTGGGAGGAGTCCTATCAATTTAGGACTCCTACCCGAGAACCTAGTGCAGGTTCGTGCAGGGATGCGCAGCTTGTGTATGGGAAGGGGGCTCGGTCCAGGGCTCAGGGGCTGGGCTAGGGCGAGTCATTGGGGTCCTAGGTAGGTGCGTGAGTGGTTGGTTCAAGGACTAGGGCGCTGGCTAGGTTCACAAGTCCACAAACTTAGAGTCCTTGCATAATGAAACTCTCGGCCAGCATGGGGGGGAGGAGTGAGGGGATCACGTTTTTGGGTTTTGATGTGGTTTCTAAGTGAGCTAAGGGTTCAGTAGGGTACTATAGTGTGTTGATCAGGTTTTGGATCAACATGGTTTGGGGATGACTCGAGAAAATCGAAAGATGGCTCGGGGTCGAAGTTTATGTGTCATAATAGGATTTCTAAACTTAAATAAATTGAAAAACGGTTCGCGGGGGTCTATTCGTGGTTCATAAGGGCTAAAATAATATAAAAAGACTAAATTTTGAATTTAGGAATTTTATATTAAAGTTCGGGATTTTTCGGGATTAAAACGCCGTCCAAACGATTAATTAAAGATAAATTAAAAAGTTTAATATTTAAGCTAAATAAAATTAGGGGAAAATTAATTTAGGCTTAAATAATTATTTGGGATATGTTAGAGTCAATGAAATTAAGAAAGAGTCAAAATCGAGAAATTTTTACGTCCAGGGGTAAAACGGTCTTTTTACACCTAAAACTTAGTAAACGTCATGGCAGTGCTCTAAATGCTGTTTTTATGATATTATGATTATTTTGAAATTTTATGAAATGTTCATGATTAAATTATGATTTTTAAATGTCTATGGGATTTTTATGTTTTAAGGAAGACATTTAAAAGACATGTTGCATGCTTGGTTTCAAAAACAAAAATGTTATGTTATGCATGATTTTATAAAGTGATGTGAATGTAAAGTGTTGAAGGAAGTGAAGTAATTGTGACTAATTCGATATTGTTGGAGATATCGTGAGGGCGACGGTCCCAGTGGGAGCTCGATGATCGTGTTTTCATCATTACAAATATGAGGATATGTGGTAAAGGTAAAAATGGGAATATCGTGAGGGGAAACGGCCCCAGAAGGAGCCCATTTATGGGAAAAGACCCCAGAGGGAGCCCCGAAGATCGTATTTCTATTCGAAAGAGGATAGGCTAAGGTGAGTCACAATTAACGATCTGAATTCAACAAAAGAAAAGAAGAAGGAAAATGTTTATGATCATGAAAAATGTTTTATGTTATGTCATGTTGAGGAAAAAGAAAGGAAAAAGTTAAGGTTTATTTATGCATATCATGAAATGTTACTTTTAAGTAAAAGTATTTTCATTGTTGCATGTGGTTTTATACGTATTATTTGTTATAAAGATTATGGTGTGTTGAGTCTTTATACTCACTAGGTGTGATGGATGCAGGTGACTTTGAGGGAGGTCTTGGTGGATGGTTTGACTGGACTGAAGGTGCACACAACCAGAGGACCAGCGCTTCTACTTTTCCGCATTTACGATTTATGATTCATGACTTACGTTAAAAATTTTAAGAATATTTATTTATGCTTTCGAGAGGTTTTTGAGAGGTTATAGTATGGGCTATATTTTTCAAATTTATTGCTTTTTAGGTTTGGTAAAACATGCGACGATTTCATTTTTATGACTGTTTCACTTGATTTTTAAAATACTAGTTAGTTGATGTTTTATTTAAGGGAATGTGGGATATGTATAAGGCCGAAAATTGAGTGTTTAAAAAAAATTTCTAGTACTTTTAAAACAATAAAAAGGGCAGACGTTTCATTAAGAGTAAAGTTAGGTCTGTTAACGGTGAGAACGATGACCTGCGAAGATTGTTCCATGCTACGTTAAAAGAAAATAAACGGTTGATAAATACAATCAACACTTGGAACAAGTCCTCTGTTTCTCTTAACAGGATGCATGAAATGAAGAAACTGGTCGAAGACAGAATCGGACTAGGTTATGGCATTAACGAATGCAGCACCTCTGGAGGATCAACTCAACCGTTACTAGAGAAAGACAGTTTAAAACCAATTAAATTTTTCAAATCTAGTATGGTATATGAACATGATAAGATCGAAGATCAAGGTATTCAGAGTGTAAATCTTGAAAACAACAGAAGGCGATGTGGTTTAGGATACGTTGAAATTGAGAATGCTAAAACCAACCGATCATGGCTCAGACGCATGCCAAACACAACGGTTCAGGTTGGGCCAGCAGAAAGTCAGGGTCAACTGGAAATCATTCAAAAAATAGACCTAACCATTACCACAATAGCCGACCTGTTCAAAAGAGGTACCGATTGAATGACAATGACAGACGGTCGAAACAACCTACACCACTTTATTTTGCTCACAACAGCACTTACTTTAGGACACATCATGAAAAATCCTTCAGGATAATTCAAGTGTGGATTCCTTAAGGACTAATAAACTCAGGATCCAAATAGAAAAGGGTACCAATCTCCTATTTCTATAATGACAGGCAACAAAGAAAAAGGAGCTGGAAGAATCCATCTGGTTCCTGGATAGTGGTTGCTCTAGACACATGACTGGAAACAAAGATCTTTTATCAGAAATAGTCAACTATAGAGGTCCAACCATCACCTTTGGTGATAATTCTAAAGGTAGATATGTGGGTAAAGGTAAGATTATCCACAACAAAGTTATCGTTAAAGATGTGCTTCTTGTAGAAAATCTATGTTATAACTTGATAAGCATAAGCCAACTATGTGACAAGGGTTACACCGTTGAGTTTCAAAAACTCTTATGCACCGTTAAAACCACAGCTTGTAATATCATGTTAACTGGTCATAGAGAGCAAAATACATATAAAGTCAAATGGAATGATGATTATCTTAATGCACCTACCTGCTTTATTGCCTTGAATGGAAATAAAAATTGGCTTTGGAATAAACGACTCAACCATCTCAACTTTAAATCCATTGCTACTATTAGCAGACTTAAACTTGTATCTGGTTTGCCTAACATTGACTTTGCCAAAGATAAAATTTGCAATGCCTGTCAATTAGGAAAACAAGTTCGCTCAACATTCAAAAGTAGAGGAAGAAACTCATCAGCAAGATGTCTGGAACTTCTTCATATGGATTTATTTGGACCGATACCCGTAACGAGCTTAGGGAGAAAGAAATATACTCTCGTAGTAATTGATGATTTCTCCAGATTTACATGGGTAACATTTCTAAACTCCAAAGATCAAACCACTGATCAACTAATCAAACTGCTCAAAAGACTTCAGAATGAGAAAGGCGAAGCCATTGACAGAATCAGGAGTGACAGAGGAACTGAATTTTTAAACCAATTCCTGTCATCCTATCTTGAAGATCATGGAATAAAGCATGAACTATCAGCGGCTAGATCACCTCAACAGAACGGAGTTGCTGAAAGAAGAAACCGAACATTAAAGGAAGCAGCTAGAAATTTGGGCAGAAGCTATTAACACAGCCTCTTACACTCAAAATCGGTTCATGATCAACAAAAATCATGAAAAGATTTCATATGAAATTTGGACCGGCAAGCAACCAGAAGTTGGATACTTTCGCATTTTTGGTTGTAAGTGTTTCATTCATATAAATGGCAAAACACATCTCACTACATTTGATGTAAAAGCTGACAATGGTATCTTTTCAGGATATTCAACAGTGAGCAAAGCATACAGAGTTTATAACCAAAGAACTCTCACTGTTGAAGAATCCATACATACTGTATTTGATGAATCTTCTATATGTCATGACAATAGTAGTAGCAGTATACATGATTTAATAAATAATCTTGATGCTACTAACTTTGGAACAAGCAGTGATGATGAGGTAGAAACATTTCAAAAGAAAATCCAACCATTCAAGAACAAACTCCACAGGTGAACGAACCGGAAGAAAATCAACAAATGCAAAACATACAAATAGAAGAAGGAGCACTGGAACAAGAAGAATAAATCATTCAACCAATCGAGCTAAATCCATATGGACCATGCCTCCAGTGGAGAAAAGATCATCCACTCGAGTTGGTCATCGGTAATCCTACTGTTCCTCTTAGAACTAGAAATCAAATGATAAATTAATTTTATGCATGCTGCGTTTGTTTCTCAGATAGAACCTAAGAAAATCGATGATGCACTACTTGACACAAACTGGATAGAGGCCATGCAAGAGGAACTTAATCAGTTTGAAAAGAGTAAGGTCTGGCATCTAGTCCCTCGGCCTAATAACACTCATGTGATTGGAACTAGGTGAGTATATAGGAACAAAATGGATGAAAACGGCTTGATTATAAGAAACAAGGCTAGACTAGTAGCTCAAGGCTATAGACAAGATGAAGGTATAGACTTCGATGAATCATTTGCCCCAGTAGCCAGGTAGAAGCCATTAGAATATTTTTGGTATTTGCAGCATTTAAAGATTTCAAAGTATATCAAATAGATGTTAAATCTTCATTCTTGAATGAACTGTTAAATGAGGAAGTTCATGTAGAACAACCACCCAGCTTTGTTAATCACACTTTCCCTGAGTATGTGTACAAACTTGACAAAGATCTATATGGACTAAAACAGGCCCCGAGAGCATGGTATGACACTTTAACCAAATTCTTGCTTGATCACGGTTTCACAATCGGAACGGTTGATAAAACGTTGTTTAGATTTTCAAAAAATTATCATTCACTATTTGTGCAAATATATGTGGATGATATTATTTTGGATCAACTAACCCTAAGCTATGTGAAAGATTCTCTAAATGATACAGGAGCAATTTGAGATGAGCATGATGGGCGAATTAAATTACTTTTTAGGACTGCAAGTCAAGCGGTCCGAAAATGGTATATTTATCAATCAAGCCAAATATACTCGAGATATTCTAAAGAAATTCGGCATGGAAAATGCTCTCAAGCTTCCACCCCAATGAGTTCATCAATTAAACTGGATAAAGAAGAAGTATGAATCTCTGTGGACACAAAAATATACAGAGGGTTAATTGGTTATTTGCTATATTTGACTGCAAGTCGACCGGATATTATGTTTGCAGTTTGTTTATGCGCACGGTTTCAAGCTAAACCTACGCAATCTCATTTTATTGTTTCTAAACATATCCTTAAATATCTTAAAGGGACTACTAATGTGGGTCTTTGTTATCGCAAAGATTCAAGTCTTAATCTTGTAGGGTACTCAGACGCAGATTATGCTGGTTGCAAAGTCGACAGAAAAAGTACGAGCAGTTCATGTCAGTTTTTGGTCGAAAGACTAATATCATGGCTTAGTAAGATACATATTTCAATCGCTACATCAACCGCTGAAGCAGAATAACTTGCGGCTAGAAGTTGCTGTGCTCAGATGCTATGGATACAACAACAGTTAAAAGATTATGGCATCCAAGCTACTGAGTCACCCATTTTTTGCGACAATACCAGAGCAATAGCCATCACATACAACCCTGTTATGCACTCTCGGACAAAACATATTGACATCAGATACCATTTCATCCGAGAACACTTTATGAAAAAAGAAATACGGCTTGAATATGTTCATACGGATCAACAAACGGTCGATATTTTCACAAAAGCATTACCCGAGGCTAAGTTTTCTCATTTCTGAAATATTCTTGGATTAATAGATTTATCTTGATATAATTATTTCTTGCGTATGCTCAGTTTGTAATGCAAGAAATAAACGGAAATATAAAGAGACAGTCAGTGATACAAAATAGAAAATTTTATTAAAACAACCGGGCACGTACAACCATAATTTCATTATCAACCGCCCTCGACCAGCTATCCAACCAGGCGGTCAGCCCACCGGTGGAGGTACGTAAAAAATCATCTGAGGAGGCAATCCTACTCAGAGTCCTCTGCTCTTTTAGGAGCATGAGGAGGTAGACGCCATCATCAGAAAAGACATCTGCATTATCAGTGACGTAAAGACGTCGCTGATATTTCTTCAAAGTTTCCACCTCCTTCTAGGTAACAACTAGTCCTCCCTTAAGGGAGGACTGAAGCTCCTGGACCTCTGTCCAGACTGCCAGCGTCTTTGAGAAGACGTTGTCCTCAAGAGCAGTCTTGCGAGAAGCCACCACCGATTCCATGAACGCTTTAGCAAGATATGGCTCACTTTAACTGCATGCCTTTGCCATCCTGATATCTGTTGTTTTTATCTCTAATATTTGTAAAACTAACCCCTCTACCTGTATTTATAGATGAGTACCATATGAAGGTTCTTTCTCTCTCATAATGACAGACACTAGGGTTTGAAGAGGCTTTCTATCAAAGCCATCGCCGTTTCATCTTCCAGGATTAGCTTTAATCCACATGCTTAGGGGGAACAAAGGTTAAGTCATTAATTAAATATAATTCTCAACTGTTTCCTGCTAACTACATTACTTATACGGTTCATTTTCCTTGGGCACGATACTTCCACGTCATTTCATAAAAATTACTCAAACTTTTCGACTGCCTCTGACTGACATGAAGGTTTTTACTTTTGAAATTTCAAATTAATGATTTTACCGCCGCCCATTTTTTTAAAAAAAACTTACAAAATTGTCTCCACTAACAGTCCTCCACGTGAACTGACTGGTGATTATCTGAACTGCACATACATACTCTACATTTGCAACCTTGTTGATATTACCTTGCTATTACACTTGATCGCGTTTTAACTTAACTTGCAGGTGCTAAATTCAAATCTTCTCGGTAAATCAAGGAAATGGCTGCCTCCATTGCTCAAAACACAGTCGCTGTTAACTTTGCGTCAATATTTGACATGCCCAACAAATCTATGCAAGCCATGTTTCGCACGATAGAACATTCTGGGCTTCGCTCTTTTCTGGGTTGGCACTACAGTTACTCCGACACACTATTGAAGGAATTCTTTGATTCCATGTACATGAAAAACGGAGAAATTGTTTGTGATGTTCAAAACAAAAACCTGCTGTTCGCACAGAAGATGTTTGCTTAATTGTTCAGCTTACCTACGGAAGGAATTACTGATTTCTCCACACTGCCGGTCGGAAACATTGACATTTGGTGTAGTGCTTTCTCAAACACAGATTCTCCAATTTCTCATCCAACATGTCAAAAACGCGACTTAAAGATTGAATTCAGACTGTTGGCAGATATCGTGGCAAAAGGACTACTTGTCAAAGCTGGTGCCTATGATAAAATAACCTTGGAGAAAATTCTTTATTATGGCCACTATCTCATCCAAATTGCGGATAAATTGGTCTGACATTCTCTTCAAGATATTGGTGGCCATGATCAAGAAAGAAAATCAATCTCAAGGTTTTGCGGTTCAAATCTGCCATATGCTGATTGATGTCGGGGTTCAACCGGTTGATATGGTAGAAATTGGAAAAACTAAGGTTTTCAACTGGGTATCGATTGAAAAATTTATCAAAAAGAATCGGCTGGCAGATGTGGAGATAGTCTCCATCAAAACCGAAACCAGGGAAGAATTCGTGAAACGAAAGAAAACATCCAAGACCGCTTCAACAGCCAAAGAAACCAAAAGGAAGCTGGTTCTAAAGTCCAGTTCCGATGATGAGTCTAAGGATGACGTTCCAGTCTCTCAAGTTTTTAAGAAGAAAAGAACTGCACACTCAAAACAAGCAAAGATCAGACTGGTCAAACATCTCTCTGCACCACTCGTTCCTGCCCCAATCCCTGCAATCTCCGCCACAAAGTTTAAAGGGATTCAAATTACTGAACCAGAGATTGAGTCCTCTTACTCATGAGTTCCAATTATTCTCTCCTTAGATAAGGGCAAACAGGTGATGATTGAAAATCCGCCACAAAGCAATGAAGTTCATACGACCATAGTACTCACAAGTGAGCGTGTCAATGAGGCCGTCCAGAAGAAAATGAAGATGTTTGATATATGGGTTCAATATCGGACTGCTGTAACTTTTGACTCTTTACTTCAAACCGGCAAAATAAAAGCAGCCGCTAAGCTTGAACGGTCCATTTTGGAATGGACAGAGACATCTGATATCCAAACCGCTCTACGTCGACGAGACTTTCTGGAACTTCAGATGAAAGAAAGCACTCCGAGTCATCATACAATTGAAAAGGAAAAACTTTGATCCTTTTTGTCCTATGGCCAAGGATGATTCAGCTGTCATCTCTCAACTTGAAATGGACGCATTGTCTCTTGCAATGAAGGTATCTTTAATGCGACAGGATCTCAATCTTCCAGCAGTTACAGCACAGGGAAAGTTTGACTCTCTGATGGAAATACATGAAGATCTGAGCTCTGAACAGTTTCAAGCCATCCCCACAAATAAGGATTCTTCACCTACTTCACACGGTACAAGCACTAAGCTTTCATCACCAGTACTTACCGTAACAGCTCAACCAGTTGATGAAGAGAATACTCTGGCTCCTTTTGAAAAAATCACGCCAGAAGACTTTCCAAGTGCTGGAAAACAATGCCATCAGATTGCTTCCGACATCACATCTGTATCTCCAACAATCTCTAACATTGATACGTCTGCACAACTGCCTCCACTTAATCTTTCAGCCACTCAAACTAAATCTGTTGATGAGGCAGTGAAGTTTTTATCTGATTTTGATAAAGCTATCACCTTTCAAGAAAAATCGGGCTCTCCAACAGGCTCTCCCACCAAGGATGATCCAACAGCTCTTTCAGAACAGCTGTTGACCTCTCCCAAGGAATTACATGAAACCGAGCTGATCAATCCTTCGATGTATGCAAACTCTCCTCCACCAACTTCTCCGCCAGCAAATCCAGAGGAACCAGATGTCACAGGATCTAAACCGTCTACTTCCACTGAGTTGAAAGAAAAGAAAGACGACTAAAAGAAGTGGAACAAAGTAAAAGGTCCAAAGAAACACTAGTTGCCTATTTTCTTACAACAGTTGGTTACTTTGAATATTGTAATTTCATTCACTTAATAAAATACAATAATTTCGCTCTCATATATCTTCGTCAAAATTATTATGTTTCATAGCCCTACAGCTAGGTTTTGTCATCACCAAAAATGGGGAAATTGTTAAGAAAATATTATTCCCCAGAATTTTGGTGTATAACAAAAACAAGACAGCTCGAAAACAGCTGCGATCTGTATATGAGATATGCATCAGTTCAACCGCTCGGCTCATCAGCTGGAATATCTTCCTAACCGGCTGAAGGTCAAAGAAGTCTCAACCGCTTACTTCAGACCGTTAGCAGATTCAGCTTGGACTTAAATGATCCTCAGAACTGGATTATTAAAGAGAACCATTTATTACTCAAAGATATTCTCTGAACGGCTTAATACATTCATAGTATTGCACCGCCTTGAAGTCAACGTATACATTCATCAGTTCCAAGAATGATCTGCATTTATATCTTTATCCCAGAAAAGGTAGACCAATTATAGACTTCAAGTTCTGATGAAAGAAGACAGTTACCATAAAAGGAACTCCTCAGGAAAAGCGCTTCAGAACTACGCTGAGCAAAAGGAATATTAAATGCTTATATGAAAGATCATTTAATACACATAAAGATGAAAGCAACACATCTGTTCAAGGGATCAGGTTAACGTTGATGCATCCTTTCCGACCGTTAAGAAGATCGTATATATTAACGGAGGAATGTGCTAGCTTAGACTACCTCTCGATCTACAGCTAAAAATCTCGTTGCTAGCATACACAAAGATCTCAGAGCGCTATTAAAAGCATTCATACTTTATCGCTCTTTCAGCACGCTTTAAACATCATTACATTCGATCTTCTATGGATCAATTTCGTGCTACTCAAAACAAACTGATTGTTCATATCAGTAACCTTTTGGTTATTTGATTTAGTCTCAGTATCTAGTGAACTAAGTGTTCTTAAAATCCAGAAGTGTAAAGTGATCACTAAGAGTTCAAAACAGGCAGTGTGATAAGTCCTGATTAGAGTGGGCTGTTGCAAAAATTTTGTAGAGCCAAAGTCTTTTAGTGGAAACCTTCCTAAGAAAGAAGAAGGGGTGACGTAGGAGTATTCATTCTCCGAACATCTATACAAATCTTGTGTCACTTTACTTATCGCAAGCATTTTCTTTGTTTCTAATTGTTGAATAAGCTTGTTAACGTGTTCAAGTTTATATTGGAAATTATTAACCGTCTTCCGCACTAAATAGTGGTACCTATTTCCAACCGTTTGAGAAGAATTGTCTCAACCGCCTAAAAACAGTCGAAACCAACATTTTACACGAGAAAATTTGAAAGAGTTCATTCACCCCCCTAAATTCTTTCCTGATCATAACATAACTCAAATTAAATAATCATATACGTTTAAAAATCTCATAATCCGTAAATTTTAGATAAAAAATAAATCAAATTTATTTCTTGACAAGTCGTACTATACTGATACCTATGTCGATCTTCTCAGTTTTGGACTTTTTTCAAATAAAACTTTCTTAACATAAAAATTCAACTAGATATTTATACAACTCAAAATTAGTTCATGATCATTATTATACTCTTGGACACTTTAATCATGTCAAGTTCTCAATCTCTATATTCAAATTCTTGAATTTAATTATCCTGTCCTGTTCTCGTAGATCACAATATGTGTGTGTGATCCCAATTATTCAAGTATATGTTAGTTTGGATTCAAATTCATTTAATCGACTATTCTGCGGGGATACACCTTCGCATAGATCACAATACGTATTTTTTACTTTTAGTCATTTTTTGCTGGAGTTATGAGGAGACGTCAGAAAAATGATGATGTGACACCAATAATTGCTTATAAAGTGTTCGGCGTCACGTAACGTCTTCATTAAAAAAAGAATAAAAGCCAAACACAACCTAACTTACAGAATCAATTAAATCCAAAATGAATACTTACAAGTCCAAAACACAAATAGAGCAAACTTACAAGATCATTTTGACTATTATCTCTTATAAATTTATTACTTAAGCACTTATATGTATACAAAATATATAAATTCTCACTTTCATATACATATACATATACATATACACACACATATATGTATACATATACATACACACACACACACACATATATATATATAGATATAGATATATATATATATATATCTAATGTATGCATATTCAAAATTGTTCCTGCAATTTATTGATAAATTACTTGATATTATGTGTGATCATCGTTCCTGCAATATATTGATAAATCACTTGATATTATTTGTGATCGATATATTTTCAATAAATATGTCAATCTAATATATATAGAGATTTGTATTGTTCAATTGTATGTTACCAGTGTCCATTCGAACGCAATAAAATTATTTTGGTGTTAAATGTTTTTTGGTTATTTTTACATGTCGGTTGTATATAATAATGTTTTATGTAACATAGTTAAAATATTTATATTAACCGAAATTTATTCTCAATATTTATCACACATGGGATATTATCTTTTATTGAAAAACAAAACAAGCTACAGAATCTCATGTACTCCATTTATTATCCAACTCGGTACAATTCAAGAACCTGATCTACCACCATATCGTCTCTGCCTTTGCTGAAAGGAACTCAAAGCCTCTACGAACTCATCTTCACCGAAATCGGGCCAGAGCGAATTTGCAAAATATAGTTCAGTGTAAGCCAGCTGCCACAAGAAGAAATTACTGATCCTAAGTTCACCACTAGTCCGAATCAGCAGATCAGGGTTTGGAAACTCAGTACAATTTGTTTCGAGTTCCTTTTCCAGCAAAAACTTGTTGATGTCTTCTGGTTCAATGAGACCGTCTTTTACTTTCAGTGCCATGTTTTGGCAAGCTTGCAAGATATCGTTTTGACCACTGTAATTAAGAGCAAAAACGAGGTGAAGCTGCGAGTTGTTCTTCGTAGTTTCCTCCGCTTCCTTTAGCAACACTTGAAGGTGTTTCGGAAGTCTAGTGCAGTCCCCGATGAGGGAAACACGGATCTTCTTTCTGGTCAGAACAATCAAGTAAAAGAAAAACTGCATTATATATATATATATGCCGACAGATACGATCTAGTTATGAACATATCGCCATGACAAAAAGCGATCAAAAAAATAAATGACGATCTGCGAATATTCAAAAAGACGGGGTTTTGATCAGAAAGGCGATGATTCCGAAACGATTTAGAGTTGAGATCAACTGATAGATAATAAATTAAATCATCAAACATAAGCACCATTCATACAGCATAGTAAAAAAGAAGGAAAATCTTGGCAACGCAATTGCTTCAAAAGTAACCTGCCAGAATTCAAGCTAAACAATAAAAAAATAATTGTTCAAAGAAGGTGAATTTTGATCAATCTTGCACTCATATATGGTAGACTCATTGAAGCGCAAAACGCGAATGCGTCACTTAAATTTCCTTATTCACATAAAACAACAATTATTCCGTACGTATTTTCAAACATTTAATTGGTTAGAAGTTTGGAAACAGTACTTTAATAGGATTACTGGGAAGCAATTTTAACTTAATACCTCATAAGTTGTTGCAATTCATCTCTCAATGCTCTCTCTAACAATTCCATGATGAAATCTATCTCCACCTACAGTTAAGTGGAAAACACAAAATAAAGTGAAACAAACAAACAAGAGCTTTCATTTTCTAAGAATGAAGTAAAGATTACTAAATGTTGAACTTTTGGACGAGTCCAATTGTCGGATGAGAAAGCAAAGACCGTTAGAACCGTGATCCTCCACTTGCAACACAAATCAACAACTGTCCGGAAAGCCTGAGCCCCCGCCTCGTAACCCCACACAGATGGCAAACCCCTCCTCTGTGCCCACCTCCGGTTCCCGTCCATAATCACCGCCACGTGGCTTGGCATGGAGTCCTTCCGGAGATCCGGTGGGACTGAACCTGGGTCTTCATCTGCATGATTATCAACAGGCGGCAAGCAATTCACTAGCACGCCGTTTCCCCGCGGCCCACTCAGGTTGGTAGCTTTAGAAACGGAGGAAAACAAAGGACAACACGTATTTGGAGAGAGTTTGTTGAGCGGCACGTGAGGGAAGCGCTGATGTTTGAGAGTCGAGGGATGGATTTGGAAAGATAGCATTGCCGCCATTGCTTGTTCGGATTATTTCTTGAGGCACTTCACTCGCTCTGCATATAGGAATATGTACCTAGCTCTTCACCCAAAAAAAAAAAAAAAAACACGAGGAATATGCAGTGTAATAGAGATCATTATATGTTAAGGAATAATTTGTACATAAAAAACTTTAATTATCTATGGTTGTGTGCTTGTCAAGCTAATCCATCCCACCTGATTTCCTTCACGATAAATGCTAGTTATAAAGCAAGATGACAGTCCAAAAGCATGTGAATGGCCATAACAAATTAGAGAAGGAAGCATGAGTTTACATGTTTTCACGGAATGGGCATAACAAAGTAGACAAGTACTTTAAAAACGTTTTCCGTATTTTATAATTGGAAAAAAAATAAATTAAGTTTGCGTTTAATTGGATATAAAAAAATTTTGAAAAATATTTTAAACAATATATTATCTAAGTAAAGTTTTGAAAGAATAATTGTGAGATGAAATTTGAAATTTTTGGAAACGAAAGCAATACTGAAAATGAAAACATATTATTTTTTAATTGTAGAAACATTTTTATAGAATAATTGTTCAAACACATATTTAATCTCAAAAAAAAATTAAAATTTTAAATTAAAGTTTTGTAAAAAAATACTTTTACACAAATGTTTTATAAGTATTTGTCCAAACGAAGTTTAAAACAGCTTTTTAGGCTACTCTCAGTTAATAAATATTAGTATGTATTAAAATTAAATATTTTATAGAATTTAAATTATAATTACATATATCTTAACAAATGTTAATCAAGTATGTTCCCATAATCCGTAATTTTAGATCGTAAACTTCAAAATAAATCAATTTTTTTTTCTTCGCAAGCGTATTATTAATACCCATGTCAATATTCACATTTTTGGACTTTAATAATTTCCAAGAATACTTTCCTAATAAAAATTCAACTAGATTTTTATGCAATTCAAAAAATCTATTAATCATCTTTGTTTTGTCCAATGTTTGACTCAAGTATTATAAAGATTAGTGTTATGCAATATTATCTTATCCAAGTATGTTGATTTATTATCTTTATATTATACATCATCTTATCCACGAGCCAAGCAATACCGATACTTAATAATATGGAATTCTCAATCTTTTAATTTTCCTTTCGCATAGACCACAATATGTAATTGTGTGATCCCAATGGTTCTAGTGTATTTAATTAGTCCGGATCATAATTCTTTGTGATTTTGGATATAGTCAATTAAAATCATTTGAATATTGATTGTGAAGGGAAATATAATTTTCATATTAAATTGATTTCCCTAATATTATCTTTTCCTTGTTGATTTGATTGAGCATAACATTTAATTATGATTTTGCCTTTCTATATAATTATGTTAAGATTTTATTGTGATATAATATCTTCCTTAAATTTAATTTCCTATTGATAGATTATGTGGAATATTGGGTTTGCCTTTTCTAGATATTATATTTATGATAAAGATCTTGAAGATATGATATTATTGATTTAACTCTTTATTTATTTATTTTGTAGATTTCCTTGTGATATGAAGTGAATTATAAATATAAGAGATGAAGATTCAAAAGAAAAGAGAGAGAGAGAATTGAGAGAGACGAAGAGAAATTCAGAGAGTTTTAGTGGAGGAGTTTTAGTAGTGGAGTTTTTCGTGGAATATTTTTCGTGGGCGGCTTCTTCGATTTATTGCTATCGTGTTTTTCACTCTGTGCTTGAAAGTTTTCCTGTTGCATATCTTGTGCACGTTGCATATCGTAGTTCTCAATGAAAAACACCCTACAAAGACGCTGCTGTTTTGAACAGTGCAGAAATCGCGTGTTTCCTTGAATGTTGGCAACATCTACAGACAACATCCGTGACGAAGTTGGCTGAAGATCGTTTTGTTGCCTTAACTTTTGACTCACGTTTTTTCTTTCTTGATTAAGTTTTTATTCTGTTTATTTGTTTTAGAAAGCGTTTATTTTGTCAACGTGTTGAGTAAATTGATTTTAGTCTTAATAACTAGTGATAGGTTTTTGTAATCGGTTTGATTTTCTAGTGATTAATTTTTGCCATAAGGCACCGCACAAGTATAAATTTAATCCCGTCCATTTATTTCTTTAAAGTGAATTTGTATTACAAACTTTCATATTCCGCTGCATGTTGTCTTAAATGTTGTAATATTTGACACAATATTTAATTCTGATAAAACACAAATTTACTATTTTATATCCTATTCTGATATTCTTATTATTTTGTGGTATCTGTCGAACAATACGATTCCTATCAAGTGGTATCAGAGCCTACTCTTGATATACTAAGTGTTGATTCTAGTTTTTGTTTTGTTTGACAGAAATATTTAAATGGACACATCACTGGCAAACGCAGCACTTCGACCACCAGCTCCTAAACCTCATGTCCAACAACAGTTTCGACCAAGGAATGAAGAAAAACGCTGGTTGCAAGTAAATCCTTTAGGTGTTGCCCTAGGTGTTGCCACTCCTGGCCGCAACATCTGCGAAAAATCAGTTTGTTTAAAATCTACAGCTTCTGGAAATTCGAGTGTTGATGATGAATTGGAAGCTGATGATGAAGAGATGACTCTTGAGAGTGTTTAAAAGCTTTATGAAGAGTTGTTTGAGGATTGGACCAAAAGAAACAAGCTTAACTCAACTCTTATGAAGGAAAACACCAATCTAAAAGTCGTGGTTGCCAAACTTGAAGTAATTCTGAGCAAAAAGGACTTAGAACTGGGTAAGACTAAAAAAGAGCTTCAAAAGACAACTAAAACATTATCCAAATTCAATTCGAGCACATCCAAGCTTGATTCCATAATTTTATGGGAAGAGATGATAAAAAAGGCTTAGGCTTCAAAGACAGTGTGTTTGAGATTGGTGAATCATCCAAGTCGACTATCTTTGTGAAGGGAAAAGATGATACATCCACACAACCACAATCCAAGCCGCCGATCAAAAGCTCTTCACCAAAAAGACAACCTGCTGCACCCGTTCCTAGGAAAAGAAAACACAGGTATGTATGTCATTACTGCTTTAAGCCTGGTCATATCAGGCCCTACTGTTTTAAACTCAGGGATGACCGCATGAACCAAAAGTCGAGTCGAATGTTGCCACTGAGCTGAAAGAAAAGAAAGACGACTAAAAGCAGTGGAACAAAGTAAAAGGTCCAAAGAAACACTAGTTGCCTATTTTCTTACAACAGTTGGTTACTTTGAATATTGTAATTTCATTCACTTAATAAAATACAATAATTTCGCTCTCATATATTTTCGTCAAAATTATTATGTTTCATAGCCCTACAGCTAGGTTTTGTCATCACCAAAAATGGGGAAATTGTTAAGAAAATATTATTCCCCAGAATTTTGGTGTATGACAAAAACAAGACAGCTCGAAAACAGCTGCGATCTTTATATGAGATATGCATCAGTTCAACCGCTCGGCTCATCAGCTGGAATATCTTCCTAACCGGCTAAAGCTCAAAGAAGTCTCAACCGCATAATTCAGACCGTTAGCAGATTCAGCTTGGACTTAAATGATCCTCAGAACTGGATCATTAAAGAGAACCATTTATTACTCAAAGATATTCTCTGACCGGCTTAATACATTCAAAGTATTGCACCGCCTTGAAGTCAACGTATACATTCATCAGTTCCAAGAATGATCTGCATTTATATCTTTATCCAAGAAAAGGTAGACCAATTATAGACTTCAAGTTCTGATGAAAGAAGACAGTTACCATAAAAGGAACTCCTCAGGAAAAGCGCTTCAGAACTACGCTGAGCAAAAGGAACATTAAATGCTTATATGAAAGATCATTTAATACACATAAAGATGACAGCAACACATCTGTTCAAGGGATTAGGTTAACGTTGATGCATCCTTTCCGACCGTTAAGAAGATCGTATATATTAACGGAGGAATGTGCTAGCTTAGACTACCTCTCGATCTACAGCTAAAAATCTCGTTGCTAGCATACACAAAGATCTCAGAGCGCTATCAAAAGCATTCATACTTTATCGCTCTTTCAGCACGCTTTAAACGTCATTACATTCGATCTTCTATGGATCAATTTCGTGCTACTCAAAACAAACTGATTGTTCATATCAGTAACCTTTTGGTTATTTGATTTAGTCTCAGTATCTAGTGAACTAAGTGTTCTTAAAATCCAGAAGTGTAAAGTGATCACTAAGAGTTCAAAACAGGCAGAGTGATAAGTCCTGATTAGAGTGGACTGTTGCAAAAATTTTGTAGAGCCAAAGTCTTTTAGTGGAAACCTTCCTAAGAAAGAAGAAGGGGTAACGTAGGAGTATGCATTCTCCGAACATCTATACAAATCTTGTGTCACTTTACTTATCGCAAGAATTTTCTTTGTTTCTAATTGTTGAATAAGCTTGTTAACGTGTTCAAGTTTATATTGGAAATTATTAACCGTCTTCCGCACTAAATAGTGGTACCTATTTCCAACCGTTTGAGAAGAATTGTCTCAACCGCCTAAAAACAGTCGAAACCAACATTTTACACGAGAAAATTTGAAAGAGTTCATTCACGCCCCCCTAAATTCTTTCCCGATCCTAACATAACTCAAATTAAATAATCATATACGTTTAAATATCTCATAATCCGTAAATTTTAGATAAAAAAATAAATCAAATTTATTTCTTGACAAGTCGTACTATACTGATACCTATGTCGATCTTCTCAGTTTTGGACTTTTTTCAAATAAAACTTTCTTAACATAAAAATTCAACTAGATATTTATACAACTCAAAATTAGTTCATGATCATTATTATACTCTTGGACACTTTAATCATGTCAAGTTCTCAATCTCTATATTCAAATTCTTGAATTTAATTATCCTGTTCTGTTCGCGTAGATCACAATATGTGTGTGTGATCCCAATTATTCAAGTATATGTTAGTTTGGATTCAAATTCATTTAATCGACTATTCTGCGGGGATACACCTTCGCATAGATCACAATACGTATTTTTTACTTTTAGTCATTTTTTGCTGGAGTTATGAGGAGACGTCAGAAAAATGATGATGTGACACCAATAATTGCTTATAAAGTGTTCGGCGTCACGTAACGTCTTCATTAAAAAAAGAATAAAAGCCAAACACAACCTAACTTACAGAATCAATTAAATCCAAAATGAATACTTACAAGTCCAAAACACAAATAGAGCAAACTTACAAGATCATTTTGACTATTATATCTTATAAATTTATAACTTAAGTACTTATATGTATACAAAATATATAAATTCTCACTTTCATATACATATACATATACATATACACACACATATATGTATACATATACATACACACACACACACACACACATATATATAGATATATATATATATATATCTAATGTATGTATATTCAAAATTGTTCCTGCAATTTATTGATAAATTACTTGATATTATGTGTGATCATCGTTCCTGCAATATATTGATAAATCACTTGATATTATTTGTGATCGATATATTTTCAATAAATATGTCAATCTAATATATATAGAGATTTGTATTGTTCAATTGTATGTTACCAGTGTCCATTCGAACGCAATAAAATTATTTTGGTGTTAAATGTTTTTTGGTTATTTTTACATGTCGGTTGTATATAATAATGTTTTATGTAACATAGTTAAAATATTTATATTAACCGAAATTTATTCTCAATATTTATCACACATGGGATATTATCTTTTATTGAAAAACAAAACAAGCTACAGAATCTCATGTACTCCATTTATTATCCAACTCGGTACAATTCAAGAACCTGATCTACCACCATATCGTCTCTGCCTTTGCTGAAAGGAACTCAAAGCCTCTACGAACTCATCTTCACCGAAATCGGGCCAGAGCGAATTTGCAAAATATAGTTCAGTGTAAGCCAGCTGCCACAAGAAGAAATTACTGATCCTAAGTTCACCACTAGTCCGAATCAGCAGATCAGGGTTTGGAAACTCAGTACAATTTGTTTCGAGTTCCTTTTCCAGCAAAAACTTGTTGATGTCTTCTGGTTCAATGAGACCGTCTTTTACTTTCAGTGCCATGTTTTGGCAAGCTTGCAAGATATCGTTTTGACCACTGTAATTAAGAGCAAAAACGAGGTGAAGCTGCGAGTTGTTCTTCGTAGTTTCCTCCGCTTCCTTTAGCAACACTTGAAGGTGTTTCGGAAGTCTAGTGCAGTCCCCGATGAGGGAAACACGGATCTTCTTTCTGGTCAGAACAATCAAGTAAAAGAAAAACTGCATTATATATATATATATGCCGACAGATACGATCTAGTTATGAACATATCGCCATGACAAAAAGCGATAAAAAAATAAATGACGATCTGCGAATATTCAAAAAGACGGGGTTTTGATCAGAAAGGCGATGATTCCGAAACGATTTAGAGTTGAGATCAACTGATAGATAATAAATTAAATCATCAAACATAAGCACCATTCATACAGCATAGTAAAAAAGAAGGAAAATCTTGGCAACGCAATTGCTTCAAAAGTAACCTGCCAGAATTCAAGCTAAACAATAAAAAAATAATTGTTCAAAGAAGGTGAATTTTGATCAATCTTGCACTCATATATGGTAGACTCATTGAAGCGCAAAACGCGAATGCGTCACTTAAATTTCCTTATTCACATAAAACAACAATTATTCCGTACGTATTTTCAAACATTTAATTGGTTAGAAGTTTGGAAACAGTACTTTAATAGGATTACTGGGAAGCAATTTTAACTTAATACCTCATAAGTTGTTGCAATTCATCTCTCAATGCTCTCTCTAACAATTCCATGATGAAATCTATCTCCACCTACAGTTAAGTGGAAAACACAAAATAAAGTGAAACAAACAAACAAGAGCTTTCATTTTCTAAGAATGAAGTAAAGATTACTAAATGTTGAACTTTTGGACGAGTCCAATTGTCGGATGAGAAAGCAAAGACCGTTAGAACCGTGATCCTCCACTTGCAACACAAATCAACAACTGTCCGGAAAGCCTGAGCCCCCGCCTCGTAACCCCACACAGATGGCAAACCCCTCCTCTGTGCCCACCTCCGGTTCCCGTCCATAATCACCGCCACGTGGCTTGGCATGGAGTCCTTCCGGAGATCCGGTGGGACTGAACCTGGGTCTTCATCTGCATGATTATCAACAGGCGGCAAGCAATTCACTAGCACGCCGTTTCCCCGCGGCCCACTCAGGTTGGTAGCTTTAGAAACGGAGGAAAACAAAGGACAACACGTATTTGGAGAGAGTTTGTTGAGCGGCACGTGAGGGAAGCGCTGATGTTTGAGAGTCGAGGGATGGATTTGGAAAGATAGCATTGCCGCCATTGCTTGTTCGGATTATTTCTTGAGGCACTTCACTCGCTCTGCATATAGGAATATGTACCTAGCTCTTCACCCAAAAAAAAAAAAAAAAACACGAGGAATATGCAGTGTAATAGAGATCATTATATGTTAAGGAATAATTTGTACATAAAAAACTTTAATTATCTATGGTTGTGTGCTTGTCAAGCTAATCCATCCCACCTGATTTCCTTCACGATAAATGCTAGTTATAAAGCAAGATGACAGTCCAAAAGCATGTGAATGGCCATAACAAATTAGAGAAGGAAGCATGAGTTTACATGTTTTCACGGAATGGGCATAACAAAGTAGACAAGTACTTTAAAAACGTTTTCCGTATTTTATAATTGGAAAAAAAATAAATTAAGTTTGCGTTTAATTGGATATAAAAAAATTTTGAAAAATATTTTAAACAATATATTATCTAAGTAAAGTTTTGAAAGAATAATTGTGAGATGAAATTTGAAATTTTTGGAAACGAAAGCAATACTGAAAATGAAAACATATTATTTTTTAATTGTAGAAACATTTTTATAGAATAATTGTTCAAACACATATTTAATCTCAAAAAAAAATTAAAATTTTAAATTAAAGTTTTGTAAAAAAATACTTTTACACAAATGTTTTATAAGTATTTGTCCAAACGAAGTTTAAAACAGCTTTTTAGGCTACTCTCAGTTAATAAATATTAGTATGTATTAAAATTAAATATTTTATAGAATTTAAATTATAATTACATATATCTTAACAAATGTTAATCAAGTATGTTCCCATAATCCGTAATTTTAGATCGTAAACTTCAAAATAAATCAATTTTTTTTTCTTCGCAAGCGTATTATTAATACCCATGTCAATATTCACATTTTTGGACTTTAATAATTTCCAAGAATACTTTCCTAATAAAAATTCAACTAGATTTTTATGCAATTCAAAAAATCTATTAATCATCTTTGTTTTGTCCAATGTTTGACTCAAGTATTATAAAGATTAGTGTTATGCAATATTATCTTATCCAAGTATGTTGATTTATTATCTTTATATTATACATCATCTTATCCACGAGCCAAGCAATACCGATACTTAATAATATGGAATTCTCAATCTTTTAATTTTCCTTTCGCATAGACCACAATATGTAATTGTGTGATCCCAATGGTTCTAGTGTATTTAATTAGTCCGGATCATAATTCTTTGTGATTTTGGATATAGTCAATTAAAATCATTTGAATATTGATTGTGAAGGGAAATATAATTTTCATATTAAATTGATTTCCCTAATATTATCTTTTCCTTGTTGATTTGATTGAGCATAACATTTAATTATGATTTTGCCTTTCTATATAATTATGTTAAGATTTTATTGTGATATAATATCTTCCTTAAATTTAATTTCCTATTGATAGATTATGTGGAATATTGGGTTTGCCTTTTCTAGATATTATATTTATGATAAAGATCTTGAAGATATGATATTATTGATTTAACTCTTTATTTATTTATTTTGTAGATTTCCTTGTGATATGAAGTGAATTATAAATATAAGAGATGAAGATTCAAAAGAAAAGAGAGAGAGAGAGAATTGAGAGAGACGAAGAGAAATTCAGAGAGTTTTAGTGGAGGAGTTTTAGTAGTGGAGTTTTTCGTGGAATATTTTTCGTGGGCGGCTTCTTCGATTTATTGCTATCGTGTTTTTCACTCTGTGCTTGAAAGTTTTCCTGTTGCATATCTTGTGCACGTTGCATATCGTAGTTCTCAATGAAAAACACCCTACAAAGACGCTGCTGTTTTGAACAGTGCAGAAATCGCGTGTTTCCTTGAATGTTGGCAACATCTACAGACAACATCCGTGACGAAGTTGGCTGAAGATCGTTTTGTTGCCTTAACTTTTGACTCACGTTTTTTCTTTCTTGATTAAGTTTTTATTCTGTTTATTTGTTTTAGAAAGCGTTTATTTTGTCAACGTGTTGAGTAAATTGATTTTAGTCTTAATAACTAGTGATAGGTTTTTGTAATCGGTTTGATTTTCTAGTGATTAATTTTTGCCATAAGGCACCGCACAAGTATAAATTTAATCCCGTCCATTTATTTCTTTAAAGTGAATTTGTATTACAAACTTTCATATTCCGCTGCATGTTGTCTTAAATGTTGTAATATTTGACACAATATTTAATTCTGATAAAACACAAATTTACTATTTTATATCCTATTCTGATATTCTTATTATTTTGTGGTATCTGTCGAACAATACGATTCCTATCAAGTGGTATCAGAGCCTACTCTTGATATACTAAGTGTTGATTCTAGTTTTTGTTTTGTTTGACAGAAATATTTAAATGGACACATCACTGGCAAACGCAGCACTTCGACCACCAGCTCCTAAACCTCATGTCCAACAACAGTTTCGACCAAGGAATGAAGAAAAACGCTGGTTGCAAGTAAATCCTTTAGGTGTTGCCCTAGGTGTTGCCACTCCTGGCCGCAACATCTGCGAAAAATCAGTTTGTTTAAAATCTACAGCTTCTGGAAATTCGAGTGTTGATGATGAATTGGAAGCTGATGATGAAGAGATGACTCTTGAGAGTGTTTAAAAGCTTTATGAAGAGTTGTTTGAGGATTGGACCAAAAGAAACAAGCTTAACTCAACTCTTATGAAGGAAAACACCAATCTAAAAGTCGTGGTTGCCAAACTTGAAGTAATTCTGAGCAAAAAGGACTTAGAACTGGGTAAGACTAAAAAAGAGCTTCAAAAGACAACTAAAACATTATCCAAATTCAATTCGAGCACATCCAAGCTTGATTCCATAATTTTATGGGAAGAGATGATAAAAAAGGCTTAGGCTTCAAAGACAGTGTGTTTGAGATTGGTGAATCATCCAAGTCGACTATCTTTGTGAAGGGAAAAGATGATACATCCACACAACCACAATCCAAGCCGCCGATCAAAAGCTCTTCACCAAAAAGACAACCTGCTGCACCCGTTCCTAGGAAAAGAAAACACAGGTATGTATGTCATTACTGCTTTAAGCCTGGTCATATCAGGCCCTACTGTTTTAAACTCAGGGATGACCGCATGAACCAAAAGTCGAGTCGAATGTTGCCACTGAGCTGAAAGAAAAGAAAGACGACTAAAAGCAGTGGAACAAAGTAAAAGGTCCAAAGAAACACTAGTTGCCTATTTTCTTACAACAGTTGGTTACTTTGAATATTGTAATTTCATTCACTTAATAAAATACAATAATTTCGCTCTCATATATTTTCGTCAAAATTATTATGTTTCATAGCCCTACAGCTAGGTTTGTCATCACCAAAAATGGGGAAATTGTTAAGAAAATATTATTCCCCAGAATTTTGGTGTATGACAAAAACAAGACAGCTCGAAAACAGCTGCGATCTTTATATGAGATATGCATCAGTTCAACCGCTCGGCTCATCAGCTGGAATATCTTCCTAACCGGCTAAAGCTCAAAGAAGTCTCAACCGCATAATTCAGACCGTTAGCAGATTCAGCTTGGACTTAAATGATCCTCAGAACTGGATCATTAAAGAGAACCATTTATTACTCAAAGATATTCTCTGACCGGCTTAATACATTCAAAGTATTGCACCGCCTTGAAGTCAACGTATACATTCATCAGTTCCAAGAATGATCTGCATTTATATCTTTATCCAAGAAAAGGTAGACCAATTATAGACTTCAAGTTCTGATGAAAGAAGACAGTTACCATAAAAGGAACTCCTCAGGAAAAGCGCTTCAGAACTACGCTGAGCAAAAGGAACATTAAATGCTTATATGAAAGATCATTTAATACACATAAAGATGACAGCAACACATCTGTTCAAGGGATTAGGTTAACGTTGATGCATCCTTTCCGACCGTTAAGAAGATCGTATATATTAACGGAGGAATGTGCTAGCTTAGACTACCTCTCGATCTACAGCTAAAAATCTCGTTGCTAGCATACACAAAGATCTCAGAGCGCTATCAAAAGCATTCATACTTTATCGCTCTTTCAGCACGCTTTAAACGTCATTACATTCGATCTTCTATGGATCAATTTCGTGCTACTCAAAACAAACTGATTGTTCATATCAGTAACCTTTTGGTTATTTGATTTAGTCTCAGTATCTAGTGAACTAAGTGTTCTTAAAATCCAGAAGTGTAAAGTGATCACTAAGAGTTCAAAACAGGCAGAGTGATAAGTCCTGATTAGAGTGGACTGTTGCAAAAATTTTGTAGAGCCAAAGTCTTTTAGTGGAAACCTTCCTAAGAAAGAAGAAGGGGTAACGTAGGAGTATGCATTCTCCGAACATCTATACAAATCTTGTGTCACTTTACTTATCGCAAGAATTTTCTTTGTTTCTAATTGTTGAATAAGCTTGTTAACGTGTTCAAGTTTATATTGGAAATTATTAACCGTCTTCCGCACTAAATAGTGGTACCTATTTCCAACCGTTTGAGAAGAATTGTCTCAACCGCCTAAAAACAGTCGAAACCAACATTTTACACGAGAAAATTTGAAAGAGTTCATTCACGCCCCCCTAAATTCTTTCCCGATCCTAACATAACTCAAATTAAATAATCATATACGTTTAAATATCTCATAATCCGTAAATTTTAGATAAAAAAATAAATCAAATTTATTTCTTGACAAGTCGTACTATACTGATACCTATGTCGATCTTCTCAGTTTTGGACTTTTTTCAAATAAAACTTTCTTAACATAAAAATTCAACTAGATATTTATACAACTCAAAATTAGTTCATGATCATTATTATACTCTTGGACACTTTAATCATGTCAAGTTCTCAATCTCTATATTCAAATTCTTGAATTTAATTATCCTGTTTTGTTCGCGTAGATCACAATATGTGTGTGTGATCCCAATTATTCAAGTATATGTTAGTTTGGATTCAAATTCATTTAATCGACTATTCTGCGGGGATACACCTTCGCATAGATCACAATACGTATTTTTTACTTTTAGTCATTTTTTGCTGGAGTTATGAGGAGACGTCAGAAAAATGATGATGTGACACCAATAATTGCTTATAAAGTGTTCGGCGTCACGTAACGTCTTCATTAAAAAAAGAATAAAAGCCAAACACAACCTAACTTACAGAATCAATTAAATCCAAAATGAATACTTACAAGTCCAAAACACAAATAGAGCAAACTTACAAGATCATTTTGACTATTATATCTTATAAATTTATAACTTAAGTACTTATATGTATACAAAATATATAAATTCTCACTTTCATATACATATACATATACATATACACACACATATATGTATACATATACATACACACACACACACACACACATATATATAGATATATATATATATATATATCTAATGTATGTATATTCAAAATTGTTCCTGCAATTTATTGATAAATTACTTGATATTATGTGTGATCATCGTTCCTGCAATATATTGATAAATCACTTGATATTATTTGTGATCGATATATTTTCAATAAATATGTCAATCTAATATATATAGAGATTTGTATTGTTCAATTGTATGTTACCAGTGTCCATTCGAACGCAATAAAATTATTTTGGTGTTAAATGTTTTTTGGTTATTTTTACATGTCGGTTGTATATAATAATGTTTTATGTAACATAGTTAAAATATTTATATTAACCGAAATTTATTCTCAATATTTATCACACATGGGATATTATCTTTTATTGAAAAACAAAACAAGCTACAGAATCTCATGTACTCCATTTATTATCCAACTCGGTACAATTCAAGAACCTGATCTACCACCATATCGTCTCTGCCTTTGCTGAAAGGAACTCAAAGCCTCTACGAACTCATCTTCACCGAAATCGGGCCAGAGCGAATTTGCAAAATATAGTTCAGTGTAAGCCAGCTGCCACAAGAAGAAATTACTGATCCTAAGTTCACCACTAGTCCGAATCAGCAGATCAGGGTTTGGAAACTCAGTACAATTTGTTTCGAGTTCCTTTTCCAGCAAAAACTTGTTGATGTCTTCTGGTTCAATGAGACCGTCTTTTACTTTCAGTGCCATGTTTTGGCAAGCTTGCAAGATATCGTTTTGACCACTGTAATTAAGAGCAAAAACGAGGTGAAGCTGCGAGTTGTTCTTCGTAGTTTCCTCCGCTTCCTTTAGCAACACTTGAAGGTGTTTCGGAAGTCTAGTGCAGTCCCCGATGAGGGAAACACGGATCTTCTTTCTGGTCAGAACAATCAAGTAAAAGAAAAACTACATTATATATATATATATGCCGACAGATACGATCTAGTTATGAACATATCGCCATGACAAAAAGCGATCAAAAAAATAAATGACGATCTGCGAATATTCAAAAAGACGGGGTTTTGATCAGAAAGGCGATGATTCCGAAACGATTTAGAGTTGAGATCAACTGATAGATAATAAATTAAATCATCAAACATAAGCACCATTCATACAGCATAGTAAAAAAGAAGGAAAATCTTGGCAACGCAATTGCTTCAAAAGTAACCTGCCAGAATTCAAGCTAAACAATAAAAAAATAATTGTTCAAAGAAGGTGAATTTTGATCAATCTTGCACTCATATATGGTAGACTCATTGAAGCGCAAAACGCGAATGCGTCACTTAAATTTCCTTATTCACATAAAACAACAATTATTCCGTACGTATTTTCAAACATTTAATTGGTTAGAAGTTTGGAAACAGTACTTTAATAGGATTACTGGGAAGCAATTTTAACTTAATACCTCATAAGTTGTTGCAATTCATCTCTCAATGCTCTCTCTAACAATTCCATGATGAAATCTATCTCCACCTACAGTTAAGTGGAAAACACAAAATAAAGTGAAACAAACAAACAAGAGCTTTCATTTTCTAAGAATGAAGTAAAGATTACTAAATGTTGAACTTTTGGACGAGTCCAATTGTCGGATGAGAAAGCAAAGACCGTTAGAACCGTGATCCTCCACTTGCAACACAAATCAACAACTGTCCGGAAAGCCTGAGCCCCCGCCTCGTAACCCCACACAGATGGCAAACCCCTCCTCTGTGCCCACCTCCGGTTCCCGTCCATAATCACCGCCACGTGGCTTGGCATGGAGTCCTTCCGGAGATCCGGTGGGACTGAACCTGGGTCTTCATCTGCATGATTATCAACAGGCGGCAAGCAATTCACTAGCACGCCGTTTCCCCGCGGCCCACTCAGGTTGGTAGCTTTAGAAACGGAGGAAAACAAAGGACAACACGTATTTGGAGAGAGTTTGTTGAGCGGCACGTGAGGGAAGCGCTGATGTTTGAGAGTCGAGGGATGGATTTGGAAAGATAGCATTGCCGCCATTGCTTGTTCGGATTATTTCTTGAGGCACTTCACTCGCTCTGCATATAGGAATATGTACCTAGCTCTTCACCCAAAAAAAAAAAAAAAAACACGAGGAATATGCAGTGTAATAGAGATCATTATATGTTAAGGAATAATTTGTACATAAAAAACTTTAATTATCTATGGTTGTGTGCTTGTCAAGCTAATCCATCCCACCTGATTTCCTTCACGATAAATGCTAGTTATAAAGCAAGATGACAGTCCAAAAGCATGTGAATGGCCATAACAAATTAGAGAAGGAAGCATGAGTTTACATGTTTTCACGGAATGGGCATAACAAAGTAGACAAGTACTTTAAAAACGTTTTCCGTATTTTATAATTGGAAAAAAAATAAATTAAGTTTGCGTTTAATTGGATATAAAAAAATTTTGAAAAATATTTTAAACAATATATTATCTAAGTAAAGTTTTGAAAGAATAATTGTGAGATGAAATTTGAAATTTTTGGAAACGAAAGCAATACTGAAAATGAAAACATATTATTTTTTAATTGTAGAAACATTTTTATAGAATAATTGTTCAAACACATATTTATTCTCAAAAAAAAATTAAAATTTTAAATTAAAGTTTTGTAAAAAAATACTTTTACACAAATGTTTTATAAGTATTTGTCCAAACGAAGTTTAAAACAGCTTTTTAGGCTACTCTCAGTTAATAAATATTAGTATGTATTAAAATTAAATATTTTATAGAATTTAAATTATAATTACATATATCTTAACAAATGTTAATCAAGTATGTTCCCATAATCCGTAATTTTAGATCGTAAACTTCCAAATAAATCAATTTTTTTTCTTCGCAAGCGTATTATTAATACCCATGTCAATATTCACATTTTTGGACTTTAATAATTTCCAAGAATACTTTCCTAATAAAAATTCAACTAGATTTTTATGCAATTCAAAAAATCTATTAATCATCTTTGTTTTGTCCAATGTTTGACTCAAATATTATAAAGATTAGTGTTATGCAATATTATCTTATCCAAGTATGTTGATTTATTATCTTTATATTATACATCA
Organism: Primulina tabacum; assembly: GCF_025594145.1. Lineage (NCBI taxonomy): Eukaryota > Viridiplantae > Streptophyta > Magnoliopsida > Lamiales > Gesneriaceae > Primulina > Primulina tabacum. The sequence continues at coordinate 25,497,315 of NC_134559.1, read as the reverse complement.
TCCTATCCACGAGCCAAGCAATACCGATACTTAATAATATGGAATTCTCAATCTTTTAATTTTCCTTTCGCATAGACCACAATATGTAATTGTGTGATCCCAATGGTTCTAGTGTATTTAATTAGTCCGGATCACAATTCTTTGTGATTTTGGATATAGTCAATTAAAATCATTTGAATATTGATTGTGAAGGGAAATATAATTTTTATATTAAATTGATTTCCCTAATATTATCTTTTTCTTGTTGATTTGATTGAGCATAACATTTAATTATGATTTTGCCTTTCTATATAATTATGTTAAGATTTTATTGTGATATAATATCTTCCTTAAATTTAATTTCCTATTGATAGATTATGTGGAATATTGGGTTTGCCTTTTCTAGATATTATATTTATGATAAAGATCTTGAAGATATGATATTATTGATTTAACTCTTTATTTATTTATTTTGTAGATTTCCTTGTGAGATGAAGTGAATAATAAATATAAGAGATGAAGATTCAAAAGAAAAGAGAGAGAGAGAATTGAGAGAGACGAAGAGAAATTCAGAGAGTTTTAGTGGAGGAGTTTTAGTAGTGGAGTTTTTCGTGGAATATTTTTCGTGGGCGGCTTCTTCGATTTATTGCTATCGTGTTTTTCACTCTGTGCTTGAAAGTTTTCCTGTTGCATATCTTGTGCACGTTGCATATCGTAGTTCTCAATGAAAAACACCCTACAAAGACGCTGCTGTTTTGAACAGTGCAGAAATCGCGTGTTTCCTTGAATGTTGGCAACATCTACAGACAACATCCGTGACGAAGTTGGCTGAAGATCGATTTGTTGCCTTAACTTTTGACTCACGTTTTTTCTTTCTTGATTAAGTTTTTATTCTGTTTATTTGTTTTAGAAAGCGTTTATTTTGTCAACGTGTTGAGTAAATTGATTTTAGTCTTAATAACTAGTGATAGGTTTTTGTAATCGGTTTGATTTTCTAGTGATTAATTTTTGCCATAAGGCACCGCACAAGTATAAATTTAATCCCGTCCATTTATTTCTTTAAAGTGAATTTGTATTACAAACTTTCATATTCCGCTGCATGTTGTCTTAAATGTTGTAATATTTGACACAATATTTAATTCTGATAAAACATAAATTTACTATTTTATATCCTATTCTGATATTCTTATTATTTTGTGGTATCTGTCGAACAATACGATTCCTATCAAGTGGTATCAGAGCCTACTCTTGATATACTAAGTGTTGATTCTAGTTTTTGTTTTGTTTGACAGAAATATTTAAATGGACACATCACTGGCAAACGCAGCACTTCGACCACCAGCTCCTAAACCTCATGTCCAACAACAGTTTCGACCAAGGAATGAAGAAAAACGCTGGTTGCAAGTAAATCCTTTAGGTGTTGCCCTAGGTGTTGCCACTCCTGGCCGCAACATCTGCGAAAAATCAATTTGTTTAAAATCTACAGCTTCTGGAAATTCGAGTGTAGATGATGAATTGGAAGCTGATGATGAAGAGATGACTCTTGAGAGTGTTTAAAAGCTTTATGAAGAGTTGTTTGAGGATTGGACCAAAAGAAACAAGCTTAACTCAACTCTTATGAAGAAAAACTCCAATCTAAAAGTCGTGGTTACCAAACTTGAAGTAATTCTGAGCAAAAAGGACTTAGAACTGGGTAAGACTAAAAAAGAGCTTCAAAAGACAACTAAAACATTATCCAAATTCAATTCGAGCACATCCAAGCTTGATTCCATAATTTTGATGGGAAGAGATGATAAAAAAGGCTTAGGCTTCAAAGACAGTGTGTTTGAGATTGGTGAATCATCCAAGTCGACTATCTTTGTGAAGGGAAAAGATGATACATCCACACAACCACAATCCAAGCCGCCGATCAAAAGCTCTTCACCAAAAAGACAACCTGCTGCACCCGTTCCTAGGAAAAGAAAACACAGGTATGTATGTCATTACTGCTTTAAGCCTGGTCATATCAGGCCCTACTGTTTTAAACTCAGGGATGACCGCATGAACCAAAAGTCGAGTCGAATGTTGCCCCGAATGTTGCCCATCATTTCCCGCAACACCTCTCACCATCGACCTACAGTAAGAAAAATTTGGGTACCAAAGGTAAAAACTCACTGTAATGTTGTCTATACTTCATTAAAAACCAACATTGCAGGTCATTGGTACTTTGATAGTGGAAGCTCACGCCACATGACAGATTCAAGAGAACATCTCATCGATTATGTTGAACAAAATTGTGGTAGAGTAACCTATGGAGGGGGAGCTAAACAAAAAATTGTTGGAAAGGGGACTTTGAATGTTGAAGGACTGCCAAAGCTCCACAATGTGCTTCATGTTGAAGGATTAAATTCAAATTTTGTAAGCATAAGCCAATTGTGTGATGATAATTTGCTTGTTAAGTTTGATAAACATAATTGTGAAGTTTTTGATGAAGCTAACATGTGCATTATGACAGAAACAAGATCATCGGATAATTGCCATAAAATAAGTGAAGAACTGTCATGCAAGCATGTGCAAATTACCGAACTTGACATTTGGCATCAAAAACTCGGACATGCAAATTTCAAAACCTTGAAGAACTTGAGTAAGTACGATGCAGTAAGAGGTATGCCTAATCTTTCATCTGGAATACCATATATGTGCGGAGATTGTCAAAAAGGGAAACAGACTCGCGTGTCGCACCCAATGTTGCCAACATCTGGGACAACATGCTGTCTGGAATTGCTACACATGGATCTTATGGGTCCTATGGAAGTAGAAAGCCTTGGAGGTAAGAAGTATTCTTTTGTGTGTGTTGATGATTTCTCACGATATTCATGGGTAAGTTTCATTAGGGAGAAATCAGACACTTTTGGTGTGTTGATGATTTCTCACGATATTCATGGGTAAGTTTCATTAGGGAGAAATCAGACACTTTTGGTGTGTTTATACAATTAGTCACAAGAATCACAAACTTCCATAATTTAAAGGTGAGAAGGATCAGAACTGATCATGGTAAGGAATTTGAAAACTCTTTACTCTCATCATTTTGTGACAAGAAGGGGATCTCACATGAATTTTCAGCACCAAAAACCCCACAACAAAATGGATTTGCCGAACGTAAGAACAGGACTTTGCAAGAAATGGCCAGGGTGATGCTAGCCTCAAAGAATATCTCAAAGCGTTTTTGGGCAGAAGCTCTTAATACCGCATGTCATATTTCGAATAGGGTCTATTTAAGAAGTGGTTCAACCATGACTTCTTATAAAATCATCATGGGAAAGAAGCCTAATCTTAAATACTTTCATGTTTTTGGCTGTGTTTGTTACACTTTGAATGACAGGGATCAACTTGCAAAGTTTGAATCAAAGAGTGATAAGTGTTTGTTTTTGGGATATGCCACAAATAGTCGAGCTTATCACATGTTTAATTTAAGAAATAGGACTATTATGGAATCCATTAATGTTGTTTTTGATGACTGTGCAGGCCTCAAGAAGAAAACTACTGAGGATGACGTTGAAGACCTTCTGGATAATCCAATTCCACAGGAAAATGCAGATGTTGCCCCAGATGTTGCAACATCTAACACAACACGTGACACTGAAGTCACCGAAGCTGAGGACGGAGCAAACAGTGAGGATGACACAGTAGATGGTGGACTGAATATACCTACCAAGATCCAGAAAAATCATCCATCATCACAGATAATTGGAAGTGTGCAAGGAGAAGTTCAAACTTGAAAAAAATAGAAATTTGACTACCGCAAGATGGTTGGACTAGTATGCATGAGTACCATGTACTCACAGGTTAGATTTTCATGTTTTGTATCTCAAATTGAACCAAAAAATGTTGTAGAAGCCTTAAAAGATGAATTTTGGATTAGTGCTATGCATGCTGAGCTTGAAGAGTTCGTTCGGAATGATGTTTGGGATTTAGTTCCACCTCCTGACCATGGCAATATAATTGGAACAAAGTGGGTTTTTAAAAATAAAACTGATGAATTAGGAAACATCATTCGAAACAAAGCAAGGTTGGTTGCTCAAGGGTACGCACAGGTTGAAGGGGTTGATTTTGATGAGACCTTTGCTCCTGTTGCCTGCATTGAGTCAATCTGACTTTTGCTAGCCATTGCATGCAACATGAAAATAAAATTGTTTCAAATGGATGTAAAAAGTGCCTTTTTGAATGATTTCTTGAGTGAGGAAGTACATGTTAGAAAGCCTAAAGGATACGAAGATCCACACAATCCGAATCATGTGTACAATTTGAAAAAGGCTCTCTATGGTTTGAAGCAAGCACCACGTGCTTGGTATGGCAGACTGACTGATTACCTACTTGACATTGGATTTAAACGAGGTGAGGTAGATAAAACGCTCTTTATTCAAAAATCAAAAGGTGAGATTCTTATATGTCAAATCTATGTCGATGATATCATTTTTGGTTTCTCATCCCAAAAACATGCTAATGACTGTTGAATGTATGTCTACTACATTTGAAATGAGCATGGTTAGTGAATTACACTTCTTTCTTGGTATGTGAATCAAACAAATGCATGATGGCATCTTCTTGTGTCAAAGTAATTATGCTAAGAATCTAGTTACGAAATTCGCAAATGAAAACACCAAGCACATGAAGACACCTCTCGGCTCAAATGAAAAATTATCTAAAGATGTTGCGGCCGAAGATGTTGACAACACCCTTTACCGCAGCATCATAGGAAGTCTCCTGTACTTGACTGCTAGCCGCCCAAACTTAATGTTTAGTGTTTGCTTGTGTGCTAGATACCAATCTAATCATAAGATTTCTCACTTAAGAGCCGTAAAACGTATCCTACGATACATAGCCGGAACAATTGACTTAGGTTTATGGTATACTCATGACATCAACTCAAATCTAGTAGGATTTTTTGATGCCGATTGTAAGGACCGTGTATCGTATTATCGTAAATCCTATATGATTATCGATAATTCAGGAATTTGATATGTGATTATACATTTGATGTAAATAATGTTCTCGGACAGAACATGCCGTGCCCGAGCGGTAGTTTGTGACCGCCCGAGCGCGAGAGGCGGTGGGATAAGAATAAATTCTTCTCTTTCCTTCCTCCGTCAGTTAATTTCAACAATTTCGAGGGAATTTGAGAGATTTCGATTTTTTTTCGTCCAAATCAACTTCGAAACGCTGTCTAAACGCGAAACAAATTATATATTTGTGATTGTCGCGTCGAGGGCTTCTGACTGAGGTAATTTTCTTCAAGTTCCAGCAGCTCTAAATATCAAAATGCTGGAATAGCATGTATTTGAAGTTGAATTTCTGATATGTAGTAGAATAACCGACAAGAAACTTATATTCAAAGTCGGAATTGAATTATGATATGAATTTAATTTGATATGAATTTTTGAAGTTTCAAATGATATTTGAAACTCATATTAATGATTTTGGAGTATGTTATTGATTGGAATGAGTATGTTATTGATGTAGATAAAGTGTAATATCAATATCTTCAGGCTACATTAACGGGAAACGAAGAATTGAGGTATGTTGCGACCGGGTAACATACGAAAGGTATCTGTATTATATGATATATGTCGGAATGATTTGATTGATTGGAATGAGATTATGTGTCTATATGCCTTATTTGTCGATTGATGTGGCATACATGACATTGAGATTGAGATATCGGTGTATAAAATAAATGTTTTGTTAACACACATCATTTTATGCATACATCGATACATGACATGCACGTTGAGCTATGATCCTTGGATACCCTGATATGATTTGATTGGATTCCGGGGTTTGTGAACACAATCGCTATGCCGGTATTATATGACCCGTAAAGCATAGACAATTGTGGCCCCATATGATTGGATATGAGATTTGGGATTTGATGGCGCTTTGCCGACGCTATCATACGAGTATCCCATATTGGCCGGTGTGCCAACTCGAGCATTGATTTGATAGCGATTCGATTGATTCTGACATGTGCTCAGTGGATGGGCATTTGACCTGATACCTCCACGACATACATGCATTGCATACCATATATCATTGTTTAGATACTTGTGGTATATATGATTGGTTGTTCCATACGGAGCTTTGCTCACCCCCAAGGGGGGCTGTTGTTGTCTTTGTGTGTGGACAATGGCAGGTACTCCAGGATATCAGGAGACCGGAGAGGGTACTTCTGGAGGGAGTCACAGTTTGAGTTGAGGTTTATGTTTTGTTCCCAGTATATATAAATATGTATCTATATACCGGGGCATGTCTCGAGGATATGAGCTGTTTGTATATGATTGGTTTTGATTACGTGTGGGCATGTTTATGACGTGAAATGGAATACTATTTTTAGTATTCAAATCAAATGATTTGGGCTCATTGTAAAGAAAATTTAAACTCGTTTTCCGCTGTAATTACTTAACCCTAATCAGATTGCATTGTAATAACGATTAGGAGCTAAGAGCCCCACACAGTATGGTATCAGAGCATAGCTGGGAATGCTCGATTGAGTTTTGTGTGCACTTGAATAGGCACAAATGAATTGTGCGCTTGTGTTTGATTTATTTGTATTACTTGCTCCTACTTGATTTGATTCGAGTAAGTATCTGAGGATATTGATGATATGAGATGATGAGATTATGAGATTGATAGTGATTTGTGATATTCATCATTTGATTTGTAGATGGATCACACAAATGAAACTGCGAGTAGCAGTACTGAGAGGATTGTTGGGCAATTTGAAGGGTTGTCCATGGATGTTGTGATGGCTCGATTCCAGGATCTAAAACCACCGAGGTTCTTTGGCACTGAGAGTGCTGAAAGAGCTGAGGCCTGGCTGAAGGATATCGAGCACTTGTTTAATATTGTTGAGTATTCCAAGGCTCGGAGACTGAAACTTGCTCTTTATCAGTTGAAGGACCGAGCTAAATCTTGGTGGGAAGCCGCTGAGATTGGACTAAAAGAGGCCGGGATTGAAGTCACTTGGGATGTCTTCAAGGCCCAGTTTTTGGAGTAGTGTTCCCCTCCATCCTATTATACTGCTCAGGAGAATGAATTCAATAATCTGCAGCAGGGAACGATGTCTGTTGCAGAGTATGCTTCGAAGTTTTCTACTTTACTGAAGTATGCACCTCACGTAGCTGGGAATGCGAGGACAAAATATAACAGGTTTGTGAATGGATTACATCCTGCTATATATACTTATGTTGTTTCTGGATTGCCTACCAGCTACGCAGAGGCAGTTGAACGAGCCAAGGCAGTCGAGGCTGGACTTAGGAGAGGAGGTCCACAGTATACTCCTCCACCTCCGGTGTCATCTCAGCATCCTATTTTGCGGCTGAGAGGTAAGAAGTTCAAGAAGACTGGTTCTGTTTCTTCGTCTTCTTCGAGTTCGAGTGGATCACAGCGAGGGAGTCCTGTGATTGCTCCCTATTGTAGCCATTGTGGAGGCAAACATACTATCGAGCAGTGTCGAGGTATGTTTGGTACTTGTTATCGATGTGGGCAGGAAGGCCATTTCTCTCGAGTATGTCTGGACAGGGGTACAACTTCTGCTCAACCCCAGCCAGGATTTAGAGGTGGCCCTAGTACTATGATGAGACCTGCTGTTCCTGTTCCATCTTTTCAGCAGTCGAGTGTCCCACGATATCTAGGACCGGGTGGTCAGAGTGCCCAAGTTCCTCTTCAAGTGAGAGTGTATGCCATGACTGAGGATCAGGCGAGAGAAGCTCCTGGAGGTGTGATTGCAGGTATTTGCACGCTTTGCGATTATCCTGCACGTGTTTTATTTGATACAGGAGCATCTCATTCATTCATTTCTCATGCATTTGTTGCATCTCACGATATTGAGTGTACCCCGTTGTATGATACTTTGTCGATAACCACGCCAGCAGGGAAGATTATTTTGTCTGAGAAAGTTGTGCATAATTGTGTATTGATATATGAGGATAATGTGGTATTTCTGAATTTGATTGTCCTCCCAATGCACGACTTTGATTGTATTGTTGGCATGGATATCTTGATGACGAATCGAGCTACAGTTGATTGTTGTCATGGAGTGGTTCGATTTCGACCGATTGATGGACCCAAGTGGAATTTTTATGGCAAGGGTTCCCAAGCCAAAATTCCATTGGTATCTTCCTTGGAAATGTCCCGATTGTTGACTAGCGGAGATGAGGGTTATCTTATCTACGCTATTGATATTTCGAAGAATGAGTCTTCTTAATCTGAGATTCCTGTTGCGAAAGAATTCCCGGATGTATTTCCCGATGAGATTCCTGATTTTCCTCCTCATCGAGAAGTTGAGTTTAGTATTGATCTTGTGCCGGGGACTGCGCCAATATCTAAAGCTCCCTATCGCATGGCACCTCTGGAATTGAAAGAATTGAAAGAACAATTGCAGGATCTTCTCGATAAGGGATATATTCGACCGAGTGTATCACCTTGGGGAGCTCCAGTTTTATTTGTTCGAAAGAAAGATGGTACTATGCGAATGTGTATCGACTATAGGCAACTGAATCGGGCTACTGTGAAAAACAAGTACCCACTTCCTCGTATTGATGATTTGTTTGATCAGCTTCAGGGTACTTCTGTATACTCGAAGATTGATCATCGTTCTGGGTATCATCAAGTACGAGTTCGAGACGAAGATGTGCCCAAAACTGCTTTCCGTACGAGGTATGGCCACTATGAATTCTTGGTTATGCCTTTTGGTCTTATGAATGCTCCTGCTATCTTTATGGATTTAATGAATCGGATCTTCCGAGATTATCTAGACCGATTCGTTATTGTTTTTATTGATGATATTCTTGTCTATTCAAAATCGAAAAAGGAGCATACTGAACATTTGAGACTGGTACTTCAAACTCTTCGTACTAGTCATTTGTATGCTAAATTGTCCAAATGTGAATTCTGGATGGAAAAGTGGTATTTCTGGGCCACGTCATTTCGAGACATGGCATATCTGTTGATCCTGCTAAGGTCGAATCTGTATTGAATTGGCCGAGACCTACGAATGTTCTTTAGATCCGTAGCTTCATGGGTTTAGCGGGATATTATCGTCGTTTTATTGAAGGATTTTCGAAGATAGCTAAACCTATTACTCAACTGACAGAGAAGAATCAGCGATTCATTTGGTCAGATGAATGTGAAGCTAGTTTTCTTGAATTGAAGACGAGATTGACCACAGCACCTGTGCTTACTATCCCCTCAGGTACCGGAGGATTTGTTGTGTGCACAGATGCATCTGGTAAAGGTTTAGGATGTGTTCTGATGCAACATGGCAAAGTGGTTGCTTATGCGTCTCGTCAATTGAAATCTCATGAAACACGTTATCCTGTTCATGATCTCGAATTGGCTGCTATTGTGTTTGCTTTGAAGATTTGGCGCCATTACTTGTACGGAGAAAAGTTTGTTATATATTCGGACCATAAGAGTCTGAAATATCTCTTTTCTCAATCTGATTTGAATATGAGGCAACGCAGATGGATGGATCTCTTGAAGGATTTTGATTGTGAGATTCAATATCACCCTGGATCGGTGAATGTTACTGCGGATGCCCTGAGCCGTAAAGTTCATGATTCTGTGTTAACTTCTGTCAATGTCACCAAAGTACACGAGGATATATGTACTTCTGGTTGGACTTTTCACTCAAATTGGAATTCTGTCACTGTCTCAGCATTGCAAATTGAGCCGAACTTGATATCGAAAATACGAAAGGCCCAACGAAGCGATGCTCAGATCCAAAAGTCGAAAGAACTTGTATCTGCAGGACATCAGTCTGGATTTCAGATTTCTTCTGATGGTTCTTTACGACTTAATGGTCGGCTGGTAGTTCCTGATGATTCTGATTTGAAATCTGCCCTTCTTCGAGAAGCACATTGTAGCAAATACAGTATTCACCCTGGAGGCCGAAAGATGTATTTGACACTGAGACCTCAATTCTGGTGGAAACGTATGAAGAAGGACATTGCTGAGTTTATTTCGAAATGTCTTGTCTGCCTGCAAGTAAAAGCCGAGAGAATGAAACCGGGAGGATTGCTCCATAGTCTTGAAATCCCGAAATGGAATTGGGAACATATTGCTATGGATTTCGTGACTCATTTACCTCGTTCGCCCAAGGGCTGTGATGCTATTTGGGTCATTATTGATCGGCTTTCGAAATCTGCGCATTTCATTCCGTATGAGCGGACTTATCCTTATAAGAGAATGGCCCGTTTATACATCGAGAATGTTGTGAGACTGCATGGTGTGCCAGTCTCGATTGTATCTGATCGTGATCCCAGATTTGCTTCTAAATTCTGGGGTAGTTTTCAGGAGGTGATGGGTACGCGTTTGGCTATGAGTACTGCTTATCATCCTCAAACTGATGGCCAGACCGAGCGTACGATTCAAACGTTAGAGGATATGTTGCGTGCAATTGTGATGGACTTCAGAATGGGATGGCAAGATGCCTTACCATTGGTCGAATTTTCTTATAATAATATCTTTCAGACGAGTATCGGTATGGCACCGTTTGAAGCTCTATATGGGAGACGATGTAGATCACCGTTATTCTGGGATGAGATTGGTGAAAGACAATTGACTGGACCCGAAATGATACAGGAAATGAATGATAAGGTTCAGTTGATTCTGCAGCGGATGAAAGCTGCTCAGGATCGTCAAACGAGTTATGCGAATAAAAGAAGACGACCCTTGGAATTCCAGAAAGGTGACAGAGTGTTTTTGAAAATATCTCTCTTTAGAGGCACTGTTCGATTTGGCATGCGAGGAAAATTATCTCCTCGTTATGTTGGTCCATACGAGATTCTGGATCGAGTTGGTGATCTTGTGTATCGATTGGCATTGCCACCAGCTCTATCTGCCATTCATGATGTGTTTCATGTTTCTATGCTGAGGAAATATAAACCGGAACCATCACATGTGCTTGCACCTGATGAGGTTGAACTTGATCCTTCTCTTTCCTATGTTGAACAACCTGTTCGCATTATGGATCGAAAGGAAAAGATATTGCGAAATAAATCGATTTCTCTAGTTCGAGTGCAATGGACACGGCATGGTGTTGAAGAGTCGACGTGGGAATTGGAAAGCAAAATGCGAGAATCATATCCGCATTTATTTGATGCTAGTCCATCTGTTCCATTGTATTCGATGTATTCTGATCCTTTTTCTGATTTTAGTTTTGATATGTACTATAACTGGTGACATATGTATGTTTGCCAATGTTATGTATATAGAGATGTTTGAGATTTCGAGGACGAAATCTTTTAAGAGGGGGAGAAATGTAAGGACCGTGTATCGTATTACCGTAAATCCTATATGATTATCGATAATTCAGGAAGTTGATATGTGATTATACATTTGATGTAAATAATGTTCTCGGACAGAACATGCCGTGCCCGAGCGGTAGTTTGTGACCGCCCGAGCGCGGTACAAGTGAAAGCCGGGGGCATAATGTCTTGCGCTCGGGCGCGAGAATTCTACCGCCCGAGCGCGAGAGGCGGTGGGATAAGAATAAATTCTTCTCTTTCCTTCCTCCGTCAGTTAATTTAAACAATTTCGAGGGAATTTGAGAGATTTCGATTTTCTTTCGTCCAAATCAACTTCGAAACGCTGTCTAAACGCGAAACAAATTATATATTTGTGATCGTCGCGTCGAGGGCTTCTGACTGAGGTAATTTTCTTTTAGTTCCAGCAGCTCTAAATATCAAAGTGCTGGAATAGCATGTATTTGAAGTTGAATTTCTGATATGTAGTAGAATAACCGACAAGAAACTTATATTCGAAGTCGGAATTGAATTATGATATGAATTTAATTTGATATGAATTTTTGAAGTTTCAAATGATATTTGAAACTCATATTAATGATTTTGGAGTATGTTATTGATTGGAATGAGTACGTTATTGATGTAGATAAAGTGTAATATCAATATCTTCAGGCTACATTAACTGGAAACGAAGAATTGAGGTATGTTGCGACCGGGTAACATACGAAAGGTATCTGTATTATATGATATATGTCGGATTGATTTGATTGATTGGAATGAGATTATGTGTCTATATGCCTTATTTGTCGATTGATGTGGCATACATGACATTGAGATTGAGATATCGGTGTATAAAATAAATGTTTTGTTAACACACATCATTTTATGCATACATCGATACATGACATGCACGTTGAGCTATGATCCTTGGATACCCTGATATGATTTGATTGGATTCCGGGGTTTGTGAACACAATCGCTATGCCGGTATTATATGACCCGTAAAGCATAGACAATTGTGGCCCCATATGATTGGATATGAGATTTGGGATTTGATGGCGCTTTGCCGACGCTATCATACGAGTATCCCATATTGGCCGGTGTGCCAGCTCGAGCATTGATTTGATAGCGATTCGATTGATTCTGACATGTGCTCAGTGGATGGGCATTTGACCTGATACCTCCACGACATACATGCATTGCATACCATATATCATTGTTTAGATACTTGTGGTATATATGATTGGTTGTTCCATACGGAGCTTTGCTCACCCCCAAGGGGGGCTGTTGTTGTCTTTGTGTGTGGACAATGGCAGGTACTCCAGGATATCAGGAGACCGGAGAGGGTACTTCTGGAGGGAGTCACAGTTTGAGTTGAGGTTTATGTTTTGTTCCCAGTATATATAAATATGTATCTATATACCGGGGCATGTCTCGAGGATATGAGCTGTTTGTATATGATTGGTTTTGATTACGTATGGGCATGTTTATGACGTGAAATGGAATACTATTTTTAGTATTCAAATCAAATGATTTGGGCTCATTGTAAAGAAAATTTAAACTCGTTTTTCGCTGTAATTACTTAACCCTAATCAGATTGCATTGTAATAACGATTAGGAGCTAAGGGCCCCACACCGATTGGGCAGGGGATTTGGATGATAGAAAGTGTACCTCTGGAGGTTGTTTTTTCCTTGGAAATAATTTGATCTCATGGCATAGTAGAAAACAGAACTGTGTATCACTTTCAACTGCTGAATCTGAATATGTAGTGGCTGGAAGCGGTTGCACTCAACTTTTGTGGATGAATCAAATGATAGAAGATTATGGGCTTAAGAGTGAACCCTTAGTTATATACTGTGATAATTCAAGTGCTATTAACATTTCAAAAAATCCAGTACAACACTCTCGAACAAAGCACATTGACATAAGACATCATTTTATTCGAGATCTTTTAGAGAAAGGATTGATTCGAATGGAGTTTGTTGATACAAATAACCAACTGGCCGACATATTCACCAAAGCATTAGATTTTGAGAGATTCTCCAACCTTAGGAATTCTCTCAGCATGTGTTCTGCCTAATCATTCATAGATGTTGTGGCAGATGTTGTAACATCACGGACAACACCTAACTTGCATGTGCATTTTTAGGACTTAGGCATACTACATTGCATTCATAGTGTGATATGTTGTGTTGAATTCATGTAGCATAATTTTCTGATGCCGTACAATTCTTTGTTATCTTTTAAAACTTCACACCTTTACATGTGAACCTAGTCACAAAAGATTTGAAGAATGGTCACTTGACTCCAATCAATGAGACAAGCAACCCTAGAGTTTAAAATATTATCATATTGGGTCTTTGATTAAAAGGAAAGATGGAAAAAGCTACCTAAAGTAGCCCTATGAAGGCTGTACTTTAAGTGTGGGAGCTACCATTTCTAAATACGAACACAAAAATAAAAGAAAATGGAAAAAGCTACCTAGAAGAGTCAATTGAAGACTGTTCTTCTAGTGTGGGAGCTACCACTTCTATGATCAGAAAATTGATAAGTGTGAAGAAAAATTGAAAGTTTTTGTTTTCTGGAATTGTGCGTGTTGTCTCAAATGTGTTGTCAGAAGATGTTGCCAACATTTGAGACAACACTTCATTTGTACACATATCTCATATTTGCTCATATGTTTACATTTTTGTTACATTCTGTTATTAGGCATAAATAGGTCATGCATAAACATAACATTGTGAATATTGTTGTGTCATGAGGTAGGAGTATTTCAACAGAGAAAATTCGTTGAAAATCCAGATTTTACGAAAAATTGAATATGGGTGATTTTTGATGGTTCAGTGGTGTTAAATCGATGTGGGTTTCAATTCTGGAAATTTTTTTTGAAATGATTTTTGACGCAATTATCTCAGTAATTTTGGATAGTGATTACGGGCTCTGATCTTGTCTCCTATGAGAACTTAGTTTCTGACTATCGTCTGGCTATGGAGGTAGATGTCCATTCTGGACAAAAAGGGGATAAGATGCGACTCAAACTCAAGGGACTGTGAATTGAAAGGATCAAATGATACCATCTATCTGATACCTTTGCTTGATTTCTTTTTTAATGTTCTGCTCTGTTAAGGTTCTGCTTCCCTGATGTGTTTCTGTTTTACTTAACTGTTAATGATTTTTGCAGGTGTTGCCAACACAACGAACAACACCTGCACCAACTTGATTTTTTTCAGGGGGAGAAAAATTCTCATATTAAGGGGGAGTTAACTGGAGTTCAACTGAGAAATTGAGTTTGATTTAATTTTGTCCAGAAAGTCAAAAAGGGGGAGATTGAAGGGAAATATAATTTCCATATTAAATTGATTTCCCTAATATTATCTTTTCTTTGTTGATTTGATTGAGTATAATATTTAATTATGGTTTTGCCTTTCTAGATAATTATGTTAAGATTTTATTGTGATATAATATCTTCCTTAAATTTAATTTTCTATTGATAGATTATGTGGAATATTGGGTTTGCCTTTTCTAGATATTATATTTATGATAAAGATCTTGAAGATATGATATTATTGATTTAACTCTTTATTTATTTATTTTGTAGATTTCCGTGTGAGATGAAGTGAATTAAAAATATAAGAGATGAAGATTCAAAAGAAAAGAGAGAGAGAGAGAATTGAGAGAGACGAAGAGAAATTCAGAGAGTTTTAGTGGAGGAGTTTTAGTAGTGGAGTTTTATGTGGAGTATTTTTCGTGGGCGGTTTCTTCGATTTATTGCTATTGTGTTTTTCAATCTGTGCTGGAAAGTTTTCCTGTTGCATATCTTGTGCACGTTGCATGTCGTGGTTCTCAATGAAAAACATCCTACAAAGTCGCTGCTGTTTTGAAGAGTGCAGAAATCGCGTGTTGCCTTGAATGTTGGCAACATCTACAGACAACATCCGTGACGAAGTTGGCTGGAGATCGTTTTGTTGCCTTAACTTTTGACTCAAGTTTTTGCTTTCTTGATTAAGTTTTTATTCTGGTTATTTGTTTTAGAAAGCGTTTATTTTCTCAACGTGTTGAGGAAATTGATTTTAGTATTAATCACTAGTGATAGGTTTTTGTAATCGGTTTGATTTTCTAGTGATTAATTTTTGCCATAAGACACCGCACAAGTATTTATACTTGTGCAAATTTAATCCCGTCCATTTATTTATTTAAAGTGAATTTGTATTACAAACTTTAATATTCCGCTGCATGTTGTCTTAAATGTTGTAACATTTGACACAACACTTACTTCTGATAAAACATAAATTTACTATTTTACATCCTATTTTGATATTCTTATTATTTTGTGGTATCTGTCGAACAATACGATTCCTATCAGATTGTTGTACTCAATTCGGTTTCAATCAATAAAGCATGAGCTAGTGCCTAGCAACGTCACATCACAATCCCCTGGTACAAATGATAATGCCTCCGAGAACCTCCCATTGCACAATCTGGATACTTAAACATATAATTCATGTGGTTAAAAATTAGACTTAGTATGCTTGAAAAATTGGTGTTTTCACTGGTGTCAATAGGCCATTGTGTAATCTAGAAGATGTGGAGGGAAAACAAAAATAAATCAGAAAAGCGCATTTGAAAATAGAGTATTATCTCTTTTAGTTTTCCGATATACCAACAAATTGTTGGAGTTTTAAGGACAACTTGTTAATAAATCTCTTTCTCTCTTCTCAACTTTCTTTTTACTTTCTATCCCTTCAAATCTTGTTTTAAATTCTCATTTTCTAAATTTTCCAAGAATACCCTTTGTTTTAAATCCCTCATTTTCTAAATTTTCCAAAATACCCTTACTCTTCCAAATATGGTACGTGACATTGTTTTACCTATCAAGTTTGTTCTTAAAGACGTATAGCCTCAAGACATACAGCTACGCAAAGTTTTCAGCCTATATACCATGCTCAAATGATTGATTTTTTTTAAATGATCCATCATGCTTTCGTATAATAAATTGAACTATTTACCTCTTTGATCAGAGTGCTGTCGGATTAAATTCACCAGGTTTTACAGACCGCTCCTCACAACCTAACCACACACTCGCAACAGATGGTCCCCGAGGAAAACGTGGTTGTGGTCCTTCACCACTTGATCATGTTTCTGCAAGATGCTCTTGTCTGATCTAAGTTTGAAGCCCTTGCCAAATTCTGGCCCTTTTTGATTCGGGCATTCTGTGCAGATCTGTTCTGACCATCTTTGTAAGGTCCAAGAAATTAATTCACGTAACCTGAATGCATGTCAATCTAAAATTTTTATTTAAAATTATGTGTTTAATTATTTGTGCAATTTATGCATAATTCATACATGAAGGATTTATTGCATGAACTTTTTAAAGTTCATGCATTAGGGTTTCTTGATGCATTTTGTGCCCGAACGAGGAACAAAGACTGGAGAAATTTCAGGAAAATTATTATAGTACATGATTAATTTTTATTAATTAATTTAAGGTGTTT
Organism: Primulina tabacum; assembly: GCF_025594145.1. Classification (NCBI taxonomy): domain Eukaryota; kingdom Viridiplantae; phylum Streptophyta; class Magnoliopsida; order Lamiales; family Gesneriaceae; genus Primulina; species Primulina tabacum. The sequence continues at coordinate 25,480,561 of NC_134559.1, read as the reverse complement.
TAAGTGTGTTTTTGCAAAAATGGGCTTTTTGGATAATTTTATCCGCAGGATTTTATTTTTATCCGGTAAGTAAATTTTATCGAATCAGGGGATTTTTGAGGGTTCGACTAATATTTTCAAAAACTTTTCAACACGAGATATTTTTCGGGAGTGTGTTTGGATTTAATGGGCTACTTTTAAGCTTGTTGGACTTAAAACCCTTTTTAAACTCTTAATTAGCAATTTAGGGCCCATTAGTGTATTTGTTAACCATTTAAATAAAACTTAATTAACCCTAAACCTATTATAATCCCTTCCCACAGCCGACAACCCCTCCATTCATAAATTTTTCTCTCGATTTCCAACCTCCCATAGCTGAAGGGCCCCTCAGCTTTAGCAACTCTTGCAAGAATTATTCTCCCGACGTCTGATCTTCGATCTTCGATCCTCTCGCGCAAATACATCAAAGGCCTGCTTTGTATCATCTTTTCTCGAATCATACACGTTTTATATGCTATTGATCGGGTTCATGTATAAAAAATTTCAATCTAAGCTTTTCCATGAAAGATTTTCGATTTCCATGTGGTTTCTTGCATTCTTTAATTAATGTTCACGATTTTTCTGAATTTTGGTGCTAGGGGCTGCGGTTCTTGATTGTTTAGTGGCTGCTAGTGGTGTCAAGGTGCTGTCTTGGGGTTAGATTTGGTTGTTGGACGCTGCAAGGGAAGGACCGAGAGAAGGATTTCGTTGAGGATGGCTCGTTTTTTTTGGGCTATGAGCGTGCAGGGGGTCAGCTAGCAATGCAGGGACCTATACGTTCCTTAGACCAGACCCTGGTGGGTCTGAGACAAGGCCTGGAGATGTTTGAGGCTTGCTGGAACCAACGACAAGCGCGATCGATCGGGTGGAGAGTAGGAGACGCATGGGTGCTTCCTCGCGGGGTTCGGAGGTGCGAGCCTTATGAGCGTGCATGTAAGGTCCAAAATTAAGACGACGTAATTCAACTTCCTGCAAATCTAGGAAATATGAAAAATGGGTAATTAATTGAATTTAATTGCTTAGTTGATTATGTGACACGCATGATTATATGTTAAATAGGATTTTATTGTCATTATGCATAAAACTGTATTTTAAGGGTTATTCAAGTTGCGATCGAGGAACGGAGACCAAGGACTGAAAAACGTAAAATGTTTTTATTAAATAATTAAGTTTAATTATTTAAATATGAGTGATGCTTTTTAATATTTTTGAAAATAAGGGGTTTTGAGGTGATTTTATACGCCGGGACGTAAATTTTATCGATGTTGGTTTTTCAACAAAAATAAGCAACCCGGCTATTAAATTCACAAACTTAGTTAAACAAAATAATTTTTATTGTTTAATTAAAGACTAAGGGCCTAACTAGTATGCTTAATATGCATAAGCCTTAATTAGTGTATTAAATAGTATATAATATGTTAAATCATCCCAAACCCTTCCCATTAACTCACGCCAAACTTTCAGACTTTCTCCCAAAATTTCCTACAAATCACACGGCACACACACACCATAATTAGGAGAAAATTTCGAAAGTTCAAGGAAGAATTCAAGCCAAAGGTTGTCGTCCCCGTTTTTCGCAATCGTCAACGAATAATCATGCGTTAAATACGCAAAGGCACGCATATTTCTTTCCTTCAAAACATCATCACACCATAATATGTTTTTATGCATGAAAAGTATGGAAAACAAGTGTAACTTTGAATTATTTTCGGATTTATGGTATATGTCAAACTTTTGGCTTGTATTTTCCTTCAAAAATCATGTTTTTGTATGGTTTAAGGGCTACCATGATTTAGGTTATGATTAAGCAGTTGCTGTCATGGTGATCATAGGTTTCGGTTTTGGTCATGGAGGCTCGGCTTGGTCTTGTCTTGGGGTCAGGGCTATCCAGGGCCGTGGGTGAGTCAAGGGTAGGGTCCTAACAATGCTAGGACCCGAGTTAAGTTGGCTGGGAGGAGTCCTAGCCACCCGAGAGCAAGCAAGGAGTAGCGCAGGGGTTAGCTGGTGCAGAGAAGAAAGAGGCTCGGCCAGGGCGCTTAGGGCTGGGCTAGGCTAGGTCCTTAGGGTCCTAAGAGGGTGCACAAGGGTCGGGGCATGGGTTTGTGCGGTTGGGTTTGCTGTTGGCTCAGCTAGAAGTGGACAACGTGAGGGAAGCATCACTAACGTGCATTCAGCCTGGGCTTGCTTCAGGCAGCTTGTGTGTGGGTCCAGGGGCTGGGCTAGGTCTGGGCTGGTTCTGGGCGTGGTCCAGGGATTGCTAGGTTTAGGTGGGGCTCGGTGGTTAAGGGCTTGAAGAGTCCTAGAGTCACTAGGATTTTTTGTGCAAGAGTCCATCCGTGTGCGCAGGTTTGGGTGAGTTTCCAGAAGGTTTTTGAGCGGGCCAGGTCTGTTTTTTGGGCTGGGCTTGGTCAGTAGGGTCCCTAGGTGGGTTGGCTAGGGTTTGGCTTGAGGTGGCTCGGGCGTGGCTCGAGTAAATTGGGAGATGGCTTGGGTGGTTCGATAAGGTGTCAAATTCGAAAATTAAAAGGTTAAAATTGAATCCATGGGTCCACGGGTGTGGCTCATGACTTGTAAGGGTAGAATAAATGATAAAAATGTTATGTTTAAAATTTGGGGTCAAACTAATTAGTTTTGGATTTATCCGAGATTTAATCACCGCATGAAACGATAATTAAAGAATTAATTGAAACGCCTAGTTTTAAGCTTTATAAAATTATAAAAAATTATATTTAAGCCCAAATAATTATTAAAAGTCTAAGTTTTTAATTTGAAAATTTTATATTAAGGTTTGGTTTCATTCGAGATTAAAACGCTTTAATACGTTATATTTAAAGAATAATTTAAAAGTCCTCGATTAAGCTAAATAAAAATATTGGAAAATTCATGTAGGTTAAATAATTATTTGAGACATATTAGAGTCAATGGAATTAAGAAAATGTCAAAAACGTGAAATTTTACGTCTACGGGTAAAACGGTCATTTTACACCCGAAAATTAGTAAACTTCATGGCAGTGCTCTAATTGCTGTTTTATATGATAATATTATTATTTCACATGTTTATGAATTTTTATATGTTAAATTATGATTTTTAAATGTTCATGAATTTTTATGGTTTAATTTGGACATTTAAAAGATATGCAGCATGCTTGGTTTAATAGAAAAATGATATTATATGCATGTTTCTATTAAGTGATGGAAATACGACATGTTGAAGGACGTGAAGGGATTGTGACTAAATACGATGATATGTTGGAAATATTGTGAGGGTTATGGTCCCAGTGGGAGCCCCACGATCGTGTTTCCTTGGATACGGATACAAATACGAATACGAATATGTTAATACGTTGGCCAAGGCCCAGTTGATCGATGAGAGTGTTGATGGTGACCCTGCCGCCCAGTATTGTGGTTTACTCTAGATGGATCCATCGCCCAATACGATTAAGAATACGAGTCACAATCACGATCTGAATTCAACAAACACGAATACGAATATGAATATGTTAATATGAATATGAATGTGTTGATATGAAAATATTTATGAAAGTGTTAATGTTTAAGGTTGTGCATTATTATGAAAATGTTATTTAAGTACAAGTATTTTTCACTGCTGTATATGATCTGTATATGTATTACTTGTTATCAAGGATATGATGTGTTGAGTTTTTTGACTCATTAGGTGTGATTGATGCAGGTGATATTGATAATTATGATGTTGGAAGTCTTGATGGGTGACTTTGCTGGACTGTCAATGCACATAACCTGAGGACCAGTGCTTCTACTTTTCGCATTTAAGTTTATGATTTTCGTTAAAGATTATACGACTATTTACTTATGTTTTTGAGAGATTTTTGAGAGGTTTAGTATGAGCTATACTTTTCATATTTATTGCTTTTTAAGTTTGGTAAAACGTTTTACGATTCCATGTTTTGACTATTTCCTTTGGATTTTTACATACTAGTTGATCGTTTTATTTTAAAATGGTGCAAGGTATTTTTTAAAAAATTATATATATACATATATTTTCCAATCGGCCGAAATGTGAGAAGTGTGAAAAAAAATTCTAGTACTTTTTAAGTAAAACGAATAAGCAGACGTTTCAGTTGGTATCAGAGCAAAGGTCCTTGTAAAGGGTTATGCCACCATCAGCAGCCGAAAAAATCAGTCGTCAAGTCCTCAATTTTTAAGTTTTTAAATGCATTATATGATTTTATGTTGTTACATGCATGACGACATGAATAATATGTTTGTTACATTTTTACTAGCTTTTTGAGTATATATGCTTTGCAAGCTTAAATTGCTAAATTAATTAAGATATGTCACATGATTAAAAAACTTAGATTTAAATGCATGTTGGTTACGTTAGAATTTGGAAAACGTTCAGATAAAATACCTCCTAGACGTGCCCCTTTTAATGAAAACCAAGCAAAGAACAGTGTGAACCATCAAAGGAATGCACCCCCACCACCTCCTCCATGGGATGCTGCTACTCGTGCACTTGAGGGTATGACTCGTTTCTTCGAGCAGCAGTTACAGCAGGCACCTAGGCCGCAGCATGACATATATGATCAGTTCCGGAGGCTAGGGCCGAAGGAATTTTCTGGCACTACCGATCCTTTTGCCGCTGAGGGTTGGATTCGTTCACTCGAGGTACACTTTCGCTATCTGGATATGGTGGATGCTTAACGTGTGAGGTGTACTACTTATCTGTTTAGGGATGATGCTTCTTTATGGTGGGAAGGATCCGAGCATGGTGTTAATCTTGCTACACTTAATTGGGCTCGATTCAAGGAAATATTCTACGATAAATATTTTACTGCTGATGTTAGAGGGCGATTGAAGAGAGAATTTATGACTCTCCGTCAGGGAGACGCTACTGTTGCTGAATTTGTGAACTTGTTATCAAGGATATGATGTGTTGAGTTTTTAGACTCACTAAGTGTGATTGATGCAGGTGATATTGATAATTATGATGTTAGAGGTCTTGATGGGTGACTTTGCTGGACTGTCGATGCACATAACCCGAGGACTAGCGCTTCTACTTTCCGCATTTAAGTTTATGATTTTTGTTAAAGATTTTACAACTATTTACTTATGCTTTTGAGAGATTTTTGAGAGGTTTAGTATGGGCTATACTTTTCATATTTATTGTTTTTTAGGTTTGGTAAAACGTTTGACGATTTCATGTTTTGACTATTTCCTTTGGATTTTCACATACTAGTTGGTTGTTTTATTTTAAAATGGTGCAAGGTATTTTTAAAAAAAGTATATATATACGTATATTTTTCAATCAGCCGAAATGTGAGAAGTGTGGAAAAAAAAGTTCTAGTACTTTTTAAGCAAAACGAATAAGTAGACATTTCAGAGCATATGGCTTGTTGCAAGGGTTCAGTAGGCCCCTTAGGGTCTGGTCTAGGTCCTAGAAGGCTTGGCTCGTGGCTGGTGCGAGCTGGTGCGAGCGTAGGGGTGCTAGAGTTCGGGTTGTGCAAGGAAAGGTTAGATGATTGAATAGCTGAACTGTCCAGCAACGTTTATGGTCATTTAGAAATGTTTAAGGGCTGAGTCTTGATGATTTTAGGGCCTATTAAGTTTTTAAGGTGTGGTAAAATGTTTGGAAAAAATTGGTTGGGCTTTTTGAGTCGATTCGGCTTAAAACCGGGATCCCGGTCCAAGTTGTAAAACGAATAGGTTAAGTTGTAATATGTGCTCAAGTTTACGTCTAGGAATGCTTTTAAATATGTTTTGGGACATTTTAAGGAGTGTGGTAAACTTCAAGTCAATTTTAGAGGTTCAGGGTGAAATGATAATTTTTTGGTTTCCAGGGGCAAAATGGTCATTTTGATCCCGGGTGAGATTTTGGTACCGGCAGCGCTCTGAGCACATTTTATCATATTTTAAATGTTTACGCATCACGTTTATGATTTTTACGAAATTATGATAAATACGGTGCATGCTTGGTTTTAAGGAAAAAGTTGCGTATATGCATATTTTTATTTAGTGGTGAATATGATGATGTTTTGAAGGATGGAAATTGGTTGTGACTGACGATGTATATGTATACGATAACATGAGATATGATGAGCTGAGGCCAAGGATCAGTGGACGGGTAACGCTGTCGCTGATTTCCCTGCCGCCCGTTACCGTGGTTATACGTAGATGGATCCATCGATAGAGCTGATACGAAAGTCACAACTAATGAACTGAATTCAATTAAATGAAAATGTATACATATATGATGACACGAGATGACATGATTTGACATGATATGATTTTAGACGACACGTTTATGTTATGCTTTTAAGTTCACGAAAGATATGTTGAGTATGATATTTTTCACTGTTGTGTGCCATGTATATGTACTTGTTATTCCTGGTACATTTGTGTTGACTCTTTAGACTCACTAGGCGTGTGTGATGCAGGTTAGTTTGATGCTGAGGAGATTGGAGGTGCTGAACTCTGAGTAGGCAGCTCTGGTGCGGTGACATAACCCGAGGACCGCATGTTTTTCCGCATTTGATTTATGAGTTTTGAGAGGATTTAAACATTTTTATACATTGATGATATTACGATATTTACTCTTTTATGTTTACGTTTGAACTTGGATGACGTTGGTTATTTTTAAACTGCACTATTTTTATTGTCAAATAAATATGATTATTTGGAAAATCAGTGGCTTATCAATGCCTTGGAGGATAGGCCTTAGCATTACAAACCATAACTGAGTATAGGCCTGTAAACATCCTGCAATTCGATCAGAGACAATTCTCTTATCGGCTTGTTGTAGCCTTCCAGCAACTTCTGCGTTTAAGATCATCTTGTTAACTCATTTTAAAGCATTTCAAGGTGTTCCCTCAAAATCCTCTGCATTTTTATGATGACATCGATATCACCGCTGTTCATCTCTTGTTAAAAAATCTGCAAGAAAATTTTAATGAGATTTTATAATCACGATATAAAAAATATAATTTTGACATGACACTTGCCATCTTAATAATCTGTCCTTCTCAGGTTTAAATTTTATTCTATTCCTTAAGAAAGCTTTTACCTGTGTATTATCAATTATTAAAGTAAATTTCTTTGTAAATAAAAATAATGGTCATTTTTCAAAAGCCATTTTTACTGCATAAAATTCATTTTCGTTGAAATGTCATCTTATGGCTTCTGCATCTGAGAAGAATCCACTCCAATCTCTGCATGGATTGTTCTCTTTCTGGTGTGAGCTTAGTTAATATTGCTGCCCACCAATAATCACTGACATCTGTAAATAATATTATATCATCTTCATCCTGAGGAATAGCCATTTTTGGAAGATTTTTACCAATCTCTTTGAGTTGGCTAAGTCCATGTGTGTGTTCTTTCGTCTATATAAATTTCGCATCTTTTTTCAATAATGGAGTAAACACTTTCCTGTATTTTGCTAGGTTTTTAATAAACATCCCAGCAAAATTAACAACTCCAAGAAAACTTTGAAGTTGTTTTTTTTCTTTTAGCTCATTTGGAAAATTTTGCACCTATTCTACTATATGATCCTGCAAAATTATTCCCGACTCATCGATTTCTATTTCGAGGAATTCAATCCTTCTTGTAGCAATGACTGCTTTCTCTTCAGATAGAACCAGTCCCTCTTTTTTGCAAACATTAGAAAAGATTTCTAAATGCTTGATATGTTACTCCATATTTTTTTATGCGATTGAAACATCATCAATATAGACAAACATAAATTTGAAATAATCTTTAAAGAGATTATTTATTTTCATTTGAAATATATCGTGTGAATTAGTCAATCTCATTGGTAATATTTTCCAAATATAATGTCTTTGTGGTGTTGAGAAACCTGTGAATTCTTCATGCCTCCAAATCTGATAAAATCCAGACTTACAATCAAATTTAGAGAATATCTTTGCATTACGTATGCAACTAATTAGATGTTCTCTACTGGGTATAAAATACTCATCAAACTCCAGAATCTTATTAATTTATTTGTAATTAATTACTAATCTGGGTTTGTTCCTTTTTATCTCACCATGATTTCTTACAAGAAATTATGGACTACTGTATGGTGAAATTCTTGCTTTGATCAAACCAAGGTCCAGATGTTCCTTGATTATAATTTGCATACCCTTTTGATCAACTATATTAATTGAGATAGGCTTGCATCGGACAAATTCATACTCTTTATCTTCCTTAATTTTAAGATAAACTTTGAGTTGATTTTTGTCCCACCATGCCAAGGAATCTTCATTGTAATTTTCTTTGATCCTTCTCTTGACATTTTCTAATTATACCTTGGATTTAAACTCTACCTCATTCTTATGTAGAGCTATCTTGAGGCATTCTATGTCTTCGGGTTGGAGTTGTTTATCTGCTCTTAGTTGGAGCATTGTTTCTCCAAACCTTCTAGAATCCTTTATTTTTGGGTTTAGAAGTTTTTCTTCATCAGTGCTTGCTGTGAAATTGAATGGACAATTTTCTGTAAAATGCTTCTCTTAATCGTTGAACTATGATTTTATGATCACAAGGTGTTGTGAACACTAATCTTCTAGTCTCATTTTCTTGCGTATAGGACTCATTCTTACAAAATCATTTAGCTTTACAAGATCTGGATTACTATTTACTATATTTTAGACAACAAGATAAGGTCTTGTTCATAGTCTTTGTTTGATCTTGCTCATATATTTAATTTGATAACAACAAAATTAATTCTTTAGCAAACACCTACCTATGTGTGTGTGTGTATATATATATATATGTGCGCGCGCGCGTATATATATACACACACATATATTAGTCAAATCAAAGATGCTCCATGTTTCCTCAATAAGGGTGTGACTAATTATGACAACGAGTCTGATTTGGATAATGTTAAATAGTTATAATTATGGTATCGAGTACTCAACTTTACGTGGACGGGTATGAGTCAAATAACAGATTTTACCCCATTTATGTTTTATAAATTGGGATACTTATTTAACATTGATATAATACTAAAGAAAAAGAAGATAAATTTCTATCAAACTTAATTTGTTTTTGAAAATATATAGAAATATTTGATCTGATAGAGCAGTTATGTATATAATATTTTCATCTAAAAGCTGAAGACATTTTTTTTTTAATGAAAATGCATATTTGTTCTTTCGGAGTAGTATAAATCTTTATTGATTTGTAGTAACATATTGTATCAAATTAGAGTTTGATTCAAATATCCATATGTATTTTTGTTTATCACTATATTAAAAATAACACAATATCAAGCGTATCAAAGTTTATACTATTTTCGTTATCGATCAAATGATCTTCTTGATTTTGGATGCATTCACATTAGGTTATGTTGAAAATAATTTGGATGGACATCATTTAATTCTACAAACTATACCATGCTAGATGAGATCGATAAAAACCTCTAACGTACTTCAGATACGATATTTTATAAAGAAAGATATGCGAAATAAGTGTACTTATATTACAATACTTCATAATTATGAGATAAAATGTATGAATCTCTGCATGCAGCTGATATATTCCCATATATTTTGTCCTAATATTTTATTATTCATATAGATCTCACTTCTTGTGAGATAAACATTCTTCTACTTTGAATAATTAATCAACCATTATGTTTGGGTCGTTTTATTCATATCCACATCATAAGAATTGACTAATGCTTTAATAATCACAAACATTATCACATTCACTTCCGGTTGTACTATATTAATTAGAGGAATTTCGATATTAACCATTCATTATTTTGTTTAAAATAACAAAAAATAATACAGTTATAATAACTAATCATTCTTATGAAATTGAAAAATTACATGTAGCTTTCTTTTAAAACCTTCTACTTTGCACGCTTTTGCATGATTTATTTTTCACACAACATTCTTGTTGACCAAGTGTCACGTTCCGAGATTGGGGTTAATCGACATCGACGTTATTCAATAATCACATTGATGCAATCACGCTGAAATGGATGAGCCGGGTAAGGAGCTCCAACGGATCGAATCAGTAATTTTTAGTGTTTGGGAGTTTGAGTAAAGATAATGGCTGCAACAACACCTGCAATCAAGAAAGGGACTTGTGAATGGGCGCCGGAGGAGTGTCCGGCATAGCCACTCCGATGCTTAAGTTAGCAGGTTGAGGATGAACACTAGCGAATATATGAGAGAATAGATGTAAAATGCTTGAGAGTTCAAGAATTCAAAATCATGAAATGGGAAATATACCTGCTATTTATAGTAGAAAATGGGGTAGATACCTCGATTCTCGCGCCACCTACTAAGTATGGCAAGTCGGCTGCCCATATTTGTAGCTTTTGATGACTTTTAAAATACTCCAAGTCCAAATTGCTCTAACAGATTAGACATCTTGTATCAATCAAACTCGAGTGTGGTGCAATTCTCGAGGTGGTCCGGGTGGTAAGGTACCCGGGCATTTGTCTGAGGGCCCGGGCTATTTGGCGATCACCCGAGAACAGAAGAAGTGCCCGGGTCTTGCGAAAAGTGTCCGGCCTATTAGTTCTGATCTGAACTATCCGAGTAATAAGCCGGGTTAATGATGACCCAGATCTTTATGAGGGTATCACCACCCATCCTTAAAATAGTCGGGCTAGAGTCTTGCTCGCTGTCCCGATCAGTCATACTTGTACTTTGTAATGAACATAATTAAGAATGTGTAAGAGCATCGGGGGCTTCAAATATCCCATGGATGGGATGAGATACCGGGGTCGGATACCACCCGAGTTCAAGATAATATGACGTGGCCTCACATTGCCCGGGATTTGAATAAGATGCCGGGGCCTCATGTCTCCCGGATTTTTTGTCGTTTAGTATTCTCGGGCAGTCCAAGGGGTGTCATTATGACGCATGTTTTAGCATTTATACCGCCGAAAAATCGTTTCATATTCCGAGAAAATAATTAGCATGTCTCCTCGATATCCGCACGCGTCTTTTCACCTGCCTGCACAACTTTGTTGGTTAATCCTGATCGTCCAACCTGATCTCAGATCAACGGTGGAGATTGATTCCCTCCCCTATAAATAGTAGCCCACCTATTTTTCAAAAATCACTTTTAAATTAAAACCATCGGCGAAGCCCTTGCAAATTTTTTTCTCAAATTTCCGGCGCATAATCTGTCTTATTCCGGCGATCTTCCACCGCTCTCCTCCCCACACTCGTAAGTTTTCTCTCCAATCTTTTAAAAATGTCGAACTCCACCTCTTCTACTTCTGGAGCGAATGTGCGAGGCTCGCCTAGTGACGAGTCCACCGCGATGCGCTCCGACTCCTCCCCATCTCCCCCTCGCCGTCGCCTCCCTATCCAAACTTCCAAAAAACAAACAGCTCTTCAAACCAAACCCTCCTCTTCTAAATCCTCCTTCTCAAGCACCTCCAGCGTTTTTAAAAAAGACAAGGGTAAGGGCAAAGCTTGAGCTTCCGACCCTCCATCAACCGAGGCCCCGGGGGTTCCCTGGTTCTCCTCTATGAGCAGCATTCTGCGCTCGGGGGCAGACGAGGAACTCCGGGTTCTGGGTTCCATCCCCTCTTCCTTTTCTATCCTTATACCTGGCCCCTCTGATCGGGCTGATAATTCTCCTACTAGGTATACTACTTTCTTTCGGGACCAAGTTAGAAATGGTCTCCGGTTTTCTATCCCTCCTTTCTATATTGCAGTCGCCAAGTTTTTTGGCGTGCCCGTCAACCAACTCCACCCCAATTCCTTCCGTATAATGGCTTCAGTCTACGTTCTTTTTAGGATGAACAATCTTGTCATCAACCCCATCATCCTCCACTATTTTTTCTCTTGCAGACTCGGAGACAATGCCTTCTCCCTAATTGCCCGCCTTAACTCCCGGTTCCTTAATGATATTCCTTCTTCCCAGAAGGGTTGAAATGACGATTCTTTTATATTCAACTCCCGAGTCCTCTTCCCTGTTTGACCGGGTTTCTTCCTTCTCTTCCTTCACAACCTGCCCTTCCCAGGACTTACAAATTCGAGAAATTTTATACCCGAAGCCAAGATTTGGTGGAGGGCAAAAAATTCTCCTCCTCTATTCTTATTTCCAACGAGAATTTGGTTGCTTATGGGTTGAGTACCCGGGCCGAGGACCCTTTGGACAGGGTGAATGACGAGGTTGCTGGCTCGGGTGCTCAACCCCGTATCTTCTTTATCCCTGTCCTTTACTTTACTCTATTAAAATTTGCTACTTGTATTGATGTTTCCTTCCTCCTGTCTATGCACATAACTCGAAAATGCAGGAGGCCTTTGCCAGGAAATGGGCGGCCGAGAAGGCAGCCAATGAGAAAAAGCTAGCAGCCCAGAAGGCTGCAGCTGAGAAGAAACATGCCGAGGAGGAGGCAGCCCGGCAGGATGAGTTGACTCGGGTCGAGACTCGACAGGAGGAGGAGGCGACCCGAGATGAATCCCGGGAGGATTCTGAAGACCACGTCCCCCTCACCCAGAGGAAGCGAAAGGCTGTCTCAAGCCCGGAGCTGATACTGGTCGAGGATAACCAGGAGAGGGGCCAGGGTTCGCCCCAGGAAAATCAATCAACCACCCCTCCCTGTCAACAATATGAGCAACAGCCCCTCCTAACTGAACAGCCTTCCTGGGTCAATATTTTTGAGGAGGGATCCTCGGCAACGTGGCTCAAGATCTTTAAACAGCTCTTTACTCCTGACGAGGAGCCTTGTTTGAAGGGTTCCCGACCTTCTGCCAATATTTTCGAGGTTTCGAACAAGCTCTTGGCGGTTAGCTTTTCTACTTTTCTTTCTTGCTCTATTATTTTTATCTTTTACTAACTTGCTTCTGAAAAGGCTACTCAACTGATGATCTCGGCCTTCGAGGAGGTTGCTGCGGCTGCCACCATTTCCACTAATCGAGCCCAGCAATTCCAAGATACTCAGTCAAAACTCCAAGAGGAATTGTCCCGGGCTCGAGCCACTTACGAGGAAGAAGTGGCCAGCTTGTGCTCGGCCCTGGAAAAGGTTCGAGATGAAATCAATGAAGGCCTTGTTCGGAAGAAAAACCTACGAGGTACCCTGTCTATCTCAGAATCGAGGAACCATTCTCTTTTCGAGCAGGTAGAGGTGCAATTATTTCGGACCGAGAAAGGCGAGAGCGCCTTGGCCCTGGCTGAGTATAACAAAGACAAATGGCAGGCTTCCTTCCTTCAATCTCCCGAGTTCAAGAAAGCCGTCGAAGACCGGGCCTATCCCCTTTTCCAGACCGGTTTTGAAAAGTGCCGGGAACAATTTGAAGAGGCCGGGCTTTTACCTGAGGATAGGGGAGATTTCCTGGACTTCGGACGCGCTATAGCATCCCTTCCCAAGGATGGGGAAGAAGAGAAGAAGGAGGCTCCAGAAGAACAGCCAGAGTCCAAGCCCGTAGATATAGATTAGGATTATTTTTTTTTTACCTTTTCTTGTAATTCCTGCCTTCGGGCTTTTTAATGAAATTTATAATTTCCTTCAACTACCCTTAATAATATTCCCATAAGTCTTCAAGAAACCCGGGTAATATAATTGCTTGTATGCGAAATCCTCAGAAAATTTTCTAAGTGTTAAGAATTAACCGGTAACTTCAAATAAGTAGTCGGGATTCCAGTTAATATAATAAATAAAGAACCCCATACTTTAAGAAACAACCGAGATGTAGAAAATTTAAACCTTGCTTAAAGCTCTTGAATGTGTATAATTAAAATGAGAAAATTTGGCAAGAAAGCATATCTCGGGATTTAGACTGATCGAGATGTGGTGCCCCGAACCAGGGTGTAGTGCCCTGGGCTTATAAAGAACCAAGGTACGGAGCCTTGGGCCGGGGCGCATGTACCAGGACTTGGGAATGGTCAAGGTGTGGTGCCCCGAGCCAGGGTGTAGTGCCCTGGGCTTATTAAGAATCAAGGTACGGAGCCTTGGGCCGGGGAGCATGTCCTGGGACTTGGGAATGGTCGAGGTGTGGTGCACCGAGCCAGGGTGTAGTGCCCTGGGCTTATTAAGAACCAAGGTACGGAGCTTTGGGTCGGGCAGCATGTCCCGGGACTTGAGAATGGTCGAGGTGTGGTGCCCAGAGCCAGGGTGTAGTGCCCTGGGCTTTTTAAGAACCAAGGTACGGAGCCTTGGGCCAGGGAGCATGTCCCGGGACCTGGGAATGGTCGAGGTGTGGTGCCCAGTGCCAGGGTGTAGTGCCTTGGGCTTTTCAAGAACCAAGGTACGGAGCCTTGGGCCAAGGAGCTTATCCCGGGACTTGGAAATGGTCGAGGTGTGGTGCCCCGAGCCACAGTGTAGTGCCCTGGGCTTTTTAAGAACCAAGGTACGGTGCCTTGGGCCGGGGAGCATGTCCCGAGACTTGGAAATGGTCGAGGTGTGGTGCCCAGTGCCAAGGTGTAGTGCCTTGGGCTTTTTCAGAACCAAGGTACGGAGCCTTGGGCAGGGGAGCATGTCCCGGGACTTGGGATTGGTCGAGGTGTGGTGCCCCGAGCCAAGGTGTAGTTCCCTGGGCTTTTTAAGAACCAAGGTACGGAGCCTTGGGCCGAAGAGCATGTCCCGGGACTTGGGAATGGTCGAGCTGTGGTGCCCCGAGCCAGGGTGTAGTGCCCTGGGCTTTATAAGAACCAAGGTACGGAGCCTTGGGCCGGAGAGCATGTCCCGGGACTTGGGAATGGTAGAGGTGTGGTGTCTCGAGCCAGGGTGTAGTACCCTGGGCTTTTTAAGAACCAAGGTACAGAGCCTTGGGCCGGGGAGCATGTCCCGGGACTTGGGAATGGTCGAGGTGTGGTGCCCCGAGCCAGGGTGTAGTGCCCTGGGCTTTGTAAGAACCAAGGTACGGAGCCTTGGGCTGGGGAGCATGTCCCGGGACTTGGGAATGGTCGAGGTGTGGTGGCCCGAGCCATGGTGTAGTGCCCTGGGTTTTGTAAGTAATCGAGGCTTTGTCCATCCCAGGTTAAGATATAAGAAACATACACAACACTTTGAGAAAATAGATCTTTGATTATATCTTCCATCAAATAAGTACATCTGTCAAGCGTAATATTTCTTTAAATTAAATACATTGCAGGGCCTTTTGAGAGAACGTCCTTGGGAATCTTCTAGATAAAAAGATCCCGAGCTGACCCTCCGGGTGATTTTGTAAGGTCCCTCCCACCGAGCTTCCAGTTTTCCAACATCTCCTGCTGGGTTGACTTTCTTTATGACTAGATCCCCTACTTGGAAGTCTCGGATTCGTACCTTTATGTTATATGATTTCATAACTCGGTCCCTGTATGCTTCTATTCGAATCATTGCTCGATCTCTCTTTTCTTCTACCAAGTCCAACTCCATGGTCCGGCTTTGATCATTATTATCCAGGTAAGATTCTACCCGGGACGAGGTTTGCCCTATTTCAACTGGGAGAACTGTTTCAGAACCGTATACCAAGTTAAAGGGAGTTTCTTGAGTTTGTGCTCGGGGAGTTGTTCTATATGCCCAGAGAACACAGGGTAATTCTTCTACCCAGTCCTTTCCTTTGCCTTGTAGCCTAGTTTTCAGTGCTTGTACAATAATTCTATTCACAACTTCTATTTGGCCATTAGCTTGAGGATAGGCAACAGAGGTGAAAGACTGAGTGATCTTCATTTTTGGGCACCAT
This sequence comes from Primulina tabacum, assembly GCF_025594145.1. Taxonomy (NCBI): domain Eukaryota; kingdom Viridiplantae; phylum Streptophyta; class Magnoliopsida; order Lamiales; family Gesneriaceae; genus Primulina; species Primulina tabacum. The sequence goes on along the minus strand of NC_134559.1, from coordinate 25,464,929 downwards.
GATGTAATTTCTTTGCCCTGAAACTGTCTTCCATTATCTGAGATCAATCTTCTAGGCACTCCAAATCGGCATACTATGCTCTTCCACAAAAATTTCAAAACTTCCTGCTCAATGATCTTGGCCAAGGGCTCAGTTTCCACCCATTTAGAAAAATAATATACAGCCACTAGTAAGAATTTCTTCTGAGCCCAGGCAATTGGGAAGGGACCCACAATATCCATGCCCCACTGATCAAAGGGGCAAGATGCTCAAATAGGCTTCATAAGAGTGGTCGGGCTATGTTGAAAATTTGAATGATGTTGAAAACCCTCACAAGCCTGGACCACTCGAGCAGAATCTTGGCTAAGTCGAGTGGTCCACCAAAACCCGGCAAGAATTGTCTTCCGGGCCAAAGATATTCCTCCGAGATGCTCAGCGCAGCACCCTTCATGAATCTCTCGGAGGACATAATTCACCTCTCCCTCAGATAACCATTTTAATAGTGGTCCTTGGAATGATCTCCTGTACAAGACATTATTTAAGAGAACAAACCTGAGAGCTTGTATTTTAATCTTCTGAGCTCGGGCTTTGTCCTCACGTAGTTCATTATTTATAATGAATTTGATCAGTGGTGTCATCCAGGAGTCCTCGGGTACTGGTAATATTTCTTCCTCGGCGGAAAGGACCAACCGAGAAACATGCAAAACTTCCCGGGTGCTGACCTCTGACAAAGAAGCAGTCATTTTCGCCAGAGCATCTGCCTCTCCATTCTCCTCCCGGGGTATTTGTTCAATATTCCAATCCACAAATATTTCTGCTTGCGATTGAATGAGCTGTAAATATTTGAGCATCCTGTCATCTTTAGCTTCATAAACGCCCTTTATCCGTTGAGTGATTAGCTGTGAATCAGAGTACAGAATAATCCGGGATGCTCCAACCTCCCAAGCAGCTCGGATACCAGCAAGGACAGCTTCATACTCGGCCTCATTATTGGTTACCCGGGAATCTATCCTTAGTGCCAATTTTAATCCTTTCTCCCGAGGGGGATATTATCTCAACCCCTACTCCACACCCAGCAAGACTAGACGCCCCATCCACAAAAACTCTCAATACTTCTTCTTCCTCGGGTTGAACCATCTCGGATAAGAAATCTGATAAGGCTTGCGCTTTGATAGCAACCCGGGGCTTGTATTCAATGTCATACTCTCCCAAATCCATTGTCCACTTGATCATCCGCCCGGATACTTCTGAGTGAGTCATGATCCTGCCAAGAGGACTATTGGTAAGAACAATGATTTGATGTGACAGAAAGTAAGGTCGCAGCTTCCGGGCGGTCATGATCAAAGCCAAAGCAATCTTCTCTATTTCACTGTAACAGAGCTCGGGGCCTCTTAGAGCATGGCTGACATAGTAGACATGCTTTTGATCAGAGCCTTCTTCTTTAATCAGAATTGAGATGACAGCATACTCCGTAGTAGATAGATAAACGAATAGTTTTTCCCCGGGCTCCGGCTTCACCAATACAGGGAGCTCTGCAAGATGGATTTTCAAGTCCTGGAAGGCCTGTTCACACTTATCATCCCACCCGAATTGGTGTACCTTCCTTAGGAACTGAAAGAAAGGATAACTCCTGTGTGCAGACCGAGATATAAATCGAGACAGGGAAGCAATCCTCCCAGTCAGCTTCTGCACTTCTCTGACAGATCGGAGAGATGGCATGCACAACACGCACTTGACTTTTTCCTGATTTACTTCAATCCCCCGGTCTGTCACTATGAACCCCAAGAACTTGCCACTCTTTACGCCAAAAATACACTTGGCAGGGTTAAGCTTGATCCCGTAATGCATCAAAGTGGCAAAAGTTTCCTCCAAATCAGCTATGAAATCCGCAACCTCTTTAGACTTGCCCAAAATGTCGTCTACATACACCTCCACATTCCGGCCCAATTGTTTCTCAAAGACTTTGTTCATGAGACGCTGGTAAGTGACCCCTGCATTCTTCAACCCGAAAGGCATTACAACATAACAAAATGTACCTCCCAAGGTGATGAAGCTGGCTTTGTCTTGATCATTCTTGGCCAGGGGGATTTGATGATACCCCTGGTAAGCATCCATGAAACTCAGAAGTTCAAAGCCTGAGGTGGAATCCACCAATTGATCAATCCTGGGCAGGGGATAATGGTCTTTGGGACAAGCTTTGTTGAGATCATGGAAGTCCACACACATCCTCCACTTCCCGGTGGTCTTAGGTACCAGCACCACATTCGAGAGCCATGTAGGAAATTGAATTTCCCGAATGTGGCCGGCCTTCAGCAAATCTTTCACCTGTTCATCAATAACTTTGTCCTTTTTCGGATCAAAGTGTCTTTTCTTCTGCTTCACCGGGTGAGATCCCAGGAGAATGTTCAAATGATGCTCAGAGATCAGGGGTGAGATCCCTACCAATTCTTGTTGGGACCAGGCAAAAGCATGAATATTAGTTTTTAAACAGTTAATCAAACTAACACGGGTGGATGCACTGAGGTCTCGAGCCACCCGGATTTGCTGCCCTGGTCCAACTTCTACCACCTACTGCTCTTCCTCAGCCACAAAATGTACTTCCCCCTTCTCCACTACTCCCCCTCCCACTTCATCAACCCTTGCTTTCTTTCCCTACCTCTTGGTTTTACTTTGATCAGCCCGGACTGCTTCCACATAGCATTTCCAAGAAGAGGGTTGATATCCGCGAACTTCTCCTACCCGGGCTCCCAAAGGAAATTTAATCTTTTGGTGGTAGGTGGATGGCATGGCTCTCAACTCGTTCATAGCCGGCCTCCCCAGAATGATGTTATATGATGATGGGGAGTCCACCACAGTGAAAGAGATCATCACCGTATTCTTAAGATCTTGGGAGCCCAAAGTTAGTGGCAAGACAATCTCCCATTCCGGGTAAACGACATGGCTAGCAAAGCCAAAAAGGTCAGTCTCCACAGCTTCCAAATGATAACCCTGCAAGTCCATCTGAACCAGGGCCTCTTTAAAAATTACATTCACCGAACTGTCCGAGTCAATAAAGACCCTCATGACATCATAGTTGGCCACCCGGGCTTGGATGACGAGGGCATCATTATGGGGCAGATTTACCCCCTTCAAATCCTCCGGGCCAAGACTAATCACCGTCTCATTCCTCTTCATCTTCTCTACCTCCATGCAATCCATCCTACTCCTAGATTTCCTCGCCCGGTTAGATTCACCATCAGTGGATCCTCTAGAAATCATTTTGATTACCCCCAAAACCGGGGATGAATTCTTTTTTCTCTCAAGCTCGGGTTCTCTCCTTCTCCCTGGCTCACTCCTCGGATTACTTCTCACATCTCCTCCCCGGGAACTGGACCCTGGCTGTCGAGATGTCCACGGCGGCAATCTCAGTCTTTTGTTGGTTTGACTAGGTCCGAGGACGGAAGGTAAGGCATAGTCTCCCTTCAATGTTTTGTAGTCCTCAGTGTTGTGATAACACACTTTGTGGAGGGTGAAAAATCTCCTCTTCTCAGGCCGGGATAATTGAAAATCCGGGGCTAGATCTCTACTGCACTCTTGGACCTCCCTGTCCTGGGCAATCTTTAGAGGCACATGGTGAGAAAAGTGCCCTGGATTACCCCTCATTTGTCCTTTCTCCTCTGGCTTAGGCAGCCGGTCCCCTCTCTCCTTCCTCACGGCCTCCCTTTTCTGCTTCTGGGCTTCCTCCATATTGATGTATTTTTCTACCCGGGATAATAAGTCCTCGAAGTCCCCGGGCACTTTCTTGATCAATGACTTGAAAAATTCACCCTCCCTCAATCCTTGGGTGAATGCAGTCGTTTTTGTCTCAGTGGCACAAGTAGGAACATCCAGAGCCACTCTATTAAATCTTCTGATGTAAGTCCTTAGACTCTCTTCAAGGCTTTTTTTTACCTCAAAAAGACTAAAACCAGTCTTCTTGTACTTCTTGCTACTGCTGAAGTGATGTGAGAACACCTTCTGAAAGTCTTTGAAGAAATGGATGCTTTGAGGAGCCAATCCCTCAAACTATCTCTGAGCAGAATCTACCAATGTTGTTAAGAACACCTTACACTTGATTCGATCAGTGTAACAGTGTAACATGGCCATATTCTCGAACTTGGCCAGGTGTTCTTCAGGATCTGCATTGCCATCATAATCCTTTATTTTGGCAGATTTGAAGTTCCCGGGAAGAGGCTCTCGGACAATAATATCAGCAAATGGGCACCCTTTGGCGATTGTCCGGGAAGTACTCCGGCTCTCCAATTGCCCTTCCAAGACCTTTATCTTTTGTCTTAGTTCCAACAATTCTTCCGCCACAGTTGGAAATTTGGACCCGGTGCTAGATTCCTCGTCCTCTTTTCTCATCTCCTCCTCCTCCCTCAACTCCTGCTGCTGCTCCTGCTCATTCTCATGTCCCCCTCTAGGTGGGGTAACATGATGAGAAGCTTCTTTCCTGACCATGGCTTGCTTCACTGCCTCAGATACAATTTTAACCAATTCCACCGGGGTCATGGTAATAAGATTGGGTCCGGTGGTATGACCACCACCTTTTCCAGAAGTCTGTGCCCCATTTCCAGGAGCCCGGGATTGTCCCGGTTGGTTCTTCTTGTTCGAGCCATATCAACGCCTTAATCTCAATATTTACCACAGACGGCGCCAATGATGCAATCACGCTGAAATGGATGAGCCGAGTAAGGAGCTCCAACGGATCGAATCAGTAATTTTTAGTGTTTGGGAGTTTGAGTGAAGATAATGGCTGCAACAGCACCTGCAATCAAGAAAGAAACTTGTGAATGGGCGCCGGAGGAGTTTTCGGCGTAGCCACTCCGATGCTTAAGTTAGCAGGTTGAGGATGAACACCAGCGAATATATGTAAAATGCTTGAGAGTTCAAGAATTCAGAATCATTAAATGGGAAATATACCTGCTATTTATAGTAGAAAATATGGTAGGTACCTCGATTCTCGCGCCACCTTCTAATTATGGCAAGTCGGCTGTCCATACTTGTAGCTTCTGATGAATTTTAAAATACTCCAAGTCCAAGTTGCTCTGACAGAGTAGACATCTTGTATCAATCAAACTCGAGTGTGGTGCAATTCTCGAGGTGGCCCGGGTGGTAAGGTACCTTGGCATTTGTCTGAGGGCCCGGGCTATTGGGCGATCACCTGGGAACAGAAGAAGTACCCGGGTCTTGTGGAAAGTGCCCGGCCTATTAATTCTGATCTGGACTATCCGAGTAATAAGTCGGGTTAATGATGACTCGGATCCTTATGAGGGTATCACACATAATTGTCAAACAACAAGTCTTGTAATATAGTATAAACAAAACCCAATTTATTTCATAAATACTATAAATATAATCGTCTTTACAACATAAACTCTGAAACGAATAACTTATGCTCGAACGAAAATTTCGGCAACTGAAACAATTCATTTACAAATTATTTTAAAACATAAGCCCACTTAAAAGAGCAATGTGTCAAACTATATACGAAAGCCCAGTTATATTATTATTACTTGAAAAATCGAAAACCACAGAAGAATCACACAAACGACACTTCAAAAATACAGTAACACTTTGAACTTAAAAACAGTCGCCTTGCAGGATTCTTTTTGACTTATTGAACTGTTGGATCGAGCTTAAATTTTCATATTACGTTCACAGCAAGTCAACTAAATTATGAAAAGTGGATATCGGGTTTGGAAGATGTTTTGACCTGTTTGTGGACGAAAAAACCATAGATATATTGTTCTCGCCTAGAATCTGAGCAGTTTTATTTCGAATGCTATTAATGAAAAATCAACCATTTGGATTTGGGGGAAATTTGGATATGTCATTCGCAACATATGATAGCATATTCAGAATATTGAAGATTGGATTTTAATTAGTCTAATGAGTTAGAAACTATTTTCCGAAGGTGAACAACACTTTGATGGCTGCAGCAGCACTTAGAAGAGGATTTTCAAAAATATTGGATAGCAAAACTCGAAAAAATTTGAGAGCTTGGGACGTTTAATATTTTCAAATGGAGTGATGCCCTGTTTATAGGAGTGTATATGCTATCCAGATCATGTATTATCCTTACATTTAAACTTTTGAATTAGATTCTTAATCTAGGATAAATTATCATCTCTTATCTACCTCCTTGATAGGATTTTCGAAAATCTACTCCTGCTAGGCATGGAATTATAATTTCATGTCTAATTTCCAATAACTGGAAGATTTTTTGTTCTGCAGTATAACTTAACTTATGTCTTTAAATTTTCGAATTCTTCCTAGAGAGTTTTTAATTATAGCACTCAAGATTTGCTTCTTGATTTTGTGGAATCTTGATCTTCTTGAAACCTTGGTCTTCTTGACAAGCCAAATCGCGATCCTTGCTAGGCAAACTTTTGAATTTTATATGCATAAATTTTCTTTATCGCGTAGATTTTCATCCATCCCTCTGGATATATATTTGCAAAATATATATATCCATAAATATGTTATAAATTCGAAAATATGAGGTTATACTAGTAACTTATATAATCTCCCTTTATCTTAAACCTTTATCTTGTATTTTAATTTACTTATTTCGAAATTATACATATAAATTTCGAAACACACACACACATATATATATGTATGTATATATCCAATATCTCCATATCTCTCTTAAATTTTAATCTACAAGGATTTAATTTAGCATATAACTTTGGATAATTTCAATGCTTATCAAATAAAATTTTTGATAATTCAATATAAATAAAATCGAGTTCAAATTAATACAGGGTTTGGAAATTGCAGATTTTACATCCCTACCTTCTTATGAGAAGTTTCATTTTAGAAACTTGGATTGATTTGGTCTTCGAAAATATAAGGATATTGATCTCTCATTCTTTTTTCTAATTCTCATGTAGCTTCTCTTTCTGTGTGATTGAACAATTGTACCTTGACATAGGAAATGTTGTGTCGTCTTAGCACTTGGTCCTTGATTCGAATGGGAACCTCTTCATACTTCAATTCTTCTCTCGATTCATCTTCCATCACGAGTGTTTCAACTTCCGATATGTGGCTTAGTTCTGCTCACACTCTCAGATCCTTCAAAGTGCTTTTGAAGAATTTCCCATGCATTTTTGGAAAATATGCAATGGAAAATATGCAATAATGTGATCTAAGAACGCCACTCTCTCGAGCCAAAACTCGCACTTGCTGAACTTAGCGAATAACTTTCCATCTTGCAACAATTGTAGCGTCGTTCTCAAGTGCTGACCATGCTTCTCTCGGCACTTTGAGTAAATCATAATGTCATCTATGAAGACTATGATAAATTGATCCAGATACGGCTGAAATACGCGATTCATGAGATCCATGAAAATTGTTGGCGCGTTGGTCAATCCAAATGGCATGACCATAAACTCATAGTATCCATATCGAGTCCTAAAAGCCATCTTATGAAAATCGGACTCCTTTACCTTCCGCTGATGGTATCCCGAACGAAGATCTATCTTCGAGAAAATCGATGCTCCTTTCAACTAATCAAATAATTCTTCGATTCAAGGTAATGGATACTTATTCTTGATGGTCACTCTATTCATCTCTCGATAATCAATACAGAGTCGCATACTACCATCGTTTTTCTTCACGAATAGTGCTGGTGCGCCCCACGGAGAACAACTAGGGCTATTAAAACTCTTGTCCATCAATTCTTGAATTTGATCCTTTAGCTCTTTCATTTCGACGGGTGCAAGACGATAGGGTGCCTTAGAAATTGGCACAATGCTCGGCATCAACTCAAAGTCAATCTCTTTCAGGGCTTGCTCAACTTGGAAAGCGCAAGCAGTAGCAGCTGCATAATCCGCCGGTCGCATCAACATCAAATCACGACGTAAAGTAGGTCGAATACCATCCATGAAATGCCTCAGTTTCTCAGCAGCATCCCTAGAAATAAGGGGCACAAAGTGACAACCCCTATCAAACCTCCTAATGAACTCAGCCACAGACATATCTCCCTCACGGAAAGTCATAAACTCCCATTTCCAGCGTCCTCGGACGTCAGTAGTAAAATAATTTTCATAAAAGATGTTCTTGAATTGCACACAAGTGATAGTGGCTGGATTGACACCATGTTCAGCTCTTCCCACCAAAAAGAAGCATCATCTTGAAGCATATAAGTAGCACACCTCACTCGGTCAGCATCTCCCATATTTAGAAAACGGAAGTTCATCTCGAGAGATCTAATCCAACCCTCAGCAGCAAATGGGTCAGTGGTGCTATAAAACTCCTTTGGACCGAGCCTCCAAAACTGATCATATACATCATGTTGTGGCCTCAGAGCCTGCTGCTCAAAGAAACATCTTATGCCCTCTAGAACACGAGTAGCAGCATCCCATTAGGAGGTGGGGGTGCATTCTCTCTACGATCCTCATGAGTCTTAGCTTGCCTATCAGTATTAGGTGCGTGTCTAGGAGGTATTATATCTGAACATTTTCCAAATTCTAAACGTAACCAACATGCATTTAAATCTAAGCTTCTAATCATGCATCACATAAAAATCCTTTTTCGAGCAACTTTAAGCATAAATATAGTTTAATTTCAAAAAACATTTAAACATGTAACTTAAACAAATGAACCATGTAAACATACAGGTACTATCATTAAAATCATTTAAAGCAATTAAACTTACAGACTTGAGCCTTGACGACTGAGCTATCCTGAACTGGCGGTAGCACAACCCTTTGCAAGAACATTGCTCTGATACCAATTGAACCGTCTACTACTCGTTTTTCTTTAAAATATACTAGAATTTTTTTTCGTTCTATGCTTACTTCGGCCGAACCATACTATACATATATATATAAACCAACCAACCTATTGTTTACCAAAACGCAGTGCATAACATAAAATCATAAGATGGAAATCAAACCTAAAACTAGTATTTTTCAAAATAAAGCATAAGCATCTTAAATCCTTTCAAAACCCCTCATAAGTATCTAAAGTCATAAAAGTCATCAAAATCTTTAAAATCATACTAATGCGGAAAAACTAGCAAAGGTCATTGGGTTACGTCCACCATCAGTCCAGCTAGTTCAACAATGAAGTCCTCCAACATCATCAAAATCATGCTCATCTGCATCATTCACACCTAGTGAGTCTATCGATTCAGCAAATCTTAACCATGATAATAAGTAGTATATTTACACATTCGCAAGCAACAGTGAAAGATAATTTAAATAAAATAAATTTTCATGAACATGCATAAACTTTAAATATTTTCTTTTCATTATATCATTTTTCCTTTCCTCATATACGTATAAGTTTCCCTTTTGCTGAATTCTGATCATTAATTGTGACTTTCGTTTCAGCTTTTGGTCGATGGATCCATCTACGTGTAACTATGATACCAGGAGTCGGGGACATCAGCGACACTCTGACCCGTCAACTGAGATTTGGCCTTACATATCATCATATCCTTTTGTACGAGTCACAATCAAATCACCTCCTTCAACTTTTTATATTCATCACTTATAAAAAATCATACATCAATATCACTTTTCTTTTTAAACCAAGCATGCAACACATCTTTTAGTATTATCATTTTTCATCATAAAATCCCATAATATTTTAAAATAAATATTTTATCATTCATTACAGTATTTAGGGCATTGCCAGGACGGTAACATTTTTCAGGTGTAAAATGATCATTTTGCCCTTGAAACCCTAACTTTCCCAAATTACCCTTAGACCTTAAAACGACGACCCGAATCCATCCAAAGTTAACATAACACCTTAAAATACACCCATAAATATTTATTAGACTTAAACTTAAACTCCCCAACTAATTTTCCAATTCGTTTTAAAACTTGAACCTACGTACCGATTTTATCCCGAATCAACTCGAAACTTAGCCAAACTTTACCAAACTTGAACCATGGCTTATTAACACCTAACCATACCCTATGCAACCCAAATCAATCAATTTAAACCCTTGAACAAGCCTAGAACAGCCACTGAAAATTCTGAACTTTTATACAAGAAACCCTAACTTGAACCACCTAGGTGCCCTTCGTTCTTAGCCTTTAACCGACCCTAGCTGGCCTTGCGGGGACCCTAACCGAACCCCTTTGACCCTTCCTAGACCAGCCCTTGCACCAGCCTTTCCCTAATCCATCTAGGACCATGACTAGAACCCCTTAGGACCCATGGAAACGTCCCAACAGCAGCCCACAGCCGTGCCGTTCTAGGAACCCAAATTTGACCCTAGTTTCCAATCAAACCCAAAAAAAAGCGTGTGGTCTTCTCCTCACTCTCGTCCAGCCCTTAACCGAGGCCTCTAAGAACTCTTAAACACACTGAAATTCATCCATTTTAATGACCCTACCATGGCAGCCCCTTTTGTGCATCAAAGACATGAATTTAAAAGCAAGAAAACCAAGGTTTTGATCATGTATTGCAATACACATAATATGGTATGAACGAAGAGTAAAGAAATATTAAGGCGTACCTTTGCGTGTTTCACGCACGAAAACAATTCTAGACGCGAAGGACGTTGGCGGAGAGATGGTGAGGAAGCTTGTTGCGTTTTTCCTTCATCCTCATGTGAATTGCCTTTGAAAAAAGAAAGTTGTGTGGCCGTGTGATGGTGGATAGAAAACTAGGATCTTTTGAAACTTGGTGGCATGTGGTTTGAGGTGTTTAAGGTTTAGGAAACTCTAAATTTTGATATAAATAATTGTGTAGTAAGCTAGCCCCAATAACCTTAGTATAATAGGCTCATTATAATGTAGTTAAAATATTTTGTTTAGGAAAATTTTTGAAAATATTAATCAAGCCTCCAAAAAATCCTTTTTTCGTCAAAAATCGATTACCGGTTTAAAATACGACTCAACGCGTAAAAACACCTCAAAAAGCACCATTTTCGAAAATACCATTTAAAATATACCATATATTAAATAATTAAAAATAATCGTTTAATAAAAATATTTTTCCTTTATGGTCCTCGGTCTCTGTTCCTCGATCGCGTCTCGAACAACCTTTAAAACATAATTTTATGCATTCCAATATAAAATCCTATGTTAAACATGTACACATGCCTATTACATTCAATAAATGCAATTAAAAATAAATTAATTATTCTATTTCTATCATTTCTAGATTTGAATGCAGTTAGATTACGTTATCGCATTTTGGACCTTACATTAACAATTATCATAACTAACGCGTGAAATTAAATACATCTCAAATGGCCTTGGCAGGCAGCAACAATCCTTAATTCATTGCCTAATAATAGGTGTCACGCCCCGAGACCGAGGAGTCGGTGAAATCCGGTATTATTAATCAAAAAACAATAAGCCTCGTAGCAAATAGCCAAATACCAGTCTATTTCATAAAATTCCATTGTATTTACATGAAAGTAAAAATACAGAGGTTGTGGAAGCGAAAAGTACAAACATTACTAAGAAAGACAAATGAATACTAATGGGCTTGAACATTCAGAACTTGAATTCCTTCCTTCTAATTCTTTATCAACCCCAGAACTTCTCCTTCTCCTTTTGTTCTACATAATATTCATTGTCATCTGGAGAGGGACGTAAGGGGGTGAGCGTTTTGGGAAACAGTCAGCAAGTGGGGCTGATCGAATACTAGAAAACATTTGATACATAATATTTTTAAAACATTCTTCTTTTACATAGCATAGTATATCAGTGTTGGATGAACATAAGTTAATCATTGAACAAATTAGAGCTTCAGAGTTGGATGAACATAAATCAGACTTAGAGCAAATCAGAACTTCGAATCAGAACATTTCAGAACAGAACTTATCAGACAAACAGATTATAATGATCATGATCTATCCTTGATCTTGGGCTCCCTCTGGTGTCTTCTCCTGTAAATGGGCTCCCTCTGGGGCCTTTTTCCACATTCGGACTCCTTCTAGGGCCTTCTCCCACAGACAGACTCCCTCTGGAGCCTTTTCCCTCACAAGATTTCTCAATGAACCATTATCAGATTCAAACAAATGACTTATCATCCGGAGAAAAATTGGCTCGAACAGAATGACACCAAAATAAAACGAAACGAAGAAGCATAAACGAACAAACACGCGGAACAAAACGATTTGAAGTAACTTAATGATTTTCGAAATCTACACTTATTCACATCATGCAGTAGACGATCGAATTTTAAAAAATACATAATCTTTAAAACATATAAACCCACTTACATGAAAGATTGTTCCAAAAATCTTGGAATGAACAAGTTGGAGTTTGACACTGAAAAACCAATCACCTTGCAAAAATGTTTGTGCCTAATTGAACTGTTGGATCGATCTGAATTTTGGATGTTGGTCCAAACACGTGTAGGTATATTCTGAACGGTAGAGATCGGATTTGGACTTGTAAAACAATGAGAAAACTTTCTGACATTGGGCAGAATTTTTGGTACTCGAAAATTACAATTTTTGGAGAAATTTTTTATGTTTTTTGTGTGATTTTACTCATTCCTTTGTCACTATTTATAGGCACCAATATAACTTTAAGTATTCCCCCTCCATGCCAAAGGTTGCATGATTTATGACATTTAATCACCAATGTGTCTTTAGGTCTTCCCCCTCCATGCCAAAGGTTGCATGGTTTATGTATTTAAATGTCACCAATGTGACTTTAGGACTTCCCCCTTCATGCCAGAGGTTGCATGTAATTTTATTCTCTTCCATGACATAGTTTATCTTCAATGCAAAACTAAAATCAACTTGGTACTTTGTCTCTTTGTAATGAAAAATTTTGGGTCTTCACATCCTTCCCTCCTTTTTTAATGTTTCGTCCTCGAAACTTGAATTAGCTTGGTCTTTGAAAAGGTAGGGATAAAGGGTGCGCGTCTTCTCTTCTAGCTACAATGTTGATTCTCGTTCAGTATGGTTTGACCATTGTATTTTCACGTATGGGATGGTGCGGTGATGTAGGAGTTGTTATTTGGTGTCCACTATACGGATAGGGACTTCTTCATATTTCAATTCTTCATTCAGGTTGCCGTCGAGTAGCAGTGGTGCAACCTCGTTAATATGACTCGATTCGGGAATGTATCTTCTTAGTCGCGAAACGTGGAAGACGTTATGGATTCTTGACATGTCAGGCGGCAAGGCTAGCCGATAAGCTAGGGTTCCGATTGTTTCAAGAATTTCGAAGGGTCCAACGTATCTTGGGTTTAATTTCCCCGATTTGCTGAAGCGGACCACTCCCTCCATAAGTGAAAACTTAACATAGGTCTTCTCTTCGACTTCAAACTCCAACGGCCTTCTCTTCAAGTCAGCCCAGCTCTTTTGTCGGTCCTGAGCCGCTTTGAGTTTCTCTCTGATGATAGCTACCTTCTCAATTGTGATCTGTACTAGTTCAGACCCGGTGATGGCGTTCTCCCCGATTTCATCCCAAAACATGGGCGATCTACATTTTCTTCCATAGAGTGCTCATAAGGGGTCATCTCTATGCTACTGTGATAGTTTTTCTTGTATGCGAACTCTATTAGAGATAGATGCTCACTCCAATTTCCTTTGAAATCTAGAGCACACGTCCATAACATGTCCTTTAAGGTTTGAATTGTTCTTTCGGTTTGGCCATCTGTTTGCGGGTGATAGGCCGTGCTGAGGGTGGCTTTGGTTCCCATGGCTTCTTGGAAATTTCTCTAGAATCGGGACACAAAACATGGATCCCTATCAGACAATATACTTGCTGGAACTCCGTGTAATCTTACTATGTTGTCCATGTACAAGATGGCTAATTTATCTAGGTTGTAGTTCATTCGCACTGGTAAAAAGTGTGCTGATTTGGTCAGTCGATCGATGATAACCCAGATCCCATCATGGTTTTGTCTTGACTTTGGTAATCCTACCACAAATTCCATGGAAATGTTCTCCCACTTCCATGTTGGGATCTCTAGCGGTTGTAGGAGTCCTCTGGGTCGTTGATGTTCGGCTTTGACCTGTTGACAAATTTGGCATTTAGCGACAAAGTCTGCTATGTCCTTCTTCTTTCCATTCCACCAGTAATTCTGTTTCAAGTCTCGATACATTTTGGTGCTCCCAGGGTGAATTGAGAATTTTGACTTGTGTGCCTCAGACATTACTTCTCGTCTTATCTCATCGAGGTTTGGTATAAACAAACGTCCTTTCATCCACATGACGCCTTTCTCATCAGTTTGGAATTCTTGAGCTTTTCCTTCTTGAACTTGCTCCTTAATTTTTGCTATGAAAGGATCGTGATTTTGCTCCAGCTTGATGGTTTCTTGAAGGCATGGTTGAGCTGAAAGAGCCGATAAATTTATTTTTCCTGCGTCTCTTCGGCTCAAGGCATCTGCTACCTTGTTGGCTCTACCCGGATGGTAGTTGATTGGTTTTATCATAATCCTTCAAGAGTTCAATCAACCGTCTCTGCCTCATGTTTAATTCCTTTTGGGTGAATAAGTATTCGAGGCCTTGATGATCGGTGAATATCTCGCATTTATCTCCATATAAATAATGTCTCCATATTTTTAGTGCAAATACGATGGCTGCTAACTCAAGATCACGAGTTGGGTAATTTTGCTCATAAGGTTTTAATTGCCTTGATGCGTAGGTAATTACCTGACCATCCTGCATAAGTACACACCATAATCCTCCCTTTGATGCATTGTTGTATATGGTGAAGTTCTTGCCATCTTCGGGAACTACTAGCACTGGTGTAGATGCAAGTTTTCTTTTAAGAATCTGAAAACTCTTCTCGCATTCTTTGCTCCAAAAAAATCTAGAGTTTTTCTGTGTGAGTTTGGTGAGGGGTACGACTATTGAAGAAAATCCTTCAACGGATTTCCTATAATATCCAGCTAAACCCAGAAAGCTTCGAATCTCAGTTACTGAATTTGGTCGAGGCCAGTCCACAATTGCTTTTACTTTCTTGGGGTCCACTGAAACACCTATTTCAGAGATTATGTGTCCCAAGAAGGTGACACTTGTTAGCAAAAATTCACATTTCTTAAATTTGGCATACAGTTCTTTTTCTCTGAGTGTCTCTAGAGTGAGGCGAGGATGTTCCTCGTGATCTTTCTTACTTTGTGAGTACACAAAGATGTCGTCTATGAATACGACCACGAACCTATCAAGGTATGGTTTGAAGACTCTATTCATGAGGTCCATGATTACTGCTGGAGCATTGGTCAGTCCAAACGGCATTACTATAAACTCGTAATGGTTGTATCTCGTCCTGAAGGCTGTTTTAGGAATATCTTCTGCTTTGACCTTCAGTTGATGGTATCCTGACCTCAGATCGAGTTTTGAAAAGACCTTGGCTCCTTTCAATTGGTCGAAAAGGTCATCTATCCTCGGGAGAGGGTATTTATTTTTAATTGTAATCTTTTTCAACTCTCTATAGTCGATACATAATCTCATACTCCCGTATTTCTTTTTCACAAATAGTACAGGGGCTCCCTAAAGAGATGCACTGGGTGTAATCTGCTTTTTATCCAACAACTCTTGGAGTTGGTCCTTGAGTTCCTTTAACTCTGCTGGGGCCATTCGGTATGGTGCTTTTGAGATCGGTGCAACACCAGGAATCAAGTTGATCTCAAACTCCACTTCAAGGTCAGGAATCGTACCAGGAAATTCTTCAAGGAAGACGTTCGGAAATTCCTGAATAACTGAAATTTCTTCTATCTTCAGAGTAACTTCATCATTTACCTCGCTGATCATTGCTAGTTAAATTTCTTCACCACTTTTCATGGCTTTCAAAGTTTGTGATACCGATAGAAGAGATTTTTTCTCTTTAGATCTACCATGGTATATGATCTCCTTATGGTTTGGAGTCTGCAGTTTGCTACTCTTCTTCTGGCAATCCACCAAGACATGACTCTTAGCCAACTAATCCATTCCTAGGATTGCGTCGAACTCGGCCATATTTAGTTGAATCAGCTCTGCCTTGAAGATTAGATTACCTATACAAATTTTGCAATTTCGATGTACCTTATAGGTTTCAATCGTTTTGCTAACAGGTGTTGCTACTCTTAATGGTTCACTAAGAGTTTCTCCTTCTAGTTTTTGTTTCTTAGCAAATATTTTGGATACAAACGAATGGGTAGCACCACAATCAAACAACACATAAGCATGCATTTTATTGATCAGAATAGTACCTGCTACCACGTCGTTTGCATTATTTGCTTCCTCTTGAGTTATGGCAAAGATCCTAGCATTGGGCTTGTTCTCCCTCGGCTTGTGATTTTCTGCGTTTGGTTTAATCCCTTTGTCCTTGTTCTCTGGACAGTCAGCAATCCAATGGCCTAACTTCCCACACTTGAAACAAGCACCAATGTTCCTGTAGCATTCTCCTGAGTGTCTCATGCTGTAATTTGGACAAGGCCTGATTTCCTTGTTGTAATGGGTTGGGAAGGCTCCTTTTGATGGTCCAATTGTCTGGTTGGGTCTTTTAAAATCTTGTCCTCTACGGAATGACTGACCAGGAAAGGGTCGTTTGTGCTTACCCTCTTCCTCTCTGCGTTTGATGTCAGTCTCAGCGCTCATGGCAGCTCCCATTAAGTCAGCAAAATTTGTGGGTTTGAATACAACTAAGACTGACTGTATTCGACTGTTTAACCCTTTCTGGAGACGATGCATGTTTAGGGTCTCATCTGCCATTATAGTTGGAACGTACGTTCCGAGGTCATTCAACTTTGAGTTGTACTCAATCACCGTAATGTCTGAAGTTTGTTTAAAGCTTTCAAATTCACTCAGCTTTTGCAAACGGAATTCCGTCGGATAATACTGCTTCAGGAATTCCCTTCTAAATGTCTGCCATGTAATTGGCCCATCCTCGGCCATAGCTGGGGAAATAGTCCCCCACCATTTGCGTGCTCTTTCCTCAAGAAATGGTATCACCACTTCTACCTTGAGTTCTTCAGGCTACTTTCAGCAGATGAAGTTGACTTTTGTTGGAACATTTCATGTTCTCAATCTTGATTTTGATGTTAACAAAACTTGTTATTGTGTTTCTAACATATTTACTCAAGTGTGAAGTTGCTAACACAAGAAGCAAACTGAAACGGAATTCTGCCAAACTGAATTTCTGGCGAGCTTCGGTGTTTTGAAGATATCTCTCAGCTGGATGATCCAAATGACAATCCGCCAACAGAAACCTTCGCAGAAACTGATTAAATATTTTGTAAAGCATTTAAAATATATGCAAGTTGAATGAGTAAAAAATATTTTGGTTAAAGTATTTAATCAAACACTTGGTATGCAATAATTTTTTATTTGAATAACACATAAAAAGTTTCAACAATGCATCCAAGGAAATGATAAGTAAATGCAATAAACAAATAGACACGAATTTTTTTATGGATGTTCGGAGACTTCAAATGCTCTTACGTCACCCCTTCACTAGAAGACTTTGATTTATACAACTATTTGTACAAACCCATTCAGTTAGGACTTACGCAACTGCCTAACTGATCTCCTAGCACTCAAGATTGTAGGCAGCACCTCACAATCATCATATTGTTTATGTCTCATATGCAAAGACTACATGCACAAGTTTATTGTCTTTGTGCAAGACTCACTCAACTAATCTTTGAAGTTCAACTCTCTTGTATATGTGTGAGTGATTGTGTGTGAGGAATTTTTCTTTTACAGTGTACATCTCAAATGTATCCCCACACAAGGGCTTGTGCTCTCAATTAGCTGATTTCTTCATGCTAACTGCCCATGCTTTGAATCCTCTTCAAAAGCTCTTGTTTGATCTTCAAGATGTTTTATTTATAAGCCCCAACAATGATATATACGTTAGACGCAAGAATATGATCGTTTGTAAAGTTTCTGTACTGTTTCTGAAATTGCAGCGGTCAAATTCGTCTTGCTGAACATTTTCCCTACAGGTCAACTCTGGTCAACTCAACTAGTCGTTCAGTTCAACCGGTCAGTAGATGGTTCGGTTCAGTTCAGTTGGTCAGCTGCTGGTTCGGTTCAGTTCAGCTGGTTCAATTGGTCTGGTTCGGTTCAATTGGCTCGGTTCAATTGGTCTGGTTCAGTTTCAGTTGGTCAGCAGCTGGTTCAGTTCAGTTGGTCAGCTGCTGGTTCAGTTCAGTTCAGCTGGTGTGCTGAAATCAGCCTAGCTGATTTCAGTTTCTGCAGAACCAGTAGCTTCATCGTCATTTATCATCATCTTAAACTTCAATTAAGACTTCGACTTTTGAAGATGATTTGTAGATCATTGTCTTATCTTTCAAACGCATACTGAATCGCTTTATTCCAATAACCGACCTGAGAGATATGGCCAAAATACCGCAACTGCTCATACCCAATTGATTGCTGTTTTCGTGCAATCAGTTTGGTAATTCAGCGATTGGTTAGACCTTGAAAACATCCGAATTTTCCCAACTGACGTGAAATACGACTTGTTTAAAATTAAGTTTTCGGATCATTTAAGTTGGCGGATTGTCATTTGGATTATCCAGCTGAGAGATATCTTCAAAACACCGAAGCTCGCCAGAAATTCAGTTTGGCTGAATTATGTTTCAGTTTGCTTCTTGTGTTTGCAACTTCACACTTGAGTAAATATGTTAGAAACACAATAACAAGTTTTATTAACGTCAAAATCAAGATTGATAACATGAAATGTTCCAACAATCTCTCCCTTTTTTATGATCACAAAACTTGGATAAACAATCAATTCAACTAACATATTTCTCCCCCTTTTTGTTTGAATCAAAAAATCATTTTTTCTAAACATTTTAAGCACAAAATTTTCTCCCCCTCAATATTTAAAAATAATCTCTCCATTAAAATTATAATAAGTTATCCCCCTATATTTTTGAAAGTTTGAAAATTATAAAAGAAGATGGATAAATAACAAATTTTCTCCATGGCTCATTTTCTGCTACAGCACATATGCTCTGCCTTCAAAGAATAAACTGTTTTTTCTCGAGCATAATTAGGCTGCAAATTTTATGCCGTTGTAAACCTATATGATTCTAGTCTGCAACGCAAAAAGCTGTTTGTCATTTGGACACTCAAACAAGGAGATATGTCATTTTTCATACGGTCGCTGCAAGCTGTACGAAAATTCAGTTTTGCATATATATGTTTACAAAATCTGAAATTTCGAATTTTGAACATCAAAATCAGTTTCAATGCACTTTCAAGAACAACCCGCTCTGATACCAATTGAAGGATCGTTTGCAAAGCACCTTGAGATGCTTCAAACAAAATATTCTCCAATAGCTGCAATAGCTCGTGTTCTAAGAATGTATACACCGATGAATTAGATTGAGTTTAGAGTAAAACCAAGCGAAGAACACTCGAAATAATCCTTTGTTAAGAAACACTGATATATTTTGTGTATCCTGTGTAATTGAATAACTGAAAAAAAAATAGATTAGTTTTTGCTTTCATCAGTTCAATTATGCGACAACTGAACTGACGAATACTCTAACTGATCCAAAAAGTTTGAAAACAACAGTTAATCAGAAAAATACACAAGATATGTTTATGGATGTTCGGAGACTTCAACTGCTCCTACGTCACCCCTTCTACCCCCTCGGGTAGGATTCACTAGAAGACTGTGATTTATACAACACTTTGTACAAACCCACTCAGCTTAGGACTTACACTACTGCCTAACTGAACTCCTAGACTAGACTGAAAGCAGCACCTTCCAGTCAACACTTCTTTAACTTCTATGTGGGAAAGACTACATACACAAGTTTATTGTCTTTTTGCAAGACTTTATTTGAGTGGTGGTGTGTGTGCGTGTGAGAGCTGATCTCTGAAAACTACCCGAAAGTGTTCTCACACACTGAGGAAAATATGCTTCTAAACTAAACTGATAACACGATGAAGTGTTCCCTCTGGGCTGATTGCTTCTTGCAAGCTTATATGCAATATGTGTGCCCTTTCTTTTTATCTTCACACACTCTAGTATGTGCTCTCTCTCTTGTTATCTTTGCTGATGGTCTTGAGCGTGTATAAATAGAGGCATTGAGACCGTACTTCAAGACTCATCACATGTGATCGTTGCAGCTTGAATGCATTCCTTGGTATATGTGTCTTGACTTTTCTGACATGCCTCTAGGAATCTCTCGGTTTTAATCTTTGCTGCAACATCCATTATTGAACCTTTGATTGTACAAGTATTTGTATCTTTGTGCGTAGCTGGAGTCCACTAAGATAAGCTTGTCTTGATCTGCAACTGATTGATTTCTAACTGATGTTCCTAACTGATCATTTGAACTGATCTTCAGTTGGGCTGGTGAAATCAGTTGACTCGTCGGTTGAACTGATTTCACTCTTTCAGTTGAACTGGTCAGCCGGGTTTTTCATCAGTTGAACTCTTCATCAGCTGGCCAGGATTCTGAAGGTCTTCTGCTGAACTACCTATCAGCTGGACAATTAGTTGAACCGTTCTTTAAGATATCAGTTGAGCTGATTCAGTTTGGTCGATCAGTTGATGTTTTTAGTTAATCGTCTTGATATCTTCAGTTTTACCTCGCTTAACTAATCAGTTAGAAACCTGATCAGTTCCAGCTACCTGCGCACTAAAGTAAATCATTAGAAACGAAATAACAAGTTTTGTTAATATCAAAATCAACATCAAGATTTTGAACATGAAATGTTCCAACAACTTTCTATATTTTTGAGCCAGTTGTGGCCAACTTCCGGGTCGGGATTCCCATCATAGGTTGGGACTTGTTTTTTTTCGGAGGAATTCATAGTGGTACTTAATACCACATGGCTGGGGTTCTGGTGGTTGTTGGATGGCATTGTTGGCGTTTGGGTTAAGAATCCCTTGTAGCGTCGCGGCCACAATGGTGGCAATTGCCAGCATGTCTACTTGACTAAGGTTAACTCCGGGTGGTGGTGGAGGTAGTTCTCTTCATCATCCTGATTGGATATTCGTGGGTTACGATTGTTTCTTAGTGGTCTTCCTGTCATTTCCTAGAGAAATCGAATGAAAAGATTTAGAATCAAAGTAAAGAAAAAAATCAACATTGGACAAATAATTGGGTCGAACAAAATCTTTCGTTGGATTTTTTCCCAAGTGGAAAGAAGTGGTAGTTTCGCATAGATTGAAAGCAGTGACAAGATTGAGTTTCTAGATTCTATGTGGAAGAATAAGTCATCCAACTATGGAGACAACTTGAATTTGAGGATTTAAACAAACGGAGATGAGTATGATATACCATAATAATTTAGATAGAAAGGCATGGGCATTTTTGTTCGTCAAATTTTGTCTATCAAACTCCAGTCGGATTATGAACCTGACGGCTCTAATACCACTTAAATGTCACAGCGCGAGACCGAGGTGTCGGTGACATCCGGCATTGTTAATCAAATAACAATAAGCCTCGTAGCACATAACCAAATACCAATCTATTTCATAAAATTTCATTGTCTTTACATGAAAGGAAAAATACAGAGGTTCTGGAAGCGAAAAGTACAAACATTACTAAAAAAGACAAAGGAATACTAATGGGCTTGAACATCCAGAACTTGAATTCCTTCATTCTAATTATTTACCAGCCCCAGAACTGCTCCTGCTCCTTTTGTTCTGCCTGTTCTTCATTCTCATCTGGAGAGGGTCGTAAGGAGGGTGAGCGTTTTGGGAAACACTCAGCAAGTGGGGCTGATCGAATACCATAAAACATTTGATACATAATACTTTTAAAATCTTCTTCTTTTACATAGCATAGTATATCAGAGTTGGATGAACATAAGTTAATCATTGAACAAATCAGAGCTTCAGAGTTGGATGAACAGAAATCAGACTTAGAGCAAATCAGAAATTCGGATCAGAACATTTCAGAACAGAACTTATCAGACAAACAGATTATAATGATCATGGGCTATCTTTGATCTTGGGCTCTCTTTGGGTCCTTCTCCTGTAAATGGGCTCCCTCTAGTGTTTTTTCCCACATTCGGGCTCCTTCTGCGGCCTTTTCCCATAGACAGACTCCCTCTGGCGCCTTTTCCTTCATATGCTTTCCCAATGCACCATTATCATATTCAAACAAATAATTTATAATTCGGAGACAAATTGGTTCGAATATAATGACACCAACATAGAACGAAACGGAGAAGCATAAACGAACAAACAGACGGAATGAAACTATTTGAAGTAACTTAGTGATTTTTGAAATCCACACTTATTCACATCATGCAGTAGACGATCGAATTTTAAAAAATACATAATCTTTAAAACATATAAACCCACTTACATGAAAGATTGTTCCAAAAATCTTGGAATGAACAAGTTGAAGTTTGACACTGAAAAACCAGTCACCTTGCAAAAATGTTTGTGCCTAATTGAACCGTTGGATCAGTCTGAATTTTGGATATGTTGCTCCAAACACGTGTAGGTATATTTTGAACGTTGGAGATCGGATTTGGATGTCTAAAACAATGAGCAAAACTTTCTGAAATTGGGCAATTTTGATACTCGAAAATTATAAATTTTGGAGAAAACTTTTGATGTTGTTTTTGGTGTGATTTCACTAATTCATTTGCCACTATTTAAAGGCACCAATATGACTTTAAGTATTCTCCCTCCATGCCAAAGTTTGCATGATTTATAGCTTGTAATCACCAATGTGTCTTTAGCTCTTCCCCACATGCCAAATGTTGCATGGTTTATGGACTTAAATGTCACTAATGTGACTTTAGGCCTTCTCCATTAATGCCAAATGTTGCATGTAATTTTATTCTCCTCTATGACATAATTCAACTTCAATGAAAAAATAAAATCAACTTGGTACTTTGTCTCTTTTTAATGAAAATTTTGGGTCTTCATATTAGGCAAGTCTTACTTTCTCGTAGCTTTTTGCGAATTGTTATCTCAGAAATGAGAGCTACCGTCGGTACCAAACGTAGTATTAATGGAAATATTTGCTTCACTGTCATGTCCATAGGAAAAGAAAGAAAAAGTAATTCCCATGATAACGACGAGCGAAATGAGAACAACCTAAACCGTGAAAAATGGGGTTGTGAGAAGCAATATAAGCATCGTACTGCTAGACGAAGAAACCCAAATGTTTCACCTAGATGGGGAAAGTCCAGTAGCCGAATGCATCAATAGCTTACGTTCTGAATGCGTGCCTGTTGAATAATGAGTCAGTAACTCATGGGTAGTGACCACCGGAGCCATAATGAGTCTTCACACTACTTATGGACTGAGTGATCTATCCATGACCAGAATGAAGCCCCGATCTTTGGCTCCTAGTCGTCATAATCACACAATTGGTTTTATTGTATTAATTACATCAGAAAATATGCTTAAAATCTCGTTAGCTTGGCCAAAAAACGTAAGAGAAGTACAACAAGTTGGAAAATATAATCATCCCAAGTATCTGCACAATTGCATTGTGCAAAATAGCAATACAAATAACTCATTTCACATCACGATGGTTTGAACTATGTTATACCGAAAATGACTTGTGGATTGTGTTCTAAGATGTTTATATGAGCATCTGAATTCAAAATGTATAAAATTGTACCACGAGTGAAATGAGTCATATGAACTCATATCAAAATATCTGCCTAAAACATTTATGATTTTTGGTTTTTTTTTAAGAGTTTCCGTACGAATGGCCAGGTTTCTCGATTTGTTTTTTAGAAATTAAATTTAATATGTATGTATATAAATATAACTTGGTAAAATTTAATAAGATAAATAAACTAATTAAATAAAAAGTAAAATGAATGGATAACACCAATTTAATGAATGCTCACAACCCGATAAATCAATATTTCTTTTACTTATATATCTGATACTCCACATTTCCTGAATGATAATGTGAACCTAACAAGTGCTGATATAATCAACACCCAAAAAAATCTGGTATCCAATGTCTAGCCAACAAGAACATAACAGAAGTGCTGCAAAAGTCGTAGGAGCCGTCCGCAGGGACGTATTTGTTGGGTGGCAAAAACTTCTGAATTTCACTTCAATGTGAATGTTTATTGATTTTAAGGAGTAATCTTCAGTCCAGTGCAAGACGATAAATATATCATCTGCTTAGTCGGATTCTTGTTCACTGTAGTAATTGCTCTCTGCTACAAGTATCCAAGATACATTATGTTATCTTGGTAGAAGAGGTTTCATATGATTCGGCTTCTGATTTCTGATGTCAGGAATTTTTTAAGGGCGACGAATGAGTAAATGAGACTTTAGGATGATCTATTCTGTAGTCCATTTACCATCCAACTCAGTACAATTCAAGAACTTCTTCCACCATATCGTCTCTGCCTTTGCTGAAAAGAGCGCAAAGCCTTCACAAACTCATCTTCTCCAAAATCAGGCCAGAGAGAATTTGTGAAATACAGTTCGGTGTAAGCCAGTTGCCACAACAAGAAATTACTAATCCTAAGCTCACCACTGGTCCGTATTAGAAGATCAGGGTTTGGAAACTCAGTACAATTTGTTTCCAACTCCCTTTCAAGTAAAAACTTATTGATATCTTCTGGTTCAATGAGGCCGTCTTTCACTTTCTGTGCGATATTTTGGCAAGCTTGCACTAGATCGTTTTGACCACTGTAATTAACAGCAAGAATGAGGTGAAGCTGAGAGTTGTTCTTTGTAGTTTCCGCCGCTTCACTTAGCAAGACCTGAAGTGGTTTCGAAAGTTTGGTGCAGTCTCCAATAACAGAAATGTGAACCTTCCGTCTGTCCAGAACCATTAAGTAAAAGATAAACTTCGTTACATACCAATAGATATGATCTAGTTATACATGTATCACCACGACAAGAAGCAATCAAAAAAATAAAAGACAATTTACGAATATACAAAAGAGAGATCTTTGATCAGAAAAACGATGATCTCAGAAAATGAAATTGTGGAGAATTTATACAGACAGGATTGAGATTTGGGATCAACTGATTGATAATAAGTCATCTAATACAATCATCATCCCGCAACCCGCTCTAATGAATGACAGTTTCATACAACAACATTAAAAACAAAACAAAATCCTGGTACCAGTTACTTCAAAAGTAACCAAGAATTCAAGCTAAACAACAAAGTAATTGTCCAAAAGTATCACACCAACCGAAAGGTAGAATTTTGATCGATCTAAGAAAGACGTAAACGTGGAACAATACAACAAGATGCTGATTTATCCCCAAAACGCATATATAAGAATCACATTGAAGCACGAATTACTTAATGAATCACTTCTCATAAATCAATAAAATACCAGCATTTCATGATTAACAGTAGATAAAAATAGGAAGAAAATTTAACAACAGACCTTATCAAATGTTGGAGTTCATTTCTCAATCCTCTGTCGAACAATCCCATCAAGAAATCTGTTTCCATCTACAATCAAAGTAGTAGAAAACACAAAATCAAGTAAAACCAAACAAAAGCTTCCGTTTTTCTGAAAATGAAGTAAAGGTTATGAAATATTTTACTTTGGGACGAACCCAATTGTCGGATGAGAAAGCAAAGACCGTTAGAACCCTGATCCCCCACTTGCAGCACAAGTCCACGACTCTCCTTAGAGCCCGAGCCCCGGCCTCGTAACCCGACCCAGCTGGCAAACCCCTCATCCGGGCCCACCTCCGGTTCCCGTCCATAATCACCGCCACATGGCTTGGCATCGAATCCTCCCGGAGCCCTGAAGGAAGCGGACTCGGGTCTTCCTCCGCATAATGAACAGGCAGCAAGCCATTGATTGATACGCCGTTTCCCGGAGGTTCAGTCTCCGTGAAAGCTTTAGGAATGAAGAAAAACGAAGGACGGCGCGTGTTCGGAGAGAGTTCAGGCGCGTGAGAGAGGCGCTGATGTTTGAGGGGTGAAAGATGGATGTGGAAAGAGCTTGCTGCCATTGCACTGGGAGGAGGATAAGATTTTTCAAGGTCAAAAGAATAATGACTTGTAACTAGTTAAATCATATTATTTTTAAAAAAAAAATCAAAATTATGCTTGTGAAACCGTCACAATTTTTTTGGGTTCGACCTTTCATTTGATTCAACTCATTAAATTATATAATTTTTTATATAAAATAATATTTTTTTATTAAAAATATAAATTAAATCGACTCATTTTATGATATATAAATTAAAGTGTCCATATTATTTCCACCTTTGGTCATTCATGTCCCTCAAATATTTTTTGTGTCATTTACATCTCTCATCCGCAATTTTATTTTTGAAACACGTCCCTGTCGCCAACTAATATGTTAAAAATTAATGGGATGTAGATTTCCACATGAGTCGGAAAAAGCCCAAAATATATATTCATCTTCTTTATTTCCACTTTCAAAATTAATGGGATGTAGATTTTCATATGTTTGCAAGTGTTATCGAAGCTATTATCTTCACTCAAATTCCTAAACACTAAATTATTGATTTGATCTGGTGGAGCCCCTTACCCGGCTCATCCATTTCACTAAGATCACATCATTGGTGTCGTCTGGGAGAAATTGAGATTAAGACGTTGATATGGCTCCAACCAGAAGAACTAACCAGGACAATTCCCAGGCTCCTGGAGATGGTGCACATACTTCGGGACAAGGTGGTGCTCCTCCCACAGGACCTAACCTTATCACTATGTCTCCAGAAGATCTGGCTGGAATTGTATCTGATGAAGTGCGAAAAGCTATGGCCCAGAAAGACCCCTCACATCAAGTTACCCCTACAGGGAGGGAGCAGGAGCAGGAGCAGGAGCAGGAGCATGATCAAGGAAGGAGGGAGGAGGAGGAAGTAAGAGAGGAGGACGGAGAATCTAGTGCTGGGTCCAAATCTCCAACTGTGACGGAAGAGTTGCTGGAATTAAGACAGAAAATGAAGGTCTCGGAAGGACAGTTGGAAAGCCGAGGTATTTCTCGGGCAATTGCCAATGGATGCCCATTTGCGGAAGTAGCTGTCCAGGAACCTCTTTCCGGGAACTTCAAATCTGCCAAAGTGAAAGATTACAATGGCAATGCAGACCCCGAGGAGCACCTGGCCAGGTTTGAAAATATGGCTATGTTACACTGTTACACTGATCGAATCAAGTGTAAGGTGTTCCTAACAACGTTGGTGGATTCTGCTCAAAGATGGTTCGAGGGGTTGGCTCCTCAAAGTATTCATTCCTTCAAGGACTTCCAGAAGGTATTTTTACACCATTTTAGCAGCAGCAAAAGTACAAGAAGACTGCATTTATTCTTTTTGAAGTCAAACAGAGCCCGGAGGAGAGTTTGAGGGCTTATATAAGGAGATTTAATAGAGTGGCTCTGGATGTTCCCACCTGTGCCACCGAGACAAAGACAACTGCTTTCACCCAGAGTTTGAAGGAAGGTGAGTTCATTCGATAATTGACTAAGAAGGTGCCCGGGGATTTTGAGGACTTATTATCTTGGGCAGAAAATACATTAACATGGAAAGGCACAGAAGCAGAAAAGAGAAGCGGGGAGGAAGGAGAGAGGAGACCGGGTGGTAAAGCCTGAGAAGAGAGGGCCGAGGAAGACCAGTCAGGGGCATTTCTCGCATCACGTGCCCTTGAAGATTATCCGGGATCGGGAGGTCCAGGAATATAGCAGGGATTTGTTGTCATCTCAACAGTTCGTTAGACCAGAGAAAATGGATTCTGTACCCTGCATGGGGTATGTTATCATAATACTAGCGACTTCAAAACTTTGAAGGGAAACTATGTCTCGCCCTCTGCCCAAGGACATAGCCAATCCAGCAAGAGGCCAAGAGTGCCACCTTGGACTTCTCAGCAACCAAGACCCAGCACCTGGGTTGATCCAAGAGATGTCCCGAGGAGTGACCCCGGTAAGAAGAGAGATCAAGAGACATAAAGGAAGAAAGCCTCGCCCCCCGGGCGGGGTTAATAAAGATGATATCGGGAAGCTCTACTGATGGAGACTCCAACCGGGCAAGGAAATCAAGAAGTAGGAGGGATTTCATGGAAGTGGAAGGATTGAGGGGGAGTGAGGCGGTGATCAGTTTCGGCCCTGAAGATTTAAAGGGGGTAAATCTACCCCATAATGATGCCTTGGTTATCCAAGCCCGGGTGGCAAATTATGATATTCAGAGAGTCTTCGTTGACTCGAGCAGTTCTGTGAATGTTATTTTTAAGGAGGCCTTGGTGCAGATGGATTTACAAGGATTTCAGCTGGAGACCGTGGAGACTGCACTTTTTGGCTTTGCTGGCCTTGTGGTTTATCCAGAAGGAGAGATTGTCCTGTCATTGACTTTGGGTTCCCGGGATTTTAAGAAGATAGTGATGACCATTTTCATTGTGGTGGATTACTAATCATCGTATAACATCATTCTGGGCCGGCCGGCCATGAATGAGCTGAAGGCCGTGGCATCCACCTACCACCAAAAGATCAAGTTTCTTGTGGAAGAAGTCCGAGCTTATCAGAGTAAAACCAGGAGGGGAAGAAAGCAAGAATTGATGAGATAGGAGGGAGAATGGTGGAGAAGGGTGAGGTACATTTTGTGGCTGGGGAAGAGCAGGAGTTTGTAGAAGTTGGACTAGGCCAGCAAATCCGGGTGGCTCGGGACCTCAGTACATCCACCTGGGTCAGTCTGATTAATTTCTTAAAAACTAATATTCTTGTTTTTTGCCTGGTCCCAGCAGGAATTGACAGGGATCTCTGCCCTGATATCGGAGCATCACTTGAATATTCTCCCGGGATCTCACCCGGTGAAGCAGAAGAAGAGGCACTTTGGTCGTGAGAAGGACAAAGTTATTGATGAACAGGTGAGAGATCTGCTGAAGGCCGGCCACATTCGGAAAATTCAATTTTCTACCTGGCTCTCGAATGTGGTATTGATACCAAAGTCTACCGGAAAGTGGAGGATGTGTGTGGATTTCTGGAACCTCAATAAAGCTTGTCCCAAAGATCATTATCCCCTACACCGGATCGATCAATTGGTAGACTCCACCTCGGGTTATGACTTGTTGAGCTTTATGGATGCTTACCAGGGGTACCATCAAATCCCCTCGGCCAAAAATGATCAAGATAAGGCCAGCTTCATCACCTCGGGAGGTACGTTTTGTTACGTTGTAATGCCTTTCGGGTTGAAAAATGACGGGGCCACCTACCAGCGTCTTATGAACAAAGTCTTTGAGAAGCATCTGGACAGGAATGTGAAAGTATATGTGGATGATATTCTAGGCAAGTCTAAAGAGTTTGCAGACTTCATTACTGATTTGGAGAAACTTTTGCTACTTTGATGCATTATGGAATCAAGCTTAACCCTGCCAAATGTATCATTGGCGTGAATAGTGGCACGTTTTTGGGTTTCGTAGTGACAGAACGGGGAATTGAGGTGAATCATAAAAAAGTCAAGTCTGTATTGTGCATGTCATTTCTCCGATCTATCAAAGAAGTGCAGAAGCTGACCGGGAGGATTGCTTCTCTTTCTCGATTTATATCCCAGTCAGCACACAGAGGTTACCCTTTCTTTCAAGTCCTAAGGAAGGCCTAACAATTTGGATGGGATGAGAAATGTGAGCAGGCCTTCCAGGATTTGAAGAACCATCTTGCAGAGCTTCCTGTATTGGTAAAGCCTGAGCCCGGGGAAAAATTATTTGTATACTTATCTACTACAGAGTATGGTGTCAGCTCGGTACTGATAAAGGAATAAGGCTCTGATCAGATGCATGTCTACTATGTCAGTCATGCTCTGAGAGGCCCGAGCTTCGGTAGAGTGAAGTAGAGAAGATAGCTCTGGCTTTTATTATTACTGCCCGGAAACTGCGGTCTTATTTTCTTTCGCATCAAATCATTATTCTTACTAGTAGTCCTCTGGGGAGGATTATGACTCATGTGGAAGTATCCGGGCGGATGATCACGTGGGCAGTTGAGTTGGGCGAGTATGATATTGAATACAAACCCGAGTGGCCATCAAAGCACAATCCTTGTCAGATTTTCTATTTGAGATGGTTCAGCCCGATGAAGAGGAAGTATGGAGAGTTTTTGCGGATGTGGTGTCTAGACTTGCTGGATGTGGATTAGGGGTGGTTATAATATCTCCCCTTGGAGAAAAGATTAAGCTGGCCCTGAGAATTGATTCCCGGGTAACTAATAATGAGGCTGTCCTTGCCGGCGTCAGAGCTGCCCGGGAAGTTGGAGTTTCCCGGATCATTTTATACTCTGATTCACAATTGATTACAAATCATATCAAGGGTGTTTATGAGGCTAAAGACGATAGGATGCTCAAATATCTACATCTCATCAAAGCCCAGTCAGAAGTCTTTGTGGATTGCAGTATTGAACAAATACTCTGGGAAGAAAATAGTGAAGCAGATGTTTTGGCAAAAATGGCTGCTTCTCTATCAGAAGCCAATAGCCGGGAACTGCTACATGTTTCCTGACTAGTCCTCTCCATAGAAGAAGAAACATTGTCGGCACCTGAGGACTCCTGGATGGCACTCCTGATCGATCAACTTCATTATAAATAATGAATTACCTGAAGACAAAGCCCGAGCTCAAAAAATCAAGAGACAAGCTCCCAGGTTTATTCTCTTAAATAATGTCTTATACAGAAGATCATTTCAGGGGCCCTTATTGAAATGCTTATCTGAGGGAGAAGTGGATTATGTCCTCCAGGAGATTCATGAAGGGTGCTGTGCTGAGCATCTCGGAGGAATATCTTAGGCTCGGAAGACAATGCTTGCTGGATTCTGGTGGCCAACTATTAGCCAAGACTCTCTGCTCGAGTGGTCCAGGCTTGTGAGGGTTGTCAACATCACTCAAATTTTCGGCATAGCCCGGCCACTCATATGAAGCCTTTTCGGGCATCTTGCCCATTTGACCAGTGAAGTATGGATATTGTGGGCCCCTTACCAGTGGGGTATGGACATTGTGGGCATCTTGCTGGTGGCTGTGGATTATTTTTCCAAGTGGGTAGATGCCGAGCCTTTGGCCAAAATCACTGAACAAGAAGTTTTAAAGTTTTTGTGGAAAAATATAGTGTGCCGATTTGGAGTACTCAGGAGACTGATTTCAGATAATGGAAGACAGTTCCAGGGAAGGTAGATTACATCTTGGTGCCGGGAAATGAAGATTACTCAGTCTTTCATTTCTATTGCCTACCCTCAGGCTAATGGCAAAACAGAAGTGGTATATAGAATTATTGTACAAGCATTGAAAACCAGGTTGCAAGGAAAAGGAAAAGACTGAGTGGAAGAATTGCCCAATGTTCTCTAGGCATATAGAACTATTCCTCGGGCATCCACTCAAGAAACTCCCTTTAACTTGGTATATGGCTTTGAAGCAGTCCTGCCAGTTGAAATTGGGCAAACTTCTTCCCGGGTAGAATCTTACCCGGACAACAATGATCAAAGTCGGGCCATGGAGTTGGACTTAGTAGAAGAGAAGAGAGATCAAGCATTAACTCAAATGGAAGCATACCGGGGCCGGGTTATGAACTCGTATAACAAGAAAGTTTGGATCTGAGACTTCCAAGTAGGGGATCTGGTTATGAAGAAAGTTAATCCAGCAGGAGATGTGGGGAAACTGGAAGCTCGGTGGGAAGGACCTTACAAAATAACCCGGAGAGCCAGATCGGGATCCTTTTATCTTGAGGATGCCCAAGGACAGGCTCTCAAGAGACCCTGGAATGTATTTAATTTAAAGAAGTATTATATTTGACAGATGTAATTATTTGTTGGAAGATATAATGAAAGATCTATTTTCTCTGAGAAAAGTGTTGTGTATGGTTCTTATATCCTAGCTTGGGAGATACAAAGCCCGGTTAATCAAAAAGCCCAGGGCACTATACCCTGGCTTGGGGAACCACACCTCGATCTTCAAAAAGTCCAGGGCACTACACCCTGGCTCTAGGAACCACACCTCAATCATCAAAAAGCCCAGGGCACTACACCCTAGCTCGGGGAACTACACCTCGACCTTTAAAAGCCCAGGGCACCACACTCTGGCTCGGGTAACCACACCTCGATCATCAAAAAGCCCAGGGCACTACACCCTGGCTCGGGGAACCACACCTTGATCATCGAAAAGCCCAGGGCACTACACCTTGGCTTGAGAAACCATACCTCGACCATTAAAATCCCAGGGCACTACACCCTGGCTCGAGGAACCACACCTCGACCATTAAAAGCCCAGAGCACTACAACCTTGCTCGGGGAACCACACCTCGATCATCAAAAAGCCCAGGGCACTACACCCTGGCTCGGGGCACCACACATCGACCATTCCAGATTCCGAGACATGCTCTCTCGCCCAGTTTTCGCACTTGGGTTATACATATAAGGGCCTTATACCCGGGTTTAAAGTTCCTATATCTCGGTCATTTGCTGAGTATGAGGCATTTTATTCATAACATTGATATAAATCCCGAATACTTACTAAAAATCCTGGTTAGTTCTTAACACTTAGAAAAATTTCTGATTATTTGCATACGAGCAATTATATTATCCGGGTCTTTGAAGATTTAGCATTATGTTATTATAAAAAGAGTTGAAGAAAATTGGAATTTCATTAAAAAGCCCAGAGGCTGAGAAATACAAAGAAAATTGCAGAAGGAATAAAAGAGTACAATCCAATTCTAAATCTACGGGGACAGATTGCTCTCCGGCTTTCTCAGGAACCTCCTCCGTCTCTTTACCAGCTGCATCGTCCTTGGGAAGGGAGTCGATGGCTTTATCAATATCCGAGAAGCCTTCCTTGCCTACAGGGATAAGACCCTCTTCCTCGAATTGCTCCTGGCACTTCTCAAAGCCGACTTTGAAGTAGTTGTAAAACTTATCTTCAACAGCCACTTGGAATTCCGAGGAGTGGAGGAAAAGGGCCCGCCATTCCTCCTGGGTAAGCTGCAAGGCCCTTAGCTTTTCTTCACCAGCAATGGCTCGATGCGGCTGTAAGCTGGCTTCGTCTTCAAGGTAACGAGTTCTGGATTCCAGGAAGGAAATCTACCTCTGTAAATTCTCCTCTCGGACCAAGCCTTCATCCTGGGAAGTCTGGGCAGAGGCCAGTTGTTGGTTGGCCATTTAAAGGGAGGCCTTGAGACCGGCGGTCTCTTTTTCATGAGCCCTGGTAGCTTGGGCCAGCTCTTCTTGAATCTTCCCGAAGAGGTCTTGGCTGGCCCAGGCTTGTTGACCTTTTTTAGTGGCCACTGCGGCCACCTCCTCGAAAGCAAAGACTATCATCTGAACAGCTTGTACAAAAGAAGTTTAAAAAAAAGATAAAGAAGAGAGAATAAGAGACTTACAGACAAGAGCCGGTTCGAGCCCTCCAGGAATCTAGCACCTGGCAGGGAGCTTTTCAGAAATGCTTCCTCAGCAGGGATGAGCATCTTCTTGAGGAGCTGAATACCGGTTGAAGTATCCCCCTCAAAAAAGATATTAGCCTGGGTAGGATGATTAGTTTGAAAGGGCCCTCGACAGGGTTCATCAGTGGGTTGTTGGCGAGAGAGAGGTGATTGGGTGGACCGGGAGGTGCCCTGGCCACCCTCGGGGAACTTCTCTAGAACGATTAGCTTCGGGTCTGTTGCAGTCTTTCACTTCCTCTGCCTAAGAGGAATCTGATCTTCAACCTCCTCTGTGGTTTCCGTCGCCACCCGGAAATCGGTCCCCTCCTTATCAGACGGAGTGTTTTCTCGGGCAAATTCAGTTCTCAGGACCGCCTCCTCCTCGACCCACCTTTTATTTTCTTCGGCAGCTACTCGGCGAGACACCATTTCTTTCTCCTTAGCTGCTTTCTCAGCTGCCCGCTTCCTGGAAAATGCTGCTTGCATTTCGGAATTGTCTGCACAAGAGAATACCAGGGTTATGTAAAAGTTAAATATACAGACTAAGAGTATAAAGGAGCAGGAAAGAGAGAAAAATTACCGGGTTGAGAGCCCGAGCCAGCCGCCTCATCAATTACCCAGTCCAAGGGGTCCTCAGCCCAAGCACTCAACCTATAAGCAACCAGGTTCTCATTGGATATAAGGATAGAGGAGGAGTATTTACGCCCCTCCACCAATGTTTGGCTTACAAGAAAGGGCTATTCGAATTTGTAAGTGTTGGGGAGGGTAGGTTGTGGAGGCAAAGAAGGAAGGAACTCGGTAAGACAAGGAAGGGGACCCGGGAGGTGAATAAAGAAAAATCGTCCTTTCCATCTGATAGGATCGATTAACGTATCAAGAGTGTTTAGAAGGGGGGGTTGAATAAACACTCACAATTAAAACTGATCTTTTCGAATTTTGAGTTCAGTTTGGTGACAAACTGATTCTCGGAATCTTGTTGGTCAATGACAATCAGTTAAACTAAAGTAGTTGCGGAAAATAACTGACTGAAAGATAAAATACGAAACTGAAATAAAATAGGCAAGGGTTGTTTCTGGATGTTCGGAGAATTTAATTACTCATATGTCACCCCTTCTATCTCAAGGATAGGAAATCCACTAAAAGACTTTGATCAAATACAAGAATTGTATTGTGGGGACCCGGACGCTAATCATCTTATTAATCGTCATTGAGACTAATTTAATTAATTATAATAAGCAGGGTCTAAATTTTTTTTTCTTTTTAAAATGCGGAACGTAATGGCATACATCTTAACATACCCGTCAGTACTAAAAGTACAAATCTTGCACTATATACAATCAGTCTCAACTAAGGTTTAACAACTATATAACAAGTGTTTAAACCCTAACTCTAGTCCAAGTTCGTAGTCTCCACTCTAACTCGATCTTTCTTCACCTCTGTGACCCTGAACCTATCCCACCTGTTGCCATGCACACATACAGACAAGACAATAGCCGGATAACTCCGGTGGGATATAAATATCCCAATATAAACAATGTATCAATGCAATCATATAAAACATATATAAAAGCATAAACAATCATTAAAACATGTATCCAATCTGACTACATGAATCAATACGAATCTGTATTTAAGTCAATGAATTATTATCTTATCTCAACTTATTTCTAACCTAGGGATCCCGATCTAATTTAGAATTTGGTATGCTGTATCGAATGTCTACAATAGACGTCGATCTACATCTAAGCTCATCGATACACCGTAAGTCGAGAGTCTTCGCGGTTCTGACAAAGACTCGGCGGTTCTGCCCTAGCTAAGCTGACCTGCCCTAGACTCAAACTCTGGCTCTGCTATAATTCAATAGATTAAACATATCAATCTGATAATCTGCAAATATCAATGCAATAAAATAAAGTATGTGATTTTGGGAAACTCCTGTCAAACCTAACTCGAGTTGTGCAATCCCGAATCAACATTTATTTATACCTTTTATTCTGTCGCTCTGATAGAATCGAAATCTCGACTCAAGGCCTGTAAATGTTCAATCTGGCAATGACAATATCAATATACTATATCAATATTCTATTCAAATCAAAACATCCCCGTCTTATCAAATTCTGACGGTACAACAGTACAATCTTGCGATACCGGTGATACCACACTAGTATATACTAATTCCAATAACTTATAATCAACCACCGTACGAATCTGACATCACATCTCAGTCAATTTAACTCTGAAATTCATAACAATTCCATAATCAATCTGTTTCTTAATCTGACTTCGATTCTATGATGTCTACTATGTCAAGAATATCATATATGAATTCCATGTATTTCTGACAATATCATAATTTCAAAACATGTCAAAACGTAGTAAAACTTACGTCCAGTTGTAGCCTGCGTCGATAGGAACACAGTATCGAAGTCGGATTCAAAATCAGACGGACGAATTTTTCACAAAAGGCGTAAGGATTTTCTATAACTTCACAGAGACTTTTTCTCGATTCTTTTCTGATTCTGAAGGATTTTCGTACGTTTTGTATATATATATATATATATATATATATATATATACATTCACGCATGTAAAGCAAATGGCTCCTCCTACATGCAACAAGTCTCGCGCATATGAGCGAGACAGTATGTCTCGGCGCATATGCGCGAGACAGTATGTCTCGGCGTGTCTTCCCAGCCGCTCGCGCATATGCGCGCCTCAATTCCGCGCATATGCACGAGGCTCTCTGGACTCGACCTGTGTAGCTCGCGCATATGCGCGCCCTCATGTCGCGCATATGCGCGAGGTCTTCTGCCCATTTGGCGCATGGGCGCGCATCACGTCGCGCACGTGCGCGAGAGGCACTGTCCTCGCACATAAATTATCACACGTTACCTCAAATCGTGTCTCGGTTAATCCTCTCATAATCACATCAAATTATAAATCAATAATTACGGATTACTAGGATAAAATTCTCGGGCATTACATGTACTGACCTACTTCAGTTTGGACTTAACACTGCCAAAACTGAAACTCTTAGTATTACAGAATGTTCTCAGTGCGTAACTGATATTAGCACTATCGAATTTCAACGATTATTACAACTTGCTAATGAGCTCAAATT
The DNA here is from genome assembly GCF_025594145.1 of Primulina tabacum. Classification (NCBI taxonomy): domain Eukaryota; kingdom Viridiplantae; phylum Streptophyta; class Magnoliopsida; order Lamiales; family Gesneriaceae; genus Primulina; species Primulina tabacum. The sequence goes on along the minus strand of NC_134559.1, from coordinate 25,428,614 downwards.
GTAGCCTTAACTGCTACGAATATATCAAGTAAGATTGAGCTGAGATTTTGACAGAGTGACAGCAAGCTTTTGAATAGTGTTTACTATCTTCTGTCTTCAGCTGTTCTTCTGTCATATTTATAAGCTTCTTTTCTCCAATGGTAACTTGAGAGGAATTTGAATCTTTGTATCCGTTGATTATTCCTTGGACATTGTTTGCTTCATTTATTGTGATGCGGCGTCTTAATTGCTTTCGCCGAAATGCATTTTTCTAAGCTGTATTGATTGAAGTGCGGCGTTGCAATCTTCTATGTCTCTTGACGGTTGATTGTTCTTTCCCGAGATATGTTCAGTTGAAGGATTCTTAGCATACGGTTGAATATATCAACTGATCAGTTTCCAACTGATCAGTCAGTTGATTTCAGTTATTAAGTCCAGTTGCTGAGTTCAGTTTACTCGATCAGTTGGTTCGTATTTTTAGTTGATTCATATTTTGTCAAACGCCGGAATTTAGTTTCCAACAATTTCCCCCTTTATGGTGTTTGACAAAATTAAGTAAATAATAACTGAACATCTGAGCTCATTGTAGATAAAATAAGAGATTGAATTTCTTGAACTGAAAGAGATCTTGATTTAATAACAGCTGAATCTAATAATCTGATTAACTGCTTCTGTTGTTTTCTGCTGTTTTTCAAGATGCTCTTTGATCTTTGATTTCTTCCCCCTTTTTGTCAAACAAATCCATCTTCTCAGATAATTTTCGAACGTCAGTTGAAAGAATTTTGACATCTGCGGAGATACTTGAGACAGCAGTTTGTAAACAAGTCTGCATCAATTCCATTTTATTAGAAACAGAAGTTTCCAATCGCTTAACTCGTTGACTGATTATATCCTGAGTTGTATAGAGACTTTGAGCTAGACCTCTGTTATTTTTCATCTCAAGTACAGTTCGGGTAAGAGACTCCATGTTTGCTTGAATGGCTTTCAGTTTTGCGGAGTCATATTCAATTGAAGAATCCAATTTGACAGTATGAGAGAATTTTGTGGATTGAATTTTCTTGATTTCAGTAATCATCTGCTGCATATTGTGCTGCATATTCTGGATTTCTTCAAGAACAAGATCCATTTCTGTGGATTGAAGAGGAGGTGACTGATTAGATGTTCTTGGTTCATGTGAGACTTGATCAAAGACCACCATGGTTCTATCAGATAATATCGTTTCAGAGACAGTCTATGCTGGAACATCTGTTTCAGTTACTGCTACTTGGACTGGAGGAGATGAAGATTGATGTTGATCAACAATTGGGCTTTCCTGCTGAATAAGATTTTAAGTGAAAGGGTCATGAACTGCCTCCATATTTTCAGCAATCTGTTGATTTGGTGATTGAGTAGGCACCACTGTTTGCTTCTTTAGTTCAGAAACAGCAGGCTGAACTGGTGCTTCTGTTGAGATAGAGACCTCTTGAGTGATTTGATCATTTGAGTGATCAACTTCTTCAGAAATGGTTTCATTATTCATAGATTATGTCACTACTGCTTGAATTATTTCATCAATGTTGGCAAAATTCAAATCGGCTTCAGAGTACAGCTGATGCTCCACAGCAGATGATTGTGGCACATCCTGAACTGGTTCTTCAGTTGTAACAATAATTTGTTCTGAGGATGGCTCTTTCTGCTGAGAGGAGGGGTCTTCTTCTTCTTCTTCAGAGGCTTCCTCAGGAAGAACTAACTCCTGATCCATTTCCCACATTTTTATCTGAGCTTGCAAGCTAGTAAGATCTGTATCTAGCTGAGTGATCACAGCTCGATCATTATAGGCAGTTGGATTGATGGGAATGTAGTTTGCCTTTAATTTCTCAAGCAGTTGAGATAGCTTCTTAGCTCGAATTTGATCAAAAAAATATGTTTTTCTCTCCAAAGCCTGAACAATTGTAGCAGCTTTGACCATCTTAGGACAATTGCTTCCAGTTTGATAAATTTGTTCAGCTGGGATTTCTTTTTCAGCTGCTTAGCAAAAATTTGAGTTCTGTAGACGGTCCAGTCATCATAGATTTTAAGTTTTGATGCTGCAAAATTATTAACCCGTTCCCAAACAAGGTCAATATGAGTTTGAATTGAATTGGATGGCCTGGGCTCTTCAATCAATTTGCCTTTGCCTTTTTCAGTATTGAGGATGTGTGGAATTTCCAATCCAGTACGAGTAGTATCCACCTGTTCTATAATCTTTATACCTTTGGGTCTGGGAGGTGCTAGAACGGTAGGACGATTGATGTGGATTAGAGGAGCTTTGATTCTAAATGTTTCCTTTGTTGCACCAGCTGAGATTTCTGGTGGAATAATCTTCAGAGGAACTGCTTTGATAGGCTGTTGGGCATTTGAAGATATCAGTCTTTCAGTAGGAATTGATTTTACTGTGGTTGGTAATTTTGTCCTTTGTGTTCTTGGTTTCTTGGCAAGTTTTGGAGAGGGCGTCTTCTCAGAATCGGATTCACTAATAATCAATTTTCTTTTAACTGTCTTCAGTTGAGCCAATGTCTTCTCCTGTTTAACTGATTTGGGAGCCGCCTGTTGAGTCCCAATCTCCTGTTTTATCTTTACAAACTGAGCAAGAGAAATGTCTAGTTTAGTCTTGGGTGGCAGAATATTCTTCTCATTGAAAATTTTGAATTTAAATAATCGCTCCGAATCATCAGCCACCAACCCTTTGACTTTCATCAAATAGCTTAGCGGCACTGCAAATCCTTTGGATTGCTTGGTGGAGGAAAACATGTTCTTCCAGATACTAAAAATAAGTTGCTTCCAGTTGAATTTTCTTCCAGCCATAATGATCGTAATAGCTTGAAACTTCTCCAAAGTCAGGACAGCATACGATCATGCCTTGGCCAATAGCCCTTTGGCTACGATATCAGCCAGCAACTGAACCTCATGCTTTAGTTCCTTCTTAGGATCGGAAACTTTGATTTTCCGTCCATCAGCAGAGAGTGCAATTTGCATTTCTTCAATATCTGATGCTTTAACATCACCTTAGCAAGGTGTACTAATCCATCAGAGGGTAATGAAAAGATTTCTCCGAAAGAATCTTCAGAAATGGTCACCGACTGACCGTTAATATTGGCAATGATGTTTCCATCAGAGTTGATATATCCATTTGAATAGAGGTCTTGGAGTTCTTTTGGGTAAATCTCCGGCGAGTATTGTCCCAAAAACATTATGAGACCAGCAGATTCAATCTTCAGAAAGACGTTCTTAATTTCAGCTTCGTGAACTGATAGAACTGAGTCAAAATCAATGGCCATAACGTTCAACATGTGAGCTGGGATTTGATTCGCCATTGCTGAGAGTAAGGAAACCTGAAATTCTGCGAAATACAAGCTCTGAGTGTATGAGTTTGCTCTGAGAGATGATGTACGTGTAAGAAAGAAAGCTGAATTGAAGCGGGAAATTATTTATATGTATGTGACTGTTTAGCTTCTGGACACGTGTTAGTCCATCAAAATTTTGAATAAAAACGTGTGTTCGTGTGCTATAAGCGTGTGTACAATTTAAAAGGTTCAAATGCTTCCACATTTTCAAAATGAGATTCATCATTAGATAATAGACAGTCACGTCACTTGATTTGGAATATAATATGTTTTAATTAGTTAACTTATATGAGAAGATTAGTGAAATACCCAACTGAACGATCAGTTGTAAGACCGTGTCCTTTCAGTTGAGAGTTTACTAACATTTGTCTTCTCAGTTAACCTTTAAAACCATTATTCCCCCTTAATTAGTGCATAAAATAATTAAAGCGAATAATTTTAAAGGTCAGAAAGATTATCGTTTGCTGAAACGTTGACGACCCTTCAGCTTCCTTGATATTCCGCTATAAATATAAGTAACACGGTTAGTTTCAGTTATATTGGTGAAAATATTCAAGACGAAAGAATGGCAGATGCGAGTAGCTCGAGTGCTTCGCCATTTTCTTCGGAAGCTAGGAAAGCTGTTATAGAAGACGAAGTCTTCTACAAGATTCTTCCCTACTGGGAAAAGTTACAGGAGCTAGCGTTCCTGTATAATTCTGGAGAGGCTACCACTCCCAAACTGATGGCAGAGTTGAGAGAAGTGCGGGAGCACTTGAATATAGCTGTGTGGGTGGACATCTTTACGGATGGTCGTATCTATCAGCTGATGCTTCGAAAGGAACTGGAGATCCTTAATCGCATAGCTTCTTCACACAGCTTTCTCAAGACATCTTCCTCATCTCTATCCGTTTGGTTGAGAATGTGGATAGATGATATAGATGAAAAATATGAAAATGTAATCCAAGCAAATATTTATGGTTGAATAAAACATTTATTTTGGCTTAACTTAGTTTTTTCTTTTTCCTGCAAATAATAAGTTTCATTAGTTATTATATATGAATTACGATCATGAACAGATGAACTGATGATTGGTTAAGCGTTAAGTAATAAATGTCAAACTGATATCAGTTGGTAATGAACAACTGATAGTTAAGAAGCCTCGGTAAATAAGAAAGACGCTTCGGTTGATTTGAGTCTCTTCAGTTTCTTCAACATTTAAATTTCATCTGTCTTTAAATAAGATGATAGAATGTGAGACAATAACAGTTCAATATGTCGGATTCAAGTAACTTTGATGCATGCAGTAGTTCGCATATTCAAGTTAATGAGCAATTAAGTCCTTATTTAGAAGGATTGAAGAAGACAATGGAAGAATATGTCTTGATGAAAGTGATGTCAACATGGTTCAAGATTCATGATTTGCAGAGGGTAAGTAGTAGTGGTGCTGTTCCTACTCGTGCTCAAGCAGCAACAGCAAGAAAATACATTGATCGTTTTGAAGTTAGGCATGTTACAGATCTGATTGATGACAAATGTCTGTTAGAAGCAATGTTATGGAAGGAATGGCATGTGGTTGAGAAGATTTCTACAACTAGGTCATTTTCTAGAATCCAAATTTATGAGTTGAATGATTGGATTAGAGAATGGCAGGATTCAGTTGGTTCTATGATATCTTCTGTACACTGGGATCGATGGTATTCTTAATAAAGTATTATTTTCAATTTGATGTGTTATTATTTTCTGCAGATAATTCTATTAGTAAAGCAACATTAGTAATAATTTTAAGACAGATCAATTAAACCAAGAATATTGCGAAAGTAAGAAAACTTAGTCTCGGGTAATGGTTTGGTGAAGATGTCAGCTGCTTGTTGCTCAGTTGATATATACTCCAGTCTGATGTTCTTCTTCAAAGCAAGATCTCTTATGAAGTGGTTTCTGACATCTATATGCTTTGTCCTTGAGTGAAGAACTGGATTATAGGTGATGTCAATTGTACTCGTATTGTCACAAAATATGGGCGAATTATTTGTAATTACTCCATAATCTCTCAATTGTTGCTGGATCCAGATCAGTTGTACACAGCAACTACCAGCAGCAAGGTATTCTGCTTCAGTTGTTGAGGTAGCTATAGATGTCTGCTTCTTGCTGAACCAAGAGATCAGCCTGTCTCCTAGAAACTGACAAGATCCACTTGTACTTTTACGATCAAGCTTACATCCTGCATAATCTGCATCTGAATATCCAACTAAATTGAAAGTAGAGTCTTTAGAATACCATAACCCAACATTTTGTGTGCCCTTAAGATATTTCAAAATTCTTTTAGCAGCTGAGAAATGTGATTGCTTAGGATTTGCTTGAAATCTAGCACACATACACACAGCAAATACAATATCAGGGCGACTGGAAGTTAGGTATAACAATGACCCTATTAAACCTCGATATAGTATTGCCTCAACTGATATTCACCCTTGATCAGTGTCCAATTTTACTGATGTGCTCATGGGAGTATTTGCAGCTGAACATGATTCCATGCCAAATTTCTTCAGCAGCTCCTTTGTATATTTAGTCTGACTTATAAATACACCAGTTTCCAGTTGCTTCACTTGTAGTCCAAGAAAGAATGTCAGTTCACCCATCATGCTCATTTCAAACTTATCCTGCATTAGCTTAGCAAATTTCTCGCATAATTTGGGGTTAGTTGACTCAAATATGATATCATCAACATAAATTTAAACTAATAAAATGTGATCATTCTTAGTAAATTTGAACAAGGTCTTATCAACTGATCCAACAGAAAAATCATGATCAGTTAGGAATTTTGAAAGAGTTTCGTACCAAGCTCTGGGAGCTTGTTTAAGACCATATAAGGCTTTGTTCAAATGATACACATGATCAGGAAAGTTGTGATTTACAAAACCTGGGGGTTGTTCAACATATACTTCCTCTTGTAGCTAGCCATTTAGGAATGCACTTTTGACATCCATTTGATAGACTTTGAAGTTCTTTTATGATGCATAAGCAAGAAACATTCTGATTGCTTCCAGTCTTGCAACTGGAGCATATGTCTCATCATAGTCAATTCCTTCCTCTTGCCTATTCCTTGTGCTACTAGCCTCGCTTTATTGCGCACAACTGAACCATCCTCGTTCAGTTTATTCCTGTACACTCATTTTGTACCTATAACAGTTTTTGAAACTGGTCTTGGAACTAAGTTCCAGACATTGTTATGAGTGAACTGATTTAGCTCTTCTTGCATTGCATTTACCCAGTTAGGATCAGCAAGAGCTTCATCAGTTTTCTTTGGTTCTAGTTGTGATACAAAAGCTGAATGGATAAATAAATTTAGCATTTGATTGCGAGTTCTTACTGGATCAGATGGATTTCCTATTACTAGCTCAGGTGGATGTGATTTTCTCCATCTGTAGTCAGTATTTGTTGTATCAGCAATTTCTTCAGTTGGTAACTGAACACAGTTTTCAGTCTCAGTTGGTGCTTCGCCAACTGGTATTTGAATGTTATCATTATGCTCTATCAACTAATCATTAGGAATGGCTTCTGGTTCAGCTGGTTGATCTGACACTTCTGGTTCGGGTGTTTGGAGATTGTTTTGATTAATATGATTGTCTTTTTCATCATCATCCTCCAAACTGATATATGTAAATCGATCAACTAGCTCAACTTGATCAGTTGGCTTATTAGTTAGTTCAGTTTCATCGAAATCAACATGAGCTGATTCTTCAACATTTAGGGTTTTCTTGTTGAAGACTCTATAAGCTATACTAACTGATGAGTATCCAAGAAATATTCCCTCTGCAGATTTAGCATCAAATGCTTTTAAATAATTTTTACCATTATCAAGAATAAAACATCTGCAGCCGAATATTTTGAAATAAGTAATTATACTTTTTCTTCCATGCCAGATCTCATATGGTATTTTCATATGATTCTTATTAATCATTGATCTGTTCTGAGTATAACACGCAGTGTTTACTGCCTCTGCCCAAAACCTTTGAGAAATACCAGAATCAGCAAGCATTGTTCTAGCAGCTTCTTTAAGGGTCCGATTTCTTCTCTCAGCTACACCATTTTGCTGAGGAGTTCTGGCTGCTGAGAGCTCATGCTTAATTCCAGCATTCTCTAGAAAATTTGAAAGAGTTTGATTGATGAATTCAGTTCCTCGATCTGATCTGATTCGATCAATTCCAACTGATTTTTCATTTAAAAATCTTTTGAAGAGCTTTATCAGTTGTGAAGCAGTATGGTCTTTAGATTTGAGAAAAATAACCCAAGTAAATCTTGAAAAATCATCCACGACTGCCAAGGTGTATTTCATTCCCCCTAAGCTCATGACTGGTATAGGACCAAAGAGATCCATGTGCAACAGTTCTAAGCATCGGGATGAAGATTTACAACCCTTGTTTTTAAAAGAAGATCGTACTTGTTTACCATACTGACATGCTGAGCAAAGTTTTTCTTTTGAAAAGTCTATTTTGGGCAAACCAGTTACAAATTCATGTTTACTCAGATAGGCAATGGATTTAAAGTTTAGATGACTTAGTCTCTTGTGCCACAACCAGTTTTTAGATGATTTGGAAGCAATAAAACAAACTGGTACATAAGTTTGATCATTCCAACTGACTTTATATGTGTTTCCACAACGTTTGCCAGTTAGTATGATTTCATCAGTTGAAGTTTTGACTGAACATGAGTTTTTATCAAAATGTACTGAGAATCCACTGTCGCATAACTGACTGATGCTGATCAAGTTATACTTCAGGTTTTCTACTAATAGAACATCTTTAAAAGTAAAGTTATCATGGATAAGCTTACCCTTACCCACAGTTCTACCTTTGGAATTGTCCCCCAAAACTGATATTTGGACCACTGTATTTGATCAGTTGAGATAGCACACTTGCATCTCCTGTTATATGTCGCGAACATCCACTATCCAAATACCATATTGAGTTTTTGTTTGTACCTGTTACCTGCAGTCACACACATAATATAATTTGGTACCCATATCTATTTGGGTCCTAAACTGATTAGTCCTTTAGGAACCCATACTTGGATTAGTCTAACAGGCTTTCCAGTAGCTGTATTCCAAATGGTTTTTCTCGGCTTTTGTGTGCTTGTGTGGTGTACGAATGATACAATATGTGTTTTAGCTTTATTCAACTGATTGTTCATTATATATCTCTTCTGAACTGGCTTGCAGTTATAGTAATTGGAATAGCCATTCGAATAGTTTTTGTAAAATCTCTTTGATGACTGACTTTGTTAATCAGTTGAGAATTTTTGACTATAACCAATACCATATCTTTTGTCCTTGTTCATACTTTCAGTTGGCTTTTCAACTAGTTTACTTGGCTCTGATTGTTCTTGTACCATAACTGATTTGACAAAGTGAATGTATTTCCCTTTGCCCATATTCAGTTTTGTTGAGTATCATTGGTTGACATTTTATCTTGGTTACAGAACCCCAAACCAGTTTTATCAGTTACTAATTTTTGGGAGTTCTGTATATCAGTCAATGCAACAGATGATTTGTTCCAAGCCTGAATAAGTTCAGTTTGTTTTGAATTTTCAAGAATTAACTTCTGGATTAATTCCTGATTTTTGTTTCTTTCTGCTTTTAACTCAGCAATTTCCCTTTTTAGACTCAACCCATCGACTTATTCATCAGTTTTGGTTTTATTTTCTGTGGGATCAGTTTGCTTTGCTTTGATTTCTTCAAATGATGATGCAAGCTTTTGATACTCATTTACCATGTCATGTAGTATTAGAATGAGTTCTTCTCGTGTGAAATCAGTTGAGCTGAAATCAAATACCTGTTGGCTAGATGATTCTTCTGCTGCATCATTAGCCATCAAGCACTTTACTTCCTCATCATCACTTGAACAGCATGAGATTTCTGGTTCCGACTCTTCACTCTCAGTTTCTGCCCATTTAGATTTGTTTTCTTCAGCTAAGAGTACCTCATGTTTCTTTCTGAAGACCTTCTTATATTCCTTGGATCTTCTTTTGCGTTCATATGATTTCTTTCTTCTGTCAGTTGAGCCTTGACTGTCCTTCTTGGGTTTAGGACAATCAGCAATGAAGTGACCTGATTTGCCACAGTTATAGCAGGCATTTGGTTCATCTTTGGAATTGTTCCTTTGGTATGGCTTCTGGAAGTTTCCTTGATTCTTTCTCATGAACCTTCCGAATTTTTTGATGAATAATGACATAGCATCATTACTCAACTGATCAGCAGATTTTTCGACTGAACTGATTTGTTCAGTTCTGACAGCAGCTAGAGCATTTGTGGCTGCAGGGGTGGATGGTTCTCCTTCTCTGGTCTGCAGCTCGAACTCATAAGCCTTTAAATCAGCAAATAAATCATGAAGTTCAATCTGATTTAGATCTTTGGACTCCGTCATTGCCATGGTTTTGACATCTCATTCCTTGGGAAGACCTCTCATTATCTTTAGTGCAATCTCTTTGTTAGTATACACTTTTCCAAGTGCATTTAACTCATTGATGACACTGCTTACTCTTTCATCATACTCGTGCATCGATTCTCCTGCTTTCATTTTGGTGTTATCAAACTTTTGCATAGCAACAGAAAGTTTATTTTCCATGGTTTGATCATTTCCTTCATACAGCTAGATCAGCTTCTCCCAAATTTCTTTGGTTGTTTTACACATCTTTATTTTGCTGAAGGTTACTTTGTCCAGCGTTTTGTACAGAATGTCTTTAGCCACATTGTCAAGATTTGCTTTTTTTTTGTCTTCAGTTGTCCATTCATCTCTGGGCTTTTCTATTCTTTGTGGTGCCCTTTCTGTTATGGCAACTGCTGTATTTGCTTTTAGAATCTTCACGGGTCCATCAGTTATGACATACCACATGTCATCATCTTGTGCAGCCAAATGAGCCTGCATTCTAATTTTTCAATCATCAAATTCTTCTCTGGAGAACATGGAAATTTTGTTGAATGAAGTCATGCTGGCAAGTTTTTAGATCAAAAGTATTCAAGAACAAGATTCAACCGCTCTGATACCACTTGATAGGATCGATTAACGTATCAAGAGTGTTTAGAAGGGGGGTTGAATAAACACTCACAATTAAAACTGATCTTTTCGAATTTTGAGTTCAGTTTGGTGACAAACTGATTCTCGGAATCTTGTTGGTCAATGACAATCAGTTAAACTAAAGTATTTGCGGAAAATAACTGAATGAAAGATAGAATACGAAACTGAAATAAAATAGGCAAGGGTTGTTTCTGGATGTTCGGAGAATTTAATTACTCCTACGTCACCCCTTCTATCTCAAGGATAGGATATCCACTAAAAGACTTTGATCAAATACAAGAATTGTACTGACCCACTTCAGTTTGGACTTAACACTGCCAAAACTGAAACTCTTAGTATTACAGAATGTTCTCAGTGCATAACTGATATTAGCACTATCGAATTTCAACGATTATTACAACTTGCTAATGAGCTCAAATTGTAGCCTTAACTGCTACGATTATATCAAGTAAGATTGAGCTGAGATTTTGACAGAGTGATAGCAAGCTTTTGAATAGTGTTTACTCTCTTCTGTCTTCAGCTGTTCTTCTGTCATATTTATAAGCTTCTTTTCTCCAACGGTAACTTGAGATGAATTTCAATCTTTGTATCCGTTGATTATTCCAAATGATCAGTCAGTTGATTTCAGTTATTAAGTCCAGTTGCTGAGTTCAGTTTACTCAATCAGTTGGTTCATATTTTCAGTTGATTCATATTTTGTCAAACGCCGGAATTTAGTTTCCAACACCATCCCTTCTGAGAGGAATGAATGTCATCAAGGAACCGGGCATTTAACCGGGTTGTCAAGGAGAAGGCATTATCTCCGAGTCTGTAGGAGAAGAAGTAGTGGAGGATGAGGGGGTTGATAACAAGATTGTTCATTTTTAAAAGGACATAGGCCGAGGCCATAATCCTGAAGGAGTTGGGGTGGAGTTGGTTAATAGGCACGCCAAAAAACTTGGGGACCTCGATATAGAAAGAAGGGATGGGGAACCGGAGACCATTTCTAAGTTGGTCCCTGAAGAAGGTGGTGTAGCCGGGGGGAGGGTTATCTGCCCTATCTGAAAGGCCGGGAATCAGAATGGAAAGATTGGAGGGGATAGAGCCCAAGATCCAGAGTTTTTTGTCCGCCCCCGAGCGCAAGGTGCTGCTCATTGAGGAGAACAAAGGAACTCCCGGGGTCTCAATGGTAGGAGGGCTAGAAGCCCGGGCTTTTCCTTTACCCTTGCTCTTTTGCAGAGTTTGGGAGTGGCCAGAGGAAGAAGGTTTTGAGGAAGATGGCTTGGTTTGATGGGCTGAGGGTTTTTTGGAAACTTGGGTAGGAATGCGACGGTGAGGGGGAGATGGGGGTGAACCGGAGCGCACCGCGGTGGACTCGTCACCAGGTAAGCCTCGCGCATTGGCCCCTGAAGTGGAAGAAGTAGAATCAGACATGGTTAATAAAAGAGGGAACTTACGAGTCTGGGGTGGAAAGCGGTGGAAGATCGCCGGGGTTAGAGAAATTGATGCACCGGAGAGCTGAGAGAAAAATTTGCAAGAGTTTGGCCACAAGTTTGAATTTACGAATGATTTTTGAAAAACTGGTGAAGTACTATATATAGAGGGAGGGAGTTAATCTCTACTATTGATCTAGATCAGATCGAACAATTAGAATGAGTCTAGGAAATTGTGCATGCATGTGAAAGGACGCGTACGGATATCGAGGAGACAGGCTCATTATTACCTTGGAATACGAAACGATTTTTCGGCGGTTTAAATGCTAAAACATGCATCATAATGACACCCCTCTGACTGCCCGAGAACACTAACGACAAAATATTCAAAGTCCGAGAGATATGAGGCCCAGGCAAAATATTCAAAGTCCGAGAGACATGAGGCCCCGGCACAGTATTCAAAGTACGGGAGACATAAGGCCCCGGCACAGTATTCAAAGTCCGGGAGAGATGAGGCCCCGGCACAGTATTCAAAGTCCGGGAGATATGAGGCCCCGTCACAGTATTCAAAGTCCCGGAGACATGAGGCCCCGACACATTATTCAAAGTCCGGAAGACATAAGGCCCCGACATCTTATCCTAAGCCCGGGTGATATCAGACCCTGGTATATCGTCCCATCTCTGGGATATTGGAAGCCCCCGATGCTCTTACACACTCTAAATTATTTTTCTATAAAAGCACAAGTATGACTGATCGGGACAGCGAGTATGACTCTAGCCCGACTATTTTAAGGATGGGTGGTGATACCCCCATAAAGATCCAGGTCATGGGTGACCGGGATATTAATTGGATAGCCCAGATCAGAGCCAATATGCTGGGTACTCTCCTCATTAACCGGGCATTGATTCTCCTCCGGGGTAATCAAGAGCCCGGTCTCTCATACAAGTGCCCGGGAACTTCCACCCGGTCTACCTCGAGAATTGCACCACACTCGAATGTGATTGATACAGGCTGTGTAATCTGTCAGAGCAACATGGGTTTGGAGTGTTCTAAAAGTCATCAGAAGCTATAGTATGGGCAGCCGACTTGCCATACTTAGTAGGTGGCACTGAAAACGAGGTACATACTCCATTTTCTACTATAAATAGCAGGTATTAATGTCATTTACAGATTCTTAAATCTTTAAATTATCAATCACTTACACATATTCTCACGTGTTCATCTTCAACCTGCTGACTTAAGCATCGGAGTGGCTACGCTGGACACTCCTCCGGCGCCCATTCACGAGTTTTTTTCTTGTTTGCAGGTGTTATCGAAGCTATTATCTTCACTCAAATTTCTAAACACTAAATTATTGATTTGATCTGGTGGAGCCCCTTACCCGACTCATCCATTTCACTAAGATCACATCAATGATATTTCCTCTTCTTTGATATAAATAAAAAACAAAAAAAATAAAAAATTAAAACACTTGTTTAATTCCTGATGAACTAAAAATATTTAATTTAACTATTTGTTGTACTAAACCTTTGAATCTTTGTATTTATTTACATATAAAACTGGAGAAGATTCATTCGTTAGTTTGAAACTATATTATAATGGAAAAATGAAGGGCACGAATACATCCAAAAAATACGTTGGAGTATGACAGGGTAGATGCTAATACAATCAAAATGGTTCATTTGTATGGATATGTCGAGGAATTAGGCTTTGAAGAGACGGAGAGGCCTTGGTTTTGGAACCAAAATAGGGCCTAATTAGGGCAATGGTAGATGGGATGTAACTATTAAAGATGACATCCCAGCTAATCTCCACTTATATATCATATGAATGTGATGATGAGGTTCATGGCGATGATTATGATGGAGCTAGAAGAGAGTTTCATGATAGTGATTATGAGTTTGAGGAGGGATATTCAAAAATATAACCTCTGTTTGAGTCTCACTTAGATATATGATTATATTTTTTTAATTAAGTTGTTACTTTTTTACTCTTTTCACATAAATCTAATAAAAAAATCACTTTGACATAAATCTAATAAGAAATGAATACTTCTATTTCAAAATAGAAAAAAAATTACAAATGTCAGCAGATATGTTTTGAAAAGAAACGGACTAGAATCATAAATGATGTTTTGTTCTTTTGTTTACGACGTACTAGACAAAATGTATAAGATGAATTTTCATATTCAAGTTTTCATTTTGAATTGAGAAAAAAAGAAAAAAAATTTGGATGCAATGAAGTATTTGGTTGGCTTCTTTAATAATGAGATGCCAAAAATTCCAAAGATATTAGAAAAATAATAAATCAAAATGGTCTGCTTATTATTTTAGTTTTGTTATTTGTGAAAATTTACTTAGAGTTTAATCTTATGGAACTGTGAGAAAATTGAAAACAATAACAAATGCGAACAGATGTATTCTTTCTCATTAGCTCAAATGTCCAAAAAACAATATGTTTTTGAAACAGATGAAAAACATGAACTCATAAGTTCCAAAATACCAACTTAACAAGAATTAGAAAAAATAACAAATTCAAGCTTGTATATTCTTCTCCATTAGCTCAAATGTCGAAGGAACAACATGTCATTGAAACAGAGGAAAAATATGAACGTGTAAGTTCCAAAATACCAACTTAAGAATAATTAAAAAATTAAATACATATATTAAAATATTGATTTGTTCTTCGTGCTTTTAAATTCACCAACATAAGGAATTTTCTTTTTCTTTGTTCTCCCTTTGTTAACTCTAACCTTAGTAAGTACTACAATCAGAAAATAATTGTCAGCGGGTATGTTCCATTCTTCGGAGGGGGGAATAGGATAAATAGTTTTTGTGTATGCCAAAGCACATACATTCGTGCTATAATAATGTGAGCACAATTCATATATATCTATACCATGGTGACTAGCAGCAACAATAGCATGTACACAAGGAAGTTTATCAATATCGAAAACTCGACAACGACGTGTTCTTCCATTTAACTCTACGACTGCATCATGGCCAACTCTAATGACGTGGTATTCAAAAGTATTCATCTGAACAACTTTCATTTTATGTGACTCAATAAATCTTGATCGCAAGATCGTCTCAGTCCATGGAGTAAGATGTCGTGTGGAAGCAACGACAGCTTTGCGGTGATTATTAAACCACGATGAGATAAGACGTTGAATTGCATCCAACAAAGCAATCATTGGTAGCTCGCTTGAAAACACCAACTTTCATTGATTGATTTTGATCAATTTGTTGTCATAATATTATATCGAGAACCAGGAAATATGATCTTGCTCATTTTTCTCTATCAATGATGCCCTCGAGATATTTTGTGATACATGGATAACTGTTTTTCATCTCTTCATACAATTCATCAAACTCAACATGTTTATAATATAAGCTTTAGCAGATCGCACAAACAACGCAATTCCACCTACCTTGGACTTTTGCCCTGACTTGATGTTTTGACCAAGATGCCACATGCAATGCCCATGTCGTGCTTGCTTATATATAGAGGCAAGTCCATTGATGATTCCTTTATGTCTGTCAGAAATAAAAACTAACTCAACATCATCAGATATCAATTCATGCAACTTTTCAAAAAACCTAATCAAAGATTCTTCGCATTCTGAATCAACAACTGCCCAAGCAATAAGATAATGGTGGTGGTTTCCATCTTGTGTTGTGGGTATCAATAAAACACCATTATATTTTCCTGTCAAATACGTACCATCAACTAATATCACCTTCTTCATATATCTAAATCCTGCAATACAGGCATGGTAGGCCAAAAACATATATTTGAAGCTATCATCTTCGTTTACCTACAAATGTTTTGTTGATCCTGGATTCAATTGTTCAATAATGTACAAATATGCAGGAAGTAATTTGAAACTTTCGGCAAGATCTCCCCTCAGTTGATTTATGGTAAGATGTTTCCCCTTCCGAGCTTTAGAGTAGCTAATCTCAACGCCCTTATTTTGCATTATTGTTTGTATTGATTTCAAGGCAGGCATTTTTTGTTGTCCTCCCAAATTTTCCACCAACGTATCCGATACTATAGCTGCACTTGCTGGTCGGTGCCTCTTTTTTCGATTAGTCAGATCACAACTATGCTTATTGCAATAAGTTCGAACCGAAAACCGCGATGATCCCTTTTTTTGTGCTACATGTACCCTCCAACTGCTATTATCATCTACACATCTTACTGAACACAGATTCGTGGTGGATTTTGAAACTAGCATCTCAAATGAAGTTTTCATCGCAACATTATACAATTATCTTTGAACATCTATTTTGTTGTCGAACTCTTTACCAAATGACAAATCAGACTCATCGGTAAAGCTATATACATGCTCACTACTAGAACCAAGCAATATAAATTTTGTCTATCATTGGCCACCAGTTCACCATTGTCAGACTCCAATTCAACACGTTGTGTTACTCTACAATTCACATTCTCGTTCATATTTTCCACATCATCATTTTTTTATGTTCACTTCCACCATTATTTACTATAAAGACGCCATCAAAGTGTCCATCTCTATAAAGTTAACCGTTAGCATAATCACCGAGATCATCACAAATATTACCACCAAGATCATTATCTCGACGTAAACTGAATTTAGAATCAATAAAATCACCACGACAATTGTTATTGATGTGTATATGAAATTTAGAACCACCAGAATCATCATAACCATGTGAACCAAATTCATTATCAATGAAGGGATATATTATTTCTAAATTTAATTGATAGAATTTCTTGTTTTAAATAATTTTTCTAATATTATATTTTCCTTATTTGATTTGATTGACCATAATCTTTTGTAAGATTTTGACTTTCTTGATAATGAGATAATTATGCAAATATTATTATGATATGGTATCAAGATTTAAAAAGAGTTTTGTTTCTAATAAAACTCTTACTTTACTTGTTGAATAGGTTTCCTTGTGGAGAAAAACTCTAGGAGAGAGAAGATCCTTAAATAAGATAAACAAGGACGTTGGTGTTGTTGTTCTTCTCGAATATACATACACGCACTTGTGCACGTTGTGGATTTTAGAGAAACATATTATCAATGTTGCTGCTGCTTTGAAGATTACAGTTGCACGTGTTGCCTTGAATGTTGGAGACATCTTCAGAAAACATCCGTAACGAAGTTGGCTGAAGATCGTTTTTGTTGCTCCAATCTTTTGGCTTCACGTTTTTGCTTTCTTAATTACGTTTTATTATTATTGGTTGTTTTAGAAAGTATTTATTTTCTTAATGTGTTGAGAAAATTGATTTTCGTTTAGATCACTAGTGATAGATTTTTGTGTAAACGTTTTGGTTTTCTAGTGATTAATTTTTGCCCTGAGGCACCGCACAAGTATTTATACTTGTGAAAATTTAATATTATCCATTTATTTATTGAAAGTGAATTTGAGTTACAAACTTTAATATTCCGCTGCTTGTTTTCTCAAATGTTGTAACATTTGGCACAAAAATTAATTCTAATAAAACACAAATTTATAATTTTACATTACTGCTGATATATTTACTCACATATGTCGAACAAAGTTTCTTACAAGTGGTATTAGAGCTCACTCTTGATATACTAAGTGCTGATTCTGGTTTTTGTTTTGTTTGACAGAATTATTTGAATGGATACATCACTTGCAAATACAGCACTTCGACCACTGTCCTAGATGGAACCAATTACAGTATATGGAAGGTCAAAATCAGGATCTATATAAAATTCATAGATGAGAGAGCATGGCAACGAGTTACAGGCAGTTGGACTCCACCAAGGAGACTGGACGAAGATGGTGATAGTCTGATAAAACCAGAAAGTGACTGGACTACTGATGAAGTGCAAATTTCTAACTATAACTCAAAGGCATTGAATGCGATCTTTTACTCGGTTGATATGAATATTTTCGGTTTGATTACTAATTGTATTTCTGCTAAGGATGCATGGGATATCCTCCAAAGACACTGTGAAGGTTCTGAGAGTGTTCGACGAACTAGACTAAGGATTCTTACTTCCAAGTTTGAAATCATGAGAATGGAAGAATCTGAGAATATACTGGATTATGATCGTCTCCTACGAGAAATTGCTAATGACGCGTTCATTCTTGGAGACCCCATCTCTAATGAACGATTAGTTAGCAAAGTTCTCTGCTCTTTACCCGAAAGATTCAACGTAAAAATCTGTGCAATAGACGAGGCTAAGGACACATCTCAGATGGCTTTGGAGGATCTAATCAGTTCACTTCGCACCTTCGAAATGAACATGGACATGCAGAAGAAAGAAAAAGGGAAGACAATTGCATTCCAAGTCTCAAATGACTCCTCTAATGATCTTCTTCAAATATCCCAAGAAGTTAATGAATCATACATTTGTGAAGACTCCATCGCCTATATCATAAAGAAATTCGGGGATTACTTGAAGAGAATTAGAGATAAGAATAAGGATGCACAACCATCTAAATTCCCAAGTCTTCCAGCACCTGAAAGGCCACAAACGTTCCCTTTCCAACAGCAATTTCGACCAAGGAATGAATGCAAGGGACAATTCTATTCGAAAAGGTATGACTTGGTGCAATGTAGAGAATGCAATAGTTTCGGCCACTATGCCAATGAATGTGCTAACATGTTACGAAAAACAAAGGTTATAATGTCTCTCTAAGCGATGAAGAATCTGATGAAGAGGAGAAATCAAATGAAGAAGCTGATCACACCTCCTTGACTGCTCTACTGACTGAAAAACATTGGCTGCAAGTGAACCCGTTAGGTGTTGCCACTCCTGGATGCAACACGTGGTTAAATTCAGTGTGTCTAAAATCTACATCTTCTGGAAATTCAAGTGTAGATGATGAGCCAGAAGTTGATGAAGAAGAAATCACTCTTGAGAGTGTACAAATGAGGAGTTGTATGCCGATTGGACAAAAAGAAACAAGCTTAACTCAACTCTCATGAAGAAGAACGCCGAACTAAAAGCTGTTGTTGCCAAACTTGAAGTTATCCTTAGCAAAAAGGACTTAGAACTGAGCAAAACCAAGGATGAACTTCAAAAGACAACTGAGACCTTATCCAAGTTTAATTCGAGCATTTCTAAGCTTGAATCCTTACTTTTGATGGGAAGAGATGACAAGAAGGGTTTAGGGTTCAAAGACAGTGTATTTGAAATTGGTGAATCTTCAAAATCGACAATTTTTGTGAAAGGAAAAAACTGAAACATTCACACCGTCACAACCTACACATTCAACCAAAAGCTCTCCACCAAAAAGAAAACCTACTTCACCTATTCCTAAGAAAAGAAAACACAGGTATGTATGTCATTACTGCTTTAAGCCTGGTCATATCAGGCCTTACTGTTTTAAACTCAGGGATGACCGCATGAACCAAAAGTCAAGCCGAATGTTTCCCCTAATGTTGCACAATACTTCCCGTAACACCTCCAAACGCCGACCTACAATAAGACAAGTTTGGGTACCAAAGGTAACAACTCACTGTAATGTTATTTATACTTCATTAAAAACTAACACTGCACGTTGTTGGTACTTCGATAGTGGAAACTCACGCCACATGACAGGATCACGAGAACATCTTATTGACTATGTTGATCAAAAAAGTGGTAGAGTAACATATAGAGGGGGAGCAAAAGGAAGGATTGTAGGAAAGAGGACATTGAATGTTGAAGGACTTCCAAAGCTCCACAATGTGCTTCATGTTGAAGGATTAAATTCGAATTTGATTAGCATAAGCCAATTGTGTGATGATAATTTGCATGTCAAGTTTAATAAACATACTTGTGAAGTTTTTGATTAAACTAACTTGTGCATCATGACAGGTACAAGGTCGTCGGATAATTGCTACCAAATTAGTGAAAAACCTTCATGCAATCGCGCACAATTTAGTGAACTTGATATATGGCATCAAAAACTTGGACATGTGAATTTCAAGACCCTGAAGAACTTATGTAAGTATGATGCAGTATTAAGTATGCCTAATCTCTCTTCTGGTATACCATATGTGTGCGGAGATTGTCAAAAGGGTCAGCAGATTCGCGTGTCACACCCAGTGTTGCCATCATCTGGGACAACACGCTGTCTGGAATTACTGCACATGGACCTTATTGGTCCTATGGAAGTGGAAAGCTTCGGAGGTAAGAAGTATTCTTTTGTATGTGTTGATGATTTCTCACGTTTTTCATGGATAAGTTTCATTAGGGAGAAATCGGTCACTTTTGATGTGTTTAAACACTTAGTCACAAGAATCACGAACTTCCACAGTTTGAAGATAAAACGGATCAGGACTGATCATGGTAAGGAATTTGAAAACTCTTCATTCTCATCATTTTGTAACATGAAAGGAATTTCACATGAGTTTTCAGCACCAAAAACCCCATAGCAAAATGGCATTTCCAAACGCAAGAACAGAACACTGCAAGAAATGGCAAGGGTGATGCTGACTTCAAAGAATATTTCAAAGCGTTTTTAGGTAGAGGCCCTAAATACGGCTTGTCATATTTCAAAAAGGGGTATTTGAGAAGTGGTTCAACCATGACTTCTTATGAAATAATCATGCGAAAGAAGCCTAATCTTAAATATTTTCATATTTTTGGTTGTGTTTGTTACACTTTGAATGACAAGGATCAACTTGCAAAATTTGATTCAAAGAGTGATAAGTGTTTGTTCTTAGGATATGACACTAATAGTCGAGCTTATCGCATGTTTAATTTACGAACTAGGACTATTATGGAATCTATTAATGTTGTTTTTTATGACTGTACATATCTCAAAAAGAAAACAGTTGAAGATGATGTGGATGATCTTCTGGAAATTCCAATGTCACTGGAAAATGCAGGTGTTGCCCCAGATGTTGCAACACCTAGCACAACACGTGACACTGAAGTCACTGAATCTAAGGACGAAACGAACAGCGATGATGACGCAGTAGATGATGGACACAATATTCCAAGTAAAATTCAAAAAGACCATCCATCATCTCAAATAATTGGAAATATGTGCGAAGATGTCCAAACTCGAAAGAAAAAAAAAGTGGATTATTGCAAGATGGTTGGACTTATATGCATGAGCTCCATAAACTCACAGGTCAGGTTTTTATGTTTTATATCCAATATTGAGCCTAAAAATATTGATGAAGCTTTAAAAGATGAATTTTGGATTGATGCAATGCATGCGGAGCTTGAGCAATTTGTTCGAAATGATGTGTGGCACTTGGTTCCACCTCCTGACCATGGTAATATTATTGGTACAAAATGTATTTTTAAAAATAAAACTGATTAGTCGGTAAACATCATTCGAAACAAAGAAAGTTTGGTTGCTCAAGGGTACACACAGGTTGAGGGGGTTGATTTTGATGAGACCTTTGCTCCTGTTGCCCGTATTGAGTCAGTCAGACTATTGCTAGCTATTGCATGCTACATGAAAAATCAAACTTTTTCAAATTGATGTTAAATGTGCGTTTTTAAATGGGATCTTGGTTGAAGAAGCACATGTGAGACAACCGAAGGGTTTTGAGGATCCACACCATTTGGACCATGTCTAAAAATTAAAAAAAGGCACTTTATGGTTTGAAGAAAGCACCACGTGCGTGGTATGGAAGATTAACAGAATATCTACTTGAAATTTGATTCAAACGAGGTGAGGATAGACAAAACTCTTTTCATTCAAAAATCCAAAGGTGAGATCCTTATTTGTCAAGTCTATGTTGATGATATAATCTTTGGCTCTTCATCCCAAAAGCATGCTGATAATTTTGTTGAATGCATGTCATCCACATTCGAAATGAGCATGGTTGGTGAGTTGAGTTACTTCCTTGGCTTGCAAATTAAACAATTGAATGAGACATCTTTCTATGTCAAACTAAGTATGCTAAGAATCTGATTAAGAAATTTGCAAATGAAAACACTAAACACATGAGAACTCCTATCGACTCGATTGAAAAATAGTGCAAAGATGATGTTGCCGAAAATGTTGAAAACACCCGATACCGCAGCATCATAGGAAGCCTCCTGTATCTAATAGCCAGTCGACCCGACATCATGTTTAATGTATGCCTATGTGCTAGATATCAAGCCAATCCTAAAATTTCTCATTTGAAAGCCGTGAAATGCATCTTACGTTACATAGCAGGTAGTATTGACTTAGGGATTATGGTACACTCAAGAAACAAATTCGAATTTAGTAGGATTTTTTGATGCTGATTGGGCTGGTGACTTAGATGATAGGAAGAGTACATCTGGAGGCTGCTTTTATCTTGGCAATAATTTGATCTCATGGCATAGTAAGAAACAAAACTGTGTTTCACTTTCAACTGCTGAATCAGAATATGTGGCAGCTGAAAGTTGT
The DNA here is from genome assembly GCF_025594145.1 of Primulina tabacum. Taxonomy (NCBI): domain Eukaryota; kingdom Viridiplantae; phylum Streptophyta; class Magnoliopsida; order Lamiales; family Gesneriaceae; genus Primulina; species Primulina tabacum. The sequence continues at coordinate 25,406,453 of NC_134559.1, read as the reverse complement.
TGTTCTCAACTTTTGTGGATGGATCAAATGATTAAGGACTATGGGCTTAATAGTGAAACCTTAGTTATGTACTGTGATAACTCTAGTGCAATTGATATTTCAAAAAATCCAGTACAACACTCTCGAACTAAACACATTGAAATTAGACATCACTTCACTCGAGATTTAGTAGAAAAATGATTAATTCGAATTGAATTTGTTGGAACAAATAACCAACTGGCTGACATATTCACAAAAGCATTAGACTTTGAGAGATTCTCCAACCTTAGGAAATCTCTCAGCATGTGTTTTCCCTAAACATTCATCAATGTTGTCTCGGATGTTACAACACCTCGGATAACACCTAACATGCATGTGCATTTTTAGGACTTAGAAATTTTGCATTACATTCATACTGTGACATGTTGTGTTGAACTGTGTTGCTTCATGTTCTTATGCACGTACAATTTCATGTTCTAGTTTAATTCCTAACACCCATACTTGTGAAATTAGTCACAAAAGATTTGAAGAATGGTCACTTGACACCAAGAAACATTGAAACATAAGAATAAAAACTTTTTGGTCTGTGTTAGAAGGAAAGATGGAAAAAGCTACCTAAAGGAGCCCAATAAAGGTTGTCCTTTCAGTGTGGGAGCTACCCCTTCTAAAATTAGCACAGAAATAGAAGATAATGGAAAAAGCTAACTAGGGAAGTCAAATGAAGACTGTTCTTCTAGTGTGGGAGCTACCACTTCTATGTTTAGAAAGTTGTTAAGTCATTGAGTGTGAAGAGAATTTCAAATTGTTTTCCTGGAATTGTGCATGTTGTCAGAAGATTTTGCCAACATTTGTGACAACACTTCATCTGTAAACATCTCTCATTTTTGTTTTAATGTTTTTATTTATGTAACATTCTGTTATTAGGCATAATTAGGTCATGCATAAACATAACATTGTTAATATTGTTGTGTCATAAGGATATGATTATTTCAACAAAGATGAATTCGATGAAAACCCAGTTTTTGCGAAAAATCGAATTCATGTGTTCTTTGATGTTTAGTGGAGTTAAATTCGATGTGGGTTTTATTTCTGGAAATTACTTTGAACAATCATTGCACGAAATTATCTCAGTATGTGAAGAAAGGTGATAACAGCTATATTTCTTCGGTTTCATTTTTTTTAACCGTTAGACTAAGTCAGTTACTAAATTTTTGTTACCGTTGCCCTGTTCTTTCATGTTTATCTCCATGATTTACAACGCCTAAGTCATCATTATTTGCAAAATAGTTTCTCGAATTTTCGTGTCTTCCTCACGCAATTTCTCTCTGTTTTTTTCGGAATTCCTCATTTTTTTCACTTGCAATCTAAACTCCATCAATGGCAGGAAAGGGATACGATCCACATGACATTCAAAGTGAGATGGGTCATGCGGAGGATGTTGCCCCAACTCCCGCAACATCTGACGTAACACCCACTGCTCCAAATCTACAGATCATCCCTGCTGTTCTAACACCAGAACCGTTGGAGGTTATTGACCCAGGAGAGCCAGGGAATCCAGTAGACATCGATAATCCACCAATTATACAGGTTTTTTATCCACCACGACCACCGATGAGACGATCAAAATGACAGGCTGGGTTTAGCCCTGATCTCACACCCGGCAAACGATTCCGATTCAAGTGCCAGTCCTCCACTCCATCGCTTATTGATCCGGCAGAAACCTCGGGAGATGACTTGGATGATGCCGATTATGAACTTGTGGCTCGTAAGAAGGTTGAACCTGCAAAGGAGAGTAGCCCTCTGTCTGATAACGCTACAAAATTTGATGAGCCTGCTGCCACTGTTCTTCCACTGGAGACTACCCAGCCTGATGAAGAAGAGATCTCATTGGCCCAATTTATGGCCACCTTGAAGAAGGACAAACATCATGCTCCTTCCGTTTCTGAACCCACACAGAGCACTCCTCTTTATAATTCCATTGATGAGGAGATAAAAGAAACTTTAGAAAGTCTCTCACATAGTAATGATTCTGATGCATCCTCTCACCATTCTGTTGATGCTCTTGATGAGGGTGCCACTTCTGTTACTGACAGCCATGAAGATTCCTCGGCTGAGGAGGATGTTGCTGCCGATGTTGCCCACATTCCGGACAACACAGACCTTGCTGACTATGATTTGAGCACAGCCTTCAGTGACAAGTTTTACACTGAAGCGGCTGATGCTCAGTGGCAGTTGTATGCAAATCGAGAGTTCCTGGAAGAGAAGAATATTGATGGTGATGCCTTTGACAGACAGAACTTGAGTGCATTCCTCAAGCAAGCCCATCTTTTCTCAACTGTGTCAGCTATCACACCCTTCTCCCACAAACTCGTGCTCGAGTTTTATGCTAACTTATCTCCAGGCGTGGAAGATGAGCGATCGGCAAAGTTCGGGAAAGTCTTTGTTCGTGATAGACTTTATGAGTTTAGTGCTGCTGCAATAAACTCTCATTATCAGACCCCAATGGAAGATGTTGATGAAATTTCCCCAGACATTCATCTAGTCACCTCCACACTCACCAGGGGCATTATTACTCGCTTCCCAATCCATCCACAGAATCTATCAGCTGCCAATTTAACATCGTTTTACTTTGTGCTACACAAGATAGCCATTTGAAATTGGACACCTTCCACAAACACCACCATAGTCACCAGACACCAAGCCATAGTTCTGTACTCCATAGGGACAAATGGAGTGTTTAATTTCGGACAGCTGGTCTTCAACACGGTACGTCAGTATGCGGTAGGAGGTCTCTAGGCATCTAAGATCACTTTTCCCAGTTTAATCTACGGGATGCTGGTATCCCAAGACTTTGTTCGGGATGTTAGGGAGCCACTGTCTACCATTGGTGAATCCTTCAAAATTGCTCCTACTTTCTTTAAAGGCAACCGGAAAATTGATCTCCCATGGTCTGAGCCTCACACCACTGCCCCTGTCTCTGGAATCTCTCAAGGCTCCACTCCTACTCCACAGGCCACTGGATTCATCAAGCTCACTACGGCTTAGATCCAAGTCCAAATTGATCATGCCCTTACTAAGATCACTCAGGCAAAGGCTGATATCGCATACTATGAGGATCTTCTAGCCAACTACAAGATACTTTTGGATATAGGGGTCTTTTCTGAACAAAAAGAAGAAGATAGAGATGATCAAACTCAAGTAGCTAGTCCATCTGGGACCAAAGAAACCGACGACGAAGAGGGGACAGATGAAGAGGATGAGAACTAATTGTTTATTTGATAGTTTGCTGTTTTGATTTTTTTGGTTTGGTTTGTTTATTCTTTCTCTGCTCTAATGTATTTGCTCAAATTGTTATGTTAATGAAATAGTGCATGTGTTATCTCAAGTGTTGCCAACAAATCTAACAACACATGTGCTAACATTATTTTATTTAGGGGGAGAAAATTTCTCGAAATCGGGGGGAGATGAATTGAGCTTACAAAGATAAATATGTTTAATCTCATTTTGTCCAGAAAGGCAAAAAGGGGGAGATTGAAGGGAAATATTATTTCTAAATTTAATTGATATAATTTCTTGTTTTAAATAATTTCCCCAATATTATCTTTTCCTTATTTGATTTGATTGACCATAATCTTTTGTAAGATTTTGTCTTTCTTGATAATGAGATAATTATGCAAATATTATTATGATATGGTATCAAGATTTAAAAAGAGTTTTATTTCTAATAAAACTCTTACTTTACTTGTTGAAAAGATTTCATTGTGGAGAAAAACTCTAGGAGAGAGAAGATCCTTAAATAAGATAAACAAGGACATTGGTGTTGTTGTTCTTCTCGAATATACATACACGCACTTGTGCACGTTGTGGATTTTAGAGAAACATATTATAAACGTTGCTGCTGCTTTGAAGATTACAGTTGCATGTGTTACCTTGAATGTTGGAAACATCTTCTGACAACATCGTAACGAAGTTGGCTGAAGATCATTTTTGTTGCTCCAAGCTTTTGGCTTCACGTTTTTGCTTTCTTAATTATCTTTTATTATTATTGGTTGTTTTATAAAGCATTTATTTTCTCAATGTGTTGAGAAAATTGATTTTCGTTTACATCACTAGTGATAGGTTTTTGTGTAAACGTTTTGGTTTTCTAGTGATTAATTTTTGCACTGAGGCACCGCACATGTATAAACAAATTTAATATTGTCCATTTAGTTATAGAAAGTGAATTTTTGTTACAAAATTTAATATTCCGCTGCATGTTATCTCAAATGTTGTAACATTTGGCACAATACTTAATTCTGATAAAACACAAATTTACAATCTTACATTACTGCTGATATATTTACTCACATCCGTCGAACAACATTTCTTACAATCAATATTGTTGTCACAAATAACTTGAACTTTCTTCTCAATTTTCACGTGAAGTAATGGCCTCTGATGTTTATCACCAAAGCAATAGATAGGTCAACAGACACTTTTCACTTCTTAAATATATCGGACCACGAATATGATCACAAATATGTGTTGAGTAACTGAATTTTAATTCAAGCTCACTTTTGTTCAAGCCATAAGTCACGTATACTCGATCTTTCAGCATTGACATGGTTACTTCAGCGACATCAAAATTTATGGCTCTATATCCAGCATTCAACCCCGAGCACCATTCAGGTCCTTCTCTCTTATTATTTTTCCTTTTTCCATCATATCGGAACAAAAAAATGGCCTGCATCATTTTCTTGTAGAAAAAAGAAAGAAGTATACTATTAAGTAAAAAAAATGCATCGCTCAAAATTAAAGGAAATTGAAAATCAAAATTAAAATTATCTATGCATTTCATGTATGAACTTTTTTTCTAAAAAAAAAATTAATACAAACTTTATTTTATTCTTTGATAATTCTGAAGAAAATTTCACGCACTTATTTTTCTAAAAAACACTAATACAAAATTTATCTTATTCTTTGGTGATTTTGAAGCAAATATAAAAGCAATGGATGTTAAAAAAAAATTACGAATATCTCGGAAGTTCTTTGGAAATTCTAAAGCAATAAGACATTAAAAGTTGACTTTCTTAGTTTTTTTTTTCATTTTATCTTATTCTTAAATCAATTATAATATTAAAATTCAAAACCTCCATCACTATATCATCACTACTTGTCTTATTCTTTAAAAAATAAACAAATGTGAAAGCAATTCACATTCTTCTACTTTTTTTCGCTTTTTCACATACTTTGCAAACAAATGAACAAAAATAACATAAATGATCAAAAGTAAACACATAACAGAAATTATACATGCACTCGTTACCCGGGATAAGCAAATGATGTCGGAATGTTTTTTCTTTTTTGTATGAAAGATATGTAGAAGAAAGCATAAGAAAGAAAATAATCCAGAATGTGGGAAAAGGGATAATGATAGATAACAGAAGGGGAGGCGCCTAAGAAAATGATATACCGAGGAGGGAAAATCAATAATTTAGATTAGAGTAAATGAATAATTAGGTTAGAATAATTATGTTTGAGCATGTTTTGTCCACCTACCTTAGACTTTGGCTCTGACTTGATGTTTTGTCTAAGATGCCACATGCAATGCCCATGTTGTGCTTGCTTGTATACAGAGACAAGACCATTGATGATCTTTATATCTGTCAAAAATAAAAACTAACTCAACATCATCAGATATAAATTCATGCAACTTTTCAAAAAACCAAGTCCAAGATTCTTCGCATTCTGAATCAATAACTACCCAAGCAATAAGATACTGGTGGTGGTTTCCATCCTGTGTTGTGGGTATCAGTAAAACACCTTTATATTTTCCTGTCAAATACGTACCATCAACTAATATAACCTTCCTCATATATCTAAATCCTGCAATACAGGAACGGTAGGCCAAAAACATATATTTGAAGCTACCATCTTCGTTGACCTTCAAACGTTTTGTTGATCCTGGATTCACTTGTTCAATCATGTACAAATATGCAGGAAGTAATTTGAAACTTTCGGCAGGATCTCCCCTTAGTTGATTTATGGTAAGATGTTTCCCCTTCCGAGCTTTAGAGTAGCTAATCTCAACGCCCTTATTTTGCATCATTGTTTGTATTGATTTCAAGGCAGGCATTTTTTGTTGTCCTCTGAAATTTTCCACCAACATATCTGATACTATAGCTGCACTTGCTTTTCGGTGCCTCCTTTTTCGATTAATCAGATCACAAGTATGCTTATTGCAATAAGTTCGAACCGAAAACCATGATGATCCCTTTTTTTGTGCTACATGCACCCTCCAACTGCTATTATCATCTACACATCTTACTGAATACAGAGTCGTGATGGATTTTGAAACTAGTATCTCAAATAAAGCTTTCACCGCAATATTATACAATTATCTTTGAACATCTATTTTGCTGTCGAACTCTTTACCAAATGACAAATCAGACTCATAGGTAAAGCTATATACATGCTCACTACTAGAACCAAGCAATATAAATTTTTGGCTATCATTGGCCACCGGTTCACCATTGTCAGACTCCAATTCAACACGTTGTGTTACTCTACCATTCACATTCTCGTTCATATATTCCACATCATCATTTTTTTATGTTCACTTCCACCATTACTTACTATAAAGACGCCATCAAAGTGTTCATCTCTATAAAGTTCACCATTAGCATAATCACCGAGATCATCACAAATATTACCACCACAATCATAATCTCGACGTAAACTTAATTCAGAATCAATAAAATCACCGTGACAATTGTTATTGATGTGTATATTATTAGAACCACCAGAATCATCATAACCATGTGAAACAAATTCATTTTCAATATTATTGTCGCAAATAACTTGAACTTTCTTCTCAATTTCCACGTGAAGTAAAGGCCTCTGATGTGTATCACCAAAGCAATAGATAGGTCAACAGACACTTTTCACTTGTTAAATATATCGGACCAAGAATATGATCACAAATATGTGTTGAGTAACTGAATTTTAATTCAAACTCACTTTTGTTCAAGTCACAATTCACGTATACTCGATCTTTCAGCATTGACATGATTACTTCAGCATCATCAAAATTTATGGCTCCATATCCACCATTCAACCCCGAGCACCATTCAGGTTCTTCTCGCTCATTATTTTTCCATTTTCATCATATCGGAACAAAACAATGGCCTGCGTCATTTTCTTGTAGAAAAAAGAAAGAAGTACTATTAAGTAAAAAATTACATCATTCAAAATTAAAGGAAATTGAAAATCAAAATTAAAAATATCTATGGAAATGCATGAAACTTTTTTTTCTAAAAATAACTAATACAAAATTTATTTTATCCTTTGATATTTCTGAAAAAAATATCAAACGCACTTATTTTTCTAAAAAAAACACTAGTACAAAATTTATCTATTCTTTGGTGATTTTGAAGCAAATATAAAAACAACGGATGTTTAAAAAAATTAAGAATGTCCAGAAAGTTCTATGAAAATTATGAAACAATAGGATATTAAAAGTTGACTTTCTTAATTTATTTTTTTTCACTTTTCGTCTTATTCTTAAATCAATAGAATATTAAAATTCAAGAACCTCCATCATTATAACATCACTACTTATCTTATTCTTTTAAAAATAAATAAATGTGAAACTCTTTTTTTCGTTTTTTCACATACTTTGCAGACAAATGAAAAAAAATAATATAAATGATCAAAAGTAAACAAATAACAGAAATTATACATGCAATCGTTATCCGGGATAAGCAAATGATGTCGGACTGTTTTATTTTTTTGTATGAAAGATATGTAGAAGAAAACATAAGAAAGAAAATAATCTAGAATATGGGAAAAAGGATAATGATCGAGAATAGAAGGTGATGTGCCTAAAAAATGATATGTCGAGGAGGGAAAGTAATATTTTAGATTAGACTAAATGAGTAATTAGGTTAGAATAATTATGTTTGAGCATGTAAGATATTATAAATGTATGTATATTATATATGTATGTATAATGTGTATATACAGTATACATATGTCATATAATATATATATATAGTGTATATATATAAATACATATATATACACTGTATATATATATATACGGGGTGGGTCCACCGAAACCTGTGACCCGACCCGGACTCGCCATTGGATCCGCTAATTTGGTTCATTCATCCAACAACGAAAAAATGGATCACACTTACAAATTGAGACTCTCGATGATGCTATCTTGCCGTCGTCGTCCAATATCAGAGACAAATCGGCCAGCTGCGAGAGGGCGTTGGGAGCAATGGAAAAATCTTAACAGATTAGTTGACGACATGGACATGTTTCGGAAACAAAATTGCCGATTACGGATATAAATGACACAAAAAATATCTGAAAGACATAAATGGGAAAATGTGGAAACAACAGGGGCATTGTAATGTATTAACCCACGTGTATGAGATCGTCTCACAAGAAATTTAATGTTATTTTATACTTGTTTGAAATTTTAAGAAATAATAATAAATTTAATGTAAAAGGATTTTTTCGAAGTGTGATATTCATAAAAAAATATTTTGCAAAATGATATTAGAGAAAGATGAAAGACTAAATAAAAATTAAGGAATTATATTTTAAATATATGATCAAACAAAAGTCATGTTGTTAAATCTTTTCAATTGTGAAGGTAAAAAAAAAACGTGACTCATTTGTCACTTCAATTAAACGGGCTTATATAAATATTAATTTGATGCCATTGCTATTTTATCATGTAAAGCTTAATATTTTTGTAGAATATACGAGTAAAGATGATTTTGATAGAGTAAATGTCTTGTAAGTTAATTGTTGGTTATGGAATTTATTGACTCAGTTATAATAAAAAAATCTTTATTTTAATATAATTCATTATTTCATGGTTTGTTATTTCTTTATCTGTATACCCATGTGAACAATATAGATAAAGACTTTGATTATACTTTAATACAAATGAATCGTAATTCGATGTTGAAACTCATTTGTAAACACTGTATGATCTAAATTCGTTCCTAGTCGATTCAGCCGCCTAAAACGTGGATAAATGTCGCTTGAGCTCGAGATTAGTGATAAGCCCAAATCTTATAGAGATTTTAGGGATTCTATTTTATAATATTTGTGCTTATCTAGAATTATTATCCTTAATTTTGTGCTTATCTTAATTAAGTTTATAATGATTGTATATTTGAATAGAAGAGGAAAAAATGCATAATTTGGGAGATAATATGATTTTGCAAGACTTCAAAGGCAACAAAATACCAAGAGGAAGGAAATAAAATATTCTTATATTTTATTCCTTGATAATGTTGAAATTTTGGAAGAAAATCTATCCAGATATTGAGAGGGGAAGACTAAAAATTGAAAAATATAATATTATCTACAATTTTAAACATGAGAAGAGCTTCAAAGATTTAAAGGATGAGGCCCATGAAGAATTATAAAAGGTAGCGTACGTGAGCAGAAAAGGGGGGCGCACTAAAGAGAAAAAATCAGCGCGGAAGAGAGAAGCAAGGAGGAAGAGAAAGGGAGAAGCATACAGAGACGTGAACAGTGAGAGAAAAGAAGAGAGAGACAGAGGAGAGAAGACGGAAGTGCAGAACAGAAGACTACATGGAAGACAACACCAAGGAGGAAGAAGAGAAAAGAAACAGGGAGGAAGACAAAAGCAAAAGCTGGAGGAATTCCTCATCACATGCCAGAAATCACTAAGAATTCCTTTCACTCATCCTTAATTTTATTTTCTTCTATGAACTTAAATATGACTTTGCACTTTTGTTTTGAATTCATGGAGTAATTTTATTTATACTAAGACCACGATAGGGCCAAACAATACTTTATTTGATATTTGTTTTATTTTTATTATATTATTTTTCTAGATTTTAATTATTGATTGATGTTAGTTTAAATTTTTTGTTAATAGCCTGATCAACTATTTACATGTTTGTTGATTAATCACGAATCGGAAGATGATTGATTAAATATAGCAACAAAGACGTCATCAACACATGGTTAAACTGACTAGAAATAGTATTCGGTTTCAGTGTGCGGTTTTAGGTGAAAACTGAAATTCCACGAAGGTTTAATGCATTTAGATCTAATTAAATTCAATTAGAAATAATTGGACTGTTAGATTTAAATAGGTTTATTAACTCGAGGAATCGTTTAATAAATAAATTTGGGGATTTCACCGTGATTGTCAAGAATTAAATAATTAATTGAATTTTAACATATGTCAACATAGTAGAGTTTGGTACCGTGGTGTGTCTTAGTTATTTATTTGAATTTGAACCCCTCCTTGATATTTGAATGTCTCGTTTTTAATTGCAATTATTTTATTTAATAATTTAAATTAATAATTCACATATTATCTTTTTATTTATTTTGTCTAGCTTAAGTTAAGTGATATAAATTCTAGTAATTAAATATTAGTCTCTGTGGGATCGATACTTGGACTCATCATCCATTTACTATAACTTGACCTAGTCCGCTTGCTAGATTTATTCCCAACCGAAATCGTCGGTCAATTAGCATCTATGATGTTGTGTACGGCTTTTTTTTGACAAAGGCATAGAGACGTCCAAACATGCATATGCTAGTCATATGATGATTATACCGAACTACCATCCCTCGAACTTTCCAAGTTGTTATCATTCATAGAGAGGATAAGTCTGTGGTTATGATTGTACACCATTAGTCCTCACGACCCGGGACAAAACTGAGGCTCTATATACTATGGCTGTGCTTTGACTCGTTTACCGACTCCAAGAGAGTCATCAGGTGGCGAGATTGGGTACAGTTGAGACACATATAGGAGCCAGTGCATTGTAGTCGGGAATTCACCTCTCATCTACGGGTGTGGATATCCTATGTGATCTGATGAAATAATAGTGCGTGGAATCTCTGGCCAGAGTATGAGATGTACGTTGGAGAAGGAGTTCTCCAATAGTACATGCGATGCCACTATTTATATGTGTCACATAGTATCGAATTATTATGCAACCTTCGATGAACCAATTGTTGCATATTCGATCGGGATATATGAGATGAAGGGACCGTACTGTATGTTAATCATAATCGACTGGTTCTTGCAGGCATTATCAGTGATACTTAGGGAATCATGGGGCGATGCTACTAGACGCTCTTATCATGATTCAATGTGTTTAATCAGAAAGATGATTTCTGACATTCTCATGATCAATTTTTGATACATGGAATGGGTCAAATTAGGGTAAGCCCGAATAAAAGATTATGTACTGAATCACAAAAAGTTGTGAACTCACGGCTAGCTGTATCCCTGAACTATTGAGGGTCACACAAGTACTGGATCATTTGTTCTCGTTGAGAAAAAAATAAATTCAATGAGTTGAATTTATATAAAATAGTAAATTCAAGGAGTTGAATTTATGATAATTAAATTTTGAGAAAAAAATTCAAGGAGTTGAATTTATGAGATAGTACATTCAAGAAGTTGAATTTATGATATATAAAATTTGGAGAGAAGAAATTCAAGAAGTTGAATTTATAAAATTTGAAGAATTAAATTATTAAACTCAAAAGTTGAGTTTATTAAATATTAAATTAAATATGATGGGAGGTATGTTTATTGGGCTTGTAGGAGTACAAGTCCAACATATTAAATGATTAAACTTCTTAATAGACTTTAATATAATTAATTAAACTAGTTTGACTAGTCCATTTAATTAACAAATCGCATTAAATTTAATTAACCTAAATCCACAATTATGGAATAGGTTAAAGCTCTCTTTTTTAAGGTAATAAAATACAAATATAGCCTCCACTAACTCCTCGTGGTGATTTTCGAGAATCACAAACACAATTCCTCCAAAATATTTTCGGCCACTCTTCAAGAAAAAGATATTTGAGTCCTCTATCAAATTTTTGATCTCAACGTAAAAACTTCTTTCAAATATTCTAGTGCTATTTGAAAGAGGAACAGATCTTCTGGTCGTGGACTTGATAGAAAGATTGAAGAAATGAGTTTCTAAAAAAAGTTCGTAGGGAATTCATCAAGAGCTATCTCCGCTAATCTCGGAATAGTTGGAGCCGTGTAAATTTTTCACCAAAGATATAAAATTCTTTAACATCTTATGAATGTTTATTTTTAAAACTATACGAGTGCTCAACAATATTTTGATTGTCAAAATAAAAATTTTAAAACTTCTGTTGCGTTTGAGCACGAGAAATCCGAGATCCAACAGATTTGTAGTAATTTTAAAATAATTTTTTTTAAAATCTTAGATTGATTTGGTACATAGGAGAAGACGGATAAGCATGTATTTTGTAAAATATAAAAAGATTATATTCCAAATTTCCATGAAAATGCTAGAAAACATTGTAATACGCACACATTCAACATTAAAATCAACTTACACATGAAAGCGTCAGGAAATTACATTGAATAAATAATTCAAAATTTGACATATTAATAGATACAACAGAAAAATAAACTTCAATAACGAAAAGAGTAATTTTTTATTTTATTTTCTACAAAATTACGGATGAAGTTTCTACATTCTATTTTATGAAAAATCTCGTGCTACACAAATATATAAGATACTATTAATTAATTTAAGATGTGTAATAAACAAATAAATTACATAAAAATTCTTGTGACATCGTATGATTAGTCAAATTTTTTATACTAGTCTCTAATCTGACCCGACTCATAAGAAACAAAATTGTTTCAGTTTGCTACAAATATAGATCGTGTCAACCTGTTGAACATATTTAGATCCATGAAACCATGAACATTCACTAACATCTATTGGAGCCGGGCGAAAATCCACAAAAGTTCATTTCTTACTCGTTTTTGCACACGGGGGAACAATTAGAGGAAGCAACAGAGCCAGAAATTTGCGTTAGAAGGGGCGAATTTAAGAATCCGCATCATATTTTTTTTGTATTCTAATACATGAAAATATATAAATATACAGTAAAGATTTGTGATGCAATGGATAATGTACATTAAAGGACGAATGGCGAAAAGGCTCCCGCATCATTGAAAAGCAAGACGTGTTAAAACAACAATGCCTAAGGTCTCCTTGGAGTCGGGACTCAGCTTCAAAGGATAGAAAAGCAGATTAGGAGCAAGAATGGACCCAGAAATTTCAGAGGAGTATGGTGAATAGGATGAAAGAGGGCGTGACAATGAAATTCAGCCGGTGAAACTTGAATTTTTAAAACATGACGACACATAAGGTGATTTTTGTTCAAGGGTGGCACTATTCTGTCCGCCGTTATCAGGAGTGTGTTTTCAGATCGCTCTTGCTGAATTGCAAGTGAAAGGATCACAAAGTATAGTGTTCCTGTACTGAAATTCCTTTCGGCACCTTTAAAATTATTTGACTTGTATCCCATCCAGATGCTTCAAGTTGTAGCAGGACAAGAAAGTATTTCTCTTCTGCATAAAGTTTAAGAAGCATCCTCAACTGTTAAAAGCAAATGGAGAAAATCAACCATTTGAACTCTGGCATAACATTTTTAATCAGTTCATCGTAATTCTATAAATATAAGTTCACAACGGCGAGAAGAAATTGATGTTGGATTAAAATAAAATAATGATCCATCTGAATTGGAAGATTGGATTTAAAATTATGAATTCCAAATAATAAATCTCAATGACTACATTGAAGTAAGAATTCGAAATCGATCACTATGATAAAAAAGTAACTCGTAATCATAGTTTGTGGATTTGTTTGAACGATTTGAAATTGCTTCGTTTCAAAATCCTCAACCGAAATGCAAATTATGAGAAATTTACTACTGAGAAAATAATACCATACCATGAAGCCACATCTCTTTCCGGTGATCATCTCTTCCAAGGACACGCCAAATATAATTCTTGGTTTCATAAACCTTTCCCATACTAATATATCTTCCATCTTGTTACAGTCATTGATTCCTGGCAAGAAGGAAGCTTATTGATTCATCCAGATAAAATTGCCAAAGTATATGACACAAGAACAAGCTTACCTGGAACTTTCCGGTGCAACACATGCGAATTTACCAGTATACGAGCACGCTTAAGATTTATCTGCCAAAAATTATGTGAAGGATTTAAATGCAACTAACCAACAAGCAAAACTGTGAATATTTTCTTTTGTTAGTCTCCCTTATTTATGACAAATATACAATAAAAGCCTTTTTAAATATAGTTTAAGGAGTTCAGATATAAAAAAATACATTTTATGAATTTGCATAAATATATAGACTCGTTAACATCTATGCTTAAGCATGCAGAAAAAAAGCTTACTGTTTTGAACCGCAAAACAGAGAGGGACAAATAGCGCAATCAAAGGTGTAGCAGCTGCATGCCCAGCCAAGTTAATGTCATCGTAGGATATGATGACGAAATACCAGGAGTATCCTATATTTTATTTTAATTGAAATGAATGAAGAATGAAATTTCAAGCGAGTGGAAATTGAAATCAAGATAAATTGGTATCCAGGTACCCTACATACCAAAGCAAGTATTCCTACACCTAGTCCAACTAGCTCAGCAGCTACTTCCCAACCTTCTTCCTGCCGATTTTGGCACAAAAAAGAAAACAAGAAAAATATAGTGAAATTATCCAGCGATTGAATTAGTTCTGTAATTGTAGCATTACCTTGATTTCCATAGTTTAAAACAAGGAACAATTATTGAAGAATTTGATAAACTGAATTCTTAAATTTTATTAATGTCAAATGAAGTATAAATACAAGGAACGAAGCTAAGGAAAGAAATCACGAAATATCCTAAAACTAGGAAATAAATCAGAATCAAATCAAATCAGAACTAAATCTAGGATTCTAATCTTAATAAAAGGAAACTAAATATTACGTATATCTTTCCTAACTTTTAATAATTCGACACTCTCCTTCAAGTTGGGACGTAAATGTCATACATTCCCAACTTGTTACATATTTCATCAAAGTTAGGACCAATCAAAGCTTTGGTCAAGATATCTGCAAGTTGTTCACGAGTTGGAGTATACCGCAGTAATACTTCAGTACTCTTAATCTTCTCGGCAATGAAGTGACGATCAATTTCGACATGCTTAGTACGGTCATGATGAACAGGGTCTTTAGCAATGCTAATCGCAGCTTGATTATCGCACTTGAGGATCACAGACTCATGGTACGGCATTTTCAATTCGGCCATCATTCTTCTAATCCATATCCCTTCACACGTGGCTAAGGACAACGCGCGAAACTCAGCTTCAGCACTGCTTCTTGACACAACGAGTTGCTTTTTGCTCCTCCAAGTCACCAAATTTCCCCATACGAAGGAACAGTAACCCGTAGTAGATCTTCGGTCAATACGACTTCCTGCCGAATCAGCATCTGAAAACATAATGATGTTACGAACATCATGTTTCTGAAATAAAATCCCCTTTCCGGGAGACTTCTTCAAATACCGAAGTATGCGGTAGACTGCATCCATGTGGCATTGCTTCGGATTATGCATGAACTGACTTACGTAGCTAACCGCGAAGCCAATGTCCGGTCGTGTGTGCGACAGGTAGATCAATCGTCCCACCAACCGTTGATACCGTTGTTTCTCGACGGGATCTCCTTCGGGTACACCTTCGGCCTCTCGAGTCGATACCATTGGTGTGCTTGCAGGTTTACAACCGAGCATCCCAGTATCTCTAAGTAGATCGAGTACATGTTTCCGCTGAGAAACGGATATGCCCTTATTTGAACGGGTAATTTCCATACCTAGAAAGTAGCGGAGAGGTCCCAAATCCTTCACCTCAAACGTCCGAGCCAACGTAGCCTTGATACTACTGATTTCCTCTTCATAATCTCTAGTTAATATAATGTCATCCACATACACAATAAGGATGGCAATTCTATTATCTTGAGAATGTTTAACAAAGAGCGTATGATCCGTTTGGCACTGGACAAACCCCTGGTCTTTAACCACCGTGGAAAACTTTCCAAACCACACTCTAGGCGATTGTTTAAGACCGTAGATGGACTTATGCAGTCTGCACACTTGATTCCCTGGTTCATTCGGAACCACTAAACCGGCGGGAACTTCCATATACACTTCTTCCTCTAGGTCCCCATTAAGAAATGCATTCTTAATGTCCAATTGCTGCAATTTCCAATCGAGATTCGCTGCTAAGGAGATGAGGATCCGGACAGTATTGAGTTTCGCAACCGACGCAAATGTCTCTTCATAATCGATCCCATAAGACTGAGTAAACCCACGAGCCACTAATCGAGCTTTCAATCTCTCAACACTCCCATCAGCGTTAAACTTCACCGTAAAAATCCATTTACAACTCACCGCTCTTTTACCAGGTGGCAATTCGGTAATCGACCATGTACCATTCCTTTCTAGAGACGTGAGTTCGGATTTCACTGCTTCAGCCCAGCCCGGATGCAGAAGTGCTTCCTGGATGGTGTTCGGAATGTAGATATTATCCAGCTTCGTGACATATGCTCGGTAGGACTGGGAGAGACGTCCGTAGGAGACCCACCTATCAATCGGATGGTTAGTGCATGTACGAGTACCTTTCCGTAGAGCTATAGGCAAGTCTTCCAGATTCTGATTCTGAGGGGCTGGAGCCGGAGTGCTTAGTGTAGTTGTCTCCGGAATTGGGATCGGTGTAGTGGTATCTTCAGCGGCAAGTGTAGGATGTGCTGGAGCTTCACACTCCCTCTGACCTCGTTGCCACTGACCTCGCGTATAGACTTGGAGGTTTGGCGAGGTGGGTGGACTAACATGGGTTTCGGTAACTGGTGTAGCTGGTGGGTTCGGGTTCGATGGGATAGTAGGTGTAGTTGACTCAGGTGGTTCGGGATCATGAAGGATTTTACAAAACGGGACTTCGATTATAGGTTGTTTCTCCCCCTGAAGGACAGTTTTGGGATAATATGGAGTATCTTCAAAAAAGTTAACATCCATAGTTGTGAATGTTTTTCGAGAGACGGGGCAGTAACATTTGTATCTTTTTTTGTTAGAGGAGTACCCGATGAATACACACTTGGTAGCCCGAGGATCAAGCTTACTACGGAAATGAGGGTAGATATGAACAAAAGCGGTGCAACCAAATATTTTTGGTGGGAGATGAGACGATAATGTATTAATAAGTGGGAAACTGGACGATAGGGTTTGAAAAGGGGTGACATACCGCAAGACCCGGGACGGGAGCTGTAAGGCCCGAGAATTTGATTACCGTAATCTGAACAGATTTGGGTATATTTACCGTAATCTGAGATTAATCTGGGGATGATTTCTTGATTAATTGAAGTAATTATAGACGGAACGGAGTGGACCGGAAAAGACGAGAACAGATGCAAAACACATGTGCGAGGACAGTAGCATCGGCGCACATGCGCGACCGAATGCGCGCACATGCGCCAAACAGGCAGAAGACCTCGCGCATATGCGCGGAAGATGTCGCGCATATGCGCGAAGCCTATGCGAGTGACTCCAGAGAGTCTCGCGCATATGCGCGAGGCGATGTGCATGATATATGCGGAGACAGTAGGTCTCGCGCATATGCGCGATGTCAGGGCGCGCATATGCGCGAGTAGTCTAGGAGCCGGACAGTGCTTCCGGCGCATATGCGCGGATTTTGGGCGTGCATATGCGCGTGGCATGCAAAACGTAAGATTGCCACTTGGTTTGTATGAGCGACGTGTATATATATATATATATACATACAAACGGTTAATCTTCAGAAGAATCGAGAAAGGGCCGAAGAAAGGGAAAGAAAATCCTTACGCCTTTTGTGAGAAATCTGTCTATCTGATTTTGAATCCGACTTCAGTACTGGATTCCTACCGACGCAGGCTACAACTAGACGTAAGTTTTGATACGTTTTGATATGTTTTGAAATTATGATGTTGTCAGAATTAAATGGAATTCATATATGATGTTCTTGACATGTTAGACATCATAGAATCGAAGTCAGATTAAAGAATAGACTGGTTATACAATTATTATGAAATTGTTATAAATTTCAGAGTTGATTTAGTTGAGATTCTATATCAGAGTTGTGTTATTATTCAGATTATGAGTTGTACTGATACTGGTTATGAATTCTGGTATTATATTTGTGATGTTGAGATAGACGGGGTTATCATGACTGTATTGTTATGCCGTCGAAACATCAGTAGATTGATATTGATCAGATTCAATATTGATTGAGATTGATCAGATTCAGTAGTGATTTCGATTGTATCGTGATATCATTGATATGAATTAGATTGGACCTTGTGCAGATATGGATCAGATTATGTACTGATTTGAGTATTGATCAGAACAGATTTTGAATTGAGTTATATACTGATATTGTATTTATGCGATTGTCATTGCCAGACTGGGTATGGACAGATTGGAATACGAGACTTCGTCTTCATCAGATCGTGAAGATAAAGGTATAAATAAATGTTGATACGGGATTGCACACCTCGAGTTAGGTTTGACTTGAGTTTCCCAAAATCACATACTTTACTTTATTGCATTGATATTTGCAGCTTATCAGATTGATATGTTTAGTCTATTGAATTATAGCAGAGCCAGAGCTTGAGTCTAGGGCAGATCAGCCTAGCTAGGGCAGAATCGCCGAGTCTTTGTCAGAACCGCGTAGACTCTAGACTTACGGTGTATCGATGAGCTTGGATGTAGATCGACGTCTATTGTAGACATTCGATACAGCATACCAAAGTCTAAATTAGATCGGGATCCCTAGATTAGAATGAGAGATGAGTCGAGTCTTAGATATCGAGACTAGAACTTGATTTACAGATCCGTATTGATTTATGTTTCGTAGATTACGATTCATGTTTTATTTACAGACTGGTATTGATACATGTTGTTTGATTATGCCACATGTGATAAGATATAATTCATGCTTTTATGTTAATTCAGTTAACTGCATGTATACATTATTTATACTAGGATTTATTCTCATCGGAGTATCCGGCTGTTGTCTTGTTTGTATGTGTGCATGACAACATGTGGGGCAGGATCAGGGTCAAGAGGATGATGAGAGATCGAGATTAGAGTGGTGATTCCGGACTTGGATGTAGATTTGGTTTAATACTGGAAATTAGTAGTTGAACCTTAGACTAGTTTGAACTAAAAGCATGTGGTACAAGATTTGTATTATTATACTGATTTGGATAATAGATTGATTCCATTACTTTCCGCATTTTAAAGAAACAAATTTTAGACCCTGTTTATCTTAATTGATAATTAAATCCCAAAGATGATTAAGAAGATGATTAGCGTCCGGGTCCCCACAACAGGTGGTATCAGAGCGATAGATCCTTTAGATTGAGATAGAAGAGAATGAGCGGGGTAGATTGAGTTTTCTTTCCTTGCATGTGATTGCTAGCATGAGATTTATTTTAATGTTGATTGACATTGCGTATGCTAGCATGAGATTTTGTTTTACTGCTTTGAAATACATGGTTACCTGATTATCTGATTTGAGTTGGTATTATGTATTATTGAGTATGAATCAGATCTGATTCATGATCAGCAGTAAGATGATCCGAGAAAGATTGGAACAGATTTGTAGTATTTGAGTACTAATGTTTAGATAAGCAGATGTACCTCCTCGAAGAATTCTGGACTGAACAGATAGATGTATCAGAAACTCAGATAGAAATACAGTTGAAAGAATTTCAGTTATTTCTGCCGCCGATTCTGAGTGGTACCGAGACGTCTGAAGATTGTGAGAACTGGTTTGATGACATAGAAATACTGTTTAATTTACTTGATTATTCAGATGAGCAGAGAATTAAACTGATATTCCACCAATTACGAGAGACTGCCAGGAGTTGGTGGATTACAAGTAAAAGAATGTTAGAACAGAGAGGTACAGTGATTTCGTGGGAAATATTCAGAACTGAATTTTATCGAAGATTTTTCTCAGTTTCGTACCGAGAGGACAAGAAAGCAGAGTTTGAGAGTTTGAGACAAGGCCAACTGAATATTGAAGAATATGTTGCGAAATTCTCTACTCTACTGCGTTTTGTTCCTCATGTAATTGGGAATGATGAAGCTGTAGCGGATCAGTTCATCAGAGGATTGAACTCGGAGGTAGTTGCATTGATGAATATGCAGCGACCTTACCATTTTGTTGATGCCTTGAGTAAAGCGAAGAGAGCGGAGGCGAGTCTGATTAGACAACTAAAAAGGGTGTGTGCGATGCAACCCCAGACACAACAATCCCCTCTCCGATTTGATCGTGGCAGCACGAGTGGAAAGCAAGATTTGCTGAAAGCTCGAAAGAAGCCATTCAAGAAGTTAGGGAGTGGACTGAGCGGTTCAACTAGCTCCAGTGGTTCCAGCCCGAGTTATACTGGAGTGTATCGCAGGATTTGCGGAGGGAGACATTCCACAGAGCAATGCCAGGGAGTGACTGGTAGTTGTCGTATCTGCCGACAGCCGGGACACTTTGCTAGAGTTTGTCCCCAGAGAGATTCCCGAAGATTTCAGGGATCAGGACCATCTGGTGGTAGTGACCGAGGAACAGACCCAAGAGGCACTTGATGATATAGTGGCAGGTACTGTTACTTTATGATTATATTGCATATGTATTGATATATACTAATACAGTTCCTATGATTATCTTCGACTGAGTTGTATTGATATATGTTGTACCTGCTGGGTCTGTATTACTATAGTATTGATCCTTGTACCTTTTGGGGAAAGGAATTGATATCAGTGAATTCTGTGATATATTGTGTACTGCAGTAAAAAGAGAATGAGATTGAGTTAGATTATGATGTACTTGTGTTTTCTGATTTGATTGCATTATTGATATTAATATGCTGAACAAGTACGGAACTATTATAGATTCCTTTCAGGAGAGTATAAGATTCAAACCAGACAGGGCTGATGAGTAGAGATTCCACGATAAGGATTCTAGATCTAGAATTCCTTTGATATCTGTATTGTTTATGACTCGATTGATACAGAAAGGAGCAGATGATATCCTTACGTATTCAGTAGACATACTGAAATCGAGTCTAGCATTGGCAGATTTGCCAATGATGTATGAGTTGGCTGATGTTTGCCCACATAAAATTTCAGATTTGCTTTATATCAGAAAGATAGATTTCAGAATTGAATTGAGACCAGGTACTGTTTATTGTTTTAGAATTCAGTACAGAATGATATTGAATGTCCAGAATGACACTGAATGAATTGAAAGAATTAAAAGATCAGTAGAAGAGTACCGACCAGGAGTTACATCTGATTTAGTGTTTCTCTTTGGCATGTTTCAGTATGTTCAGAGATATTCTGATGATTTCATGCTCGTTGTGTCTATGATATTTTGATATATTCGCAGCATCTGATTGATTGAATCGAATAACTGAAGATTGAATGGGATATTCTGAGAAATGTAATTATTGTATACAGAAATTTTTCAGATATGAATTCTGCTTGAAACAGATTGTATTCAGAGTATGCGATATCTGAAGTTAGTATATCGATTGATTTTGACACAATTGAGATCAGAATCAGTGACTGAGAATGATACCGATATCAGAAAGATCAGAAATTTCAGAAATGTCAGAAATTTATTTTTGGTCTGAATTGATAGATTATCGTATACGATTGGTGTTTTGTGTCTGTGTGGGGACCCGGACGCTAATCATCAACTTAATCATCCTTGGGATTTAATTATCAATTAAGATAAACAGGGTCTAAAAATTTTTCTTTAAAATGTGGAAGGTAATGGACTCAATCGATTATACAAACCAGTATAATAATACAAATCTTGTACAACATGCTTCTAGTTCAAACTAGTCTAAGGTTTAACTACTAAATTTCAAGTATCAAACCAAGTCTACATCCAAGTCCGGAATCACCACTCTAACTCATCTTCTCTCATCATCTTCTTGACCCCGATCATGTCCCACCTGTTGTCATGCACACATACAAAACAAGACAACAGCCGGATACTCCGGTGAGAATAAATCCCAGTATAAAACATGTATACATGCATATACACAATATAAATCATAAAGCATATTATCATGCATAAAATTCATAACAATAGGTTTCATAGTCTAGGAAACCAAATCAAAATAAGCATGCCGTAACAATGGGTTCCATAATCTCTGAAACCAAAATAAAATAAGCATGCAACTCAATTCAATTCATATCTTGACTCGACTCGACTCTAACTCTAGGGATCCCGATGTGAATAAGACGTCACTGTCTGTCACCTACCCTCCCAATCGGGGTAACTGTACGTCTTATTCCTAGACTTCGGTCATGTCTGTATCGAATGTCTACAATCGGAGTGAATCTGATCCGAAGCGTCGATACCACCGAACATTTAGTTTGGCAAGTCTGCCAATGACTCTCCTATGTCAAATGCTTGAATATAAATCTATAAACAAGACATCGTCATATCAAGAGATTTGAATATAATTCCATAAACAAATCAATTATATCAAAAGGTAAACAACAACCCTAGTATGTGATTTTGTTGGGCAACTCAAATTGAATCTCATTTGAGTTGTGTCTTCCCCAAAACAAAACATGAATTATACCTTTCTCTTCTCGGCAATGACAATCGCATATGCGCGAGGTGATGTGCATGATATGTGCGGAGACATTAGGTCTCGCGCATATGCGCGATGTCAGGGCGCGCATATGCGCGAGTAGTCTAGGAGCCGGACAGTGCTTCTGGCGCATATGCGCGGATTTTGGGCGCGCATATGCGCGTGGCATGCAAAACGTAAGATTGCCACTTGGTTTGTATGAGCGACGTGTATATATATATATATATATACATACAAACGTTAATCTTCAGAAGAATCGAGAAAGGGCCGAAGAAAGGGAAAGAAAATCCTTACGCCTTTTGTGAGAAATCCGTCTATCTGATTTTAAATCCGACTTCAGTACTGGGTTCCTACCGACGCAGGCTACAACTGGACGTAAGTTTTGTTACGTTTTGATATGTTTTGAAATTATGATATTGTCAGAATTAAATGGAATTCATATATGATGTTCTTGACATGTTAGACATCATAGAATCGAAGTCAGATTAAAGAATAGACTGGTTATACAATTATTATGAAATTGTTATAAATTTCAGA
Organism: Primulina tabacum; assembly: GCF_025594145.1. NCBI lineage: Eukaryota > Viridiplantae > Streptophyta > Magnoliopsida > Lamiales > Gesneriaceae > Primulina > Primulina tabacum. Next base: position 25,383,392 of record NC_134559.1, on the reverse strand, counting down.
GTTGATTTAGTTGAGATTCTATATCAGAGTTGTGTTATTATTCAGATTATGAGTTGTACTGATACTGGTTATGAATTCTGGTATTATATTTGTGATGTTGAGATAGACGGGGGGGTTATCATGACTGTATTGTTATGCCGTCGAAACATCAGTAGATTGATATTGATCAGATTCAATATTGATTGAGATTGATCAGATTCAGTAGTGATTTCGATTGTATCGTGATATCATTGATATGAATTAGATTGGACCTTGTGCAGATATGGATCAGATTATGTACTGATTTGAGTATTGATCAGAACAGATTTTGAATTGAGTTATATACTGATATTGTATTTATGCGATTGTCATTGCCAGACTGGGTATGGACAGATTGGAATACGAGACTTCGTCTTCATCAGATCGTGAAGATAAAGGTATAAATAAATGTTGATCCGGGATTGCACAACTCGAGTTAGGTTTGACTTGAGTTTCCCAAAATCACATACTTTACTTTATTGCATTGATATTTGCAGCTTATCAGATTGATATGTTTAGTCTATTGAATTATAGCAGAGCCAGAGCTTGAGTCTAGGGCAGATCAGCCTAGCTAGGGCAGAATCGCCGAGTCTTTGTCAGAATCGCGTAGACTCTAGACTTACGGTGTATCGATGAGCTTGGATGTAGATCGACGTCTATTGTAGACATTCGATACAGCATACCAAAGTCTAAATTAGATCGGGATCCCTAGATTAGAATGAGAGATGAGTCGAGTCTTAGATATCGAGACTAGAACTTGATTTACAGATCCGTATTGATTTATGTTTCGTAGATTACGATTCATGTTTTATTTACAGACTGATATTGATACATGTTGTTTGATTATGCCACATGTGATAAGATATAATTCATGCTTTTATGTTAATTCAGTTAACTGCATGTATACATTATTTATACTGGGATTTATTCTCACCGGAGTATCCGGCTGTTGTCTTGTTTGTATGTGTGCATGACAACATGTGGGGCAGGATCAGGGTCAAGAAGATGATGAGAGAAGATGAGTTAGAGTGGTGATTCCGGACTTGGATGTAGACTTGGTTTGATACTTGAAATTTAGTAGTTAACCTTAGACTAGTTTGAACTAGAAGCATGTTGTACAAGATTTGTATTATTATACTGGTTTGTATAATCGATTGAGTCCATTACTTTCCGCATTTTAAAGAAAAAATTTTTAGACCCTGTTTATCTTAATTGATAATTAAATCCCAAAGATGATTAAGAAAATGATTAGCGTCCGGGTCCCCACAGGAGCCGATTTATAAGATAGGCAGCGGTCAAAACACCCTCTCCCCACAGGTATTTCGGCACATTCATGGAGAGTAGGAGGGAACGCGCGACCTCTAAAAGGTGACGGTTTTTTCTTTCGGCAATCCCGTTTTGTTGCGGTGTGTCGACGCAAGAGCTGATTTGGACAATGCCCTGCTTGGTGAAATAGGATCCTAAGGTGGTGTTGAAGTAGTCACGGGAATTAATAGACTTGAGAACCCGAATACGGGTATTGAATTGTGTTTGGATCATAGTGTTAAAGGCTGAAATATTTGGGCGAGATCAGATTTGTCTTTCATAAGAAAGACCCATGTAAGGCGGGTATGATCGTCGATGAAGGTGACGAACCACCGGGCTCCATTTATATTGGGTATCCGAGATGCGCCCCAAATGTCACTGTGGATGAGTGAAAATGGTTGAGAAGGTTTGTATGGGATAGGATTATATGAGACCCGAGTGTGTTTTGCAAGTTGACAGATATCACAATGAAAAAACCTCGACCTTTTATTAACGAATAAATTCGGATACGATTTTTCAAGATAAAAGAAACTTGGATGACCTAACTGAAAGTGTAAGTGCATAACATCACTTCCAGACTCTATATGAAAACCAAAACTAACATTTGAACAGGAATGGGAGCGAGATTCGAGGCTGGATAGACTTGTATTGAGGAGATAGAGGCCTGAGCACATCCTAGCACTGCCAATCGTCTTCATCGATCCCAACTCCTGGAAAAAACACACATTATTGGAAAAATTAGCCGAGCACTGTTCATCGGTTGTCAATTTACTAATGGACAATAAATTGCAATCCAAAGAAGGAACATGCAGCACAGATTTAAGAGTAAGGTCGGAGGAAATCTGTACGGATCCGAAACCAGCAATCCGGGTCTTGGTACCATCCGCAATCCGAACATGGAGAGAGTCGGTATTGGGTTGGTATGTTGTAAAGAGATTCCGGTTGCCGGTCATATGGTCGGAGGCACCGAGTCGACAATCCAAGAGCACGAGAACTGCTGAGCGGAAATTAAAGCAAGAACATCTATACCTTCGGTAGCGTGAAGGCTGGTGGATTTAGATCCAGTAGCATGTTGCGCTAAGGTTGCAGACATGATTTATTGCAGTGCTTCAATCTGTTGCGGAAAGAACGGACTGTCGTTGGCCTGGTCGCCTGAGGGCTGAGCTGAGAGGCCGCGGTTGGTCTTGGCAGTCGGAGGACGGGATGATTTCCAATCAGAAGGTTTGCCATGGAGAACCCAGCAAGTGTTCTTCGTGTGCCCTGGTTTGGAACAGTGCTCACATGTTGGCCGTGACTTACGCCTCTCTTGTTGAGTTGCTCCAGTAGCACCGAGTGAAGACCCGAGGAGGGCAGAACCATCAGCCGAGGTAGAAGGTGGGCCCATCATGACCTTTTTGCGGCTTTCTTCGCGGCGAATCTCAGCAAAAGCTTCTCGAAGACCCAAGAATGGCTTGGCACTCATTACTCTGCCTCGAACATCATCTAGTTCTTTGTTGAGACCGAGTAGAAACTTGAAGGTGCGCTTCTGCTCCACAATCTTGCGATAGCGCTGACCATCTTCCGGACACTTCCAAGCGTGGGTTTCAAAAACATCAAGTTGCTGCCATTGTTTGGTGAGGGCATTATAGTACTGGGTGACACTGAGTTCTCCCTGCCGGAGGTCGTGAAGGGCTGATTCAATAGCCGACAGTTCCGAGGTGTTATCGGAACTTGAATACGTCTCACGGACTACCTCCCATACATCTTTAGCAGTCTCGTAGAGAAGGAAATTCTCACTTACTTCCAAACTCATGGAATTGATGAGCCATGACATGATTAAGTGATTCTCCGTCTTCCACTTCTTATAGTCGGCATCAGTCTTTGTTGGGGCTTCAATTTCTCCGGTGAGGTACTCTTCTTTGCAGCGTCCACAGATGAACATTCTTACGGATTGGGACCATTGCAAGTAGTTCGAACCTGTAAGGCGGTGAGGAGTGATAAGGAGAGAGTTATTGGAAGGGTTGGGATTCGACTCAAGGATATCGGATTTTTCCTCCGAAGGGGTTCCTGTGGCGAGACCGTGTTTTACCATGGTCGCTCTGATACCATGAAGAATTTGATAAACTGAATTCTTAAATTTTATTAATGTCAAATGAAGTATAAATACAAGGAACGGAGCTAAGGAAAGAAATCAGGAAATATCCTAAAACTAGGAAATAAATCAGAATCAAATCAAATCAGAACTAAATCTAGGATTCTAATCTTAATAAAAGGAAACTAAATATTACGTATATCTCTCATAACTTTTAATAATTCGACAATTATAATACATAACACAACGACTTCTCGCTGATTGAATTTCACCATAAAGGTATATGAAAATCCTATAATAGGTTTTTTCCAGATTCTTAAAAGGTCTAAAAGATTAGTGAAGTGGTATTCAACTCCTCTCACTCTTTCAAATAACAATAAACAGCAAGCATGTAAACAAAATTAGAGACCGATAAAGAGATGCCATCAGAGGACCTATGCCAAAACTTAAATCAACAATCTAAGCCACACATTTCTGATAGCAAAAATATCATAGCGGCCTACCTTCGCAGAGACCTCTCCCAGATTTCCTGAGGTTGCAAAATGGTTTTGTATAACCCGGAATGATGGATCTCTTAGGCCCCTCCCAACAGCCTGCATAGGCAGGAAGTATGGGCATCACCATTCTTCTAAATATGGCTCCATTTTTCAAAAAACAAACGGGGCAAAAATTCTTCCAAAATTTTCTTGATGCTGGAGTAGGGATGCTGGGATTTAACAAATTATAAACACTTCGGGTAACCCATAAAAAAAATTAACTTTACCTTTGCAAGATTACCTGTTGATGCCAATGACAGGAAATAAGCAGGATATAACTGGGTGCTGAGATCAAAGATGCTGCAACAAGAGTTCATATTTGCATCATAAAGAATGATGAAACAGCTCTTCACACTTCAAGAAGTAGAATTCAGACCTTCCTACACTACCAATGAAGTCTGCATACAAGCGCCACTGTTTAGGATCATTGTCAAAAAGATTACCAAATCTTCCACCTGACAATAAAGAAGCCATAATCACTCAAAATTTCATATCAGTGGTGTCCTTTCTAATGGTGACAGTAGATATCCCCACAAATGAATAATCGACCAAGAGCACCAATGCCATCCTTAGACACCCATCTGCAGAAACACCAACAACCCTACATTAGTACACTGAACTACAGCATTTTAAGAGAATAAAAGTGTCTTTCACATCCTTCAAAAATATTGAGCATAGAAAAAAAGTAAACCAATAGAGCAGGGAGATTACCATGCCGGACACATAATAAAATAATAAATTAATGCTTCGGCGATACTAAAGTAAAATGAAAGACTGCAAAAAACAGCTCATTTACTAAGAATCGTAAGCTATACCTGATTGTGGCAGCAGCAGCCGCTGCAGCGGATCCTGAAAATGACCCTATTCCAATAGCCTGTATTAACACCACAAAATTTTGAACGGTGAACATTTAGTGTAGAATGGCAATAAAAAGTTGACATTAACATCAATGATTTAATTGGAAAAAGCATAAAATATTTACAAAATGGTCGATGCTATAAAATAATATATGAGCACGATAACTTTTTACACAATTTTAGGAAAGATATGCAAAGACTTTACCCATGACATCCTCCATGTATACAAGGAAAAATTGTGCCCCTTTATTGGTTTTAAGAGTTGAAAATTTAGAGCCACTAATAGGATTAAAAGGAATATGAAAATTGAAACAAAGTTTCTGTCAGATTTCGAGACGTAACGAGTTCAAAGCTTCACTATAGTCCAACTAAAATTTTCAGGTTTGGTGATATTCCATTCCATACACTAATGAAATAAAGAAATCTTGCAATGTTTGCTGACTTTTTACTCGGCAACATACCCAAGCAGAATTTACGGCCTGAATTAGATTCACATGCCTTTAAAAGACTGGAAGTGACCAGTGTATGACAAATCCATCCTGTCACATTTGTTGGGAACTGAAGCAATATGTAGTCCAAGTAATCATCTGAAACAGAATCTGCAGCTCGAAATATAAAATCAAATATATTGTAATACCCAAAAAGTTCTCATAACCATGAAGAGACATGATTGACCGATGACATTTAAGTGGCACTTAAAAGGTAAAGATATAACATATCACCAGGGAAGCCAGCAGGCAGAATGAAGTCCTTAATAATTGTTGGAAGCCAGCATAGTTCTGAGTCATGTTCCACGAAGGCTGAACCTTGAAAAACACTAGTTTCAGGCAAACGTTCGCCAAGGATTGTTCGAATCCTTGAATCACTCTCTATGATATATCTGATTGTATACATTCATAAAAATAAATTGGTTCATCAAAACACGATTACTGAAATACTCTAAAATAATGACAAGCTCAACTTATTAGACTTCCAAGCTAGTACCATTAAGTAGTACCATCATCCCATATCGCATTACAGAAAATGAAAAAAAAATATTATAAACCTACATACAACAAATTGCTACATCAACATGCAATTACAAAACCATGCTAGCTAAACTTACTAGACTTTCAAGAAGTTAGAACCTTTCGGAAGTTTTATTACGACACACATTACAAAAACAAAACTAAAATAAATCCATTTAGACAGCAAATTGCTGAATCAACACGCAGTTAGAGATACTATGAAATATCAATGCAAGCTAAACTTACTAGGCTTTAAGCATTAAGTGGCATGAATTTAAAAATACTATTGGCATACTGTAGTGCCCAAATTCAGTGCACGTTTAATCCATGCATTCATTTAATTATTAAATCATTTAATTAATTTTAAAAGAGTTTTAGCCATGCATAATTATGAAAATGCATTATTTTAAATTATCCATGTTTATTGGGATGCACGTTAAAATATTTTTCGAGTTTCATGTTTCAGGCGATTATTCGAGACGAGATTGAGGAAAAGAGACCGGGGATGATTCTTGGCAATTTAAAATGTGATACTTTTATTTTAAGTTGAAGATGAGGCATTAAGTGATTTTCCTAATTTACTAATCACACACACACACACTTTTACACACACTAATAACGCATAAACACACACACACATTCAGATTTCCACTTCTTTTATTTTTTAAAGAGCAAAACCTAGGGTTCTAAGAGGAGAACAGCAGCCGCCCCTTCCCTTGTCAATTTTCGGCAAGTTTTGATCGATTTTATTGCAAGAAAATCGCGTCACGTTCGTCCCGGATCAACCTCGCTTCTATCTCCGCTTCGGTGTCGCCGTTTCGATAAAGTTTATCATCAAAAGGCACGTATAATCTGTTCTTGATGCATCGATCATGTCATATTATGCGTGCGTTGTTATTTATGGGTAAAACCATGGGTACGATGTGTAGAAGTTCGAGCAATTGTGTTGGGATCACTTTTGAAACCATTTTAGGGATCAAAAATCACGTTTTTACTGTTCTGGTTGAAATCGCGAGTTTTCAGTCGATATTTTGATAAAACTTTCAACTAAAGAATTGTAGAACTTTTTGATACCTTCGATTTGACAGTAAATTCGAAATATTTGGACAAAAATTGAGTGAGTTATGGCGTTTTTCGTGGGACTGCTCAAACTGCGTTTTTCAGAAATTATGTTTTGATGTGTTCTTTAGATTTTATTGTTGCAGGCTTCGTTGGGGATCGTCGGATGATCGTTTCTGCATTTAGGTATGCTTAGTATGATGTTGGGAGTATTTTTGAGGTTTCGGTTCATGTCAATAGGCGCTCGATTTAATTAAAAGTCGTGGGTAACTTTTGATGTCAATTACAATGTTTTGAATGGTATGTGTCGTAGGGTGAACATAGCCGCCTTGGGAATTTGTACGAATTTGGTTTGAGGTTATGGCGTGCTAGGATGAGCCTTAGAGTGTCGATTCATAGTCCGCGCAATCGAGTCTAGAAATTTAAGCGAAACATGTACAAAATTTTCGTAAGTTCGCGTTTACAGTAGGTACCCGGACCCCCACACGGGGTCCGTGCCCTTTTTCCACCGAAGTGCCTTTTTCCAGAGTCTACACGGACCCCCACACTGACCCTGACACGGGGTCCGTGTCCACCTTCCCTTTCGAGCCTTCTCATCCGAGTCTACACGGACCCCTACACGGAGGTAGGCACGGGGTCCGTGTCCTTCATAACTTTGGGGAAAATTTCTATAGTATGCTTTGGAGGGGGGTTGATGGCATGGTTTTAGTTCAGTAATTTACGCAGTCGAGTCATGGGAATTTACAACGTCATATGGAATTGAATGAGTTCTTATGTAAGCTTGAAATTATGTCTAAGTTACGCAGATAAGCATGCCAATTCATGATTAGTAGGTGCAGCAACGCCCCCGATCGAAGTCCAACGAATCCCTCAACGCCAAGTAAGTATGTTGACGTGCAAAAAGAAAATATTTTAAGTTTTGAGGTATGCTAAATGTCTTGTGACCAAATTATGTTTAGGATTGGAAAGCGTTAAATTATGAACGGGGACCAATCCGCCAGTTAAATTATGAACGGGTTAGATCGAGGTTGGAAAGCGTTAAATTATGAACGGGGACCAACAAGCCCGTTAAATTATGAACGGGGATCTCACGTATGTGGCAGTGGATACGTCCCTGTCAGCCCAGTACTGTGGTTTGTCTGATCAGGCATTTATTATGTTATGGGTCACTTGCTTTGAAACATGCCTCTACGCAAAATGATGAAGTTATGTATGTTCTAGTATGCAGTATGTTTATGACAAGTTTTCACGTTAAGGCACGTCTATGTTATGTACGTATGTTCAAGTTTTAGTACGCAAATTCAAGTTCAAGTATGTATGTTCTATTTTAAAGTTTCATGCGGTTTTATTATGTAGTACTCGCTATTTCCCAGTTTATACGTGTTGAGTCTTTAGACTCACTAGACTTGATCGATGCAGGTGAGTATGTTGATGAGGAGACAGGAGGTGGCGACTCAGGGGCAGGCTTGGACTGAGCGGGAGGCTAGACCGATGACCGCCCACGTTATTTTAACGTTTTTATGCAAGTTTAAAATACTCTGATTTTTATGTTTGATGCGAGATGCTTTGAGAAGACCTTTCTTTTAACAAGATCTTTATTGTGAATGGATGATGTAGTGACGACCGTATTGATTTTATTTTCGTATTCAAGAAAATTTTTAATTTTTCCGCAAATTTTAAGTAGTAAAAAGTACGGTTCGTTACAGTTGGTATCAGAGCGGTGTTCTTGTAAAGGGTCACGCCTACTGCCAGTCGCAAGAAGCTCACGAAGTCACACCTCAAGTCTGTAAGTTTAAAGTTTTGCATTATGTTATGTAGTAAGCATCAAGTTATGATTTCAGTATGTGCATGTTTTAAGTTTGAGTTACGTGTATCATAAAATATTGATATATGTTCATGCATATTGGGTTTACGTGCTGGGTAATTTATTGGAACAGTATGCCTCCTAGACGTGTGATCGACCGTGAAACAAGGGAGGAGGACAGAGAGCCTCGAGTTGAGGAGAGGGCCAATCCTCCACCACCACCACCTCCAGATATGCAGGCGCAGATGCTTGCGGGTATGACGCAGTTCTTCGCACAGTTTTCAGGGAACCAGGCTGCAGCAGTAGGTGCAGGGGCGAGGCCCCAACTAGAGGCAGTGTATGAACGGTTTAGGAGGATGAGTCCCAAAGGAGTTTGCGGGTACCACTGACCTGTTAGAGTAGGTGCCCGTCGAGCCAAGTGTTAGGCCGAGGGTTCATGATTAAACTCTATGTATAAACAGTCTTTATTTTAATAATATTTGAATTTATTATTTTGGCACTTCTTTATCTGTATACCCATGCTAGTTGCATAGATAAAGACCTTGAATATACAAATAGTAGAAAGATATGAGATGCTCATATGATGAGTATCATGAAACTCATATTTGTAATACTGTATATTCTAAACAGTTCCTAGTCGATTCAGCCGCCACTAAGAAGGATATAGGCCGCTCGAGTTCGAGACTAGTATCTGCGATGTGAGTACCATGTTTCATTGGTAGGGGACATTGTGATGTCCGAGCATGCAGATAGGTGCTCCTGGTAGAGTGCACTGAACAACCCTCCATAAAAGACTTTCCAAGTGGTTCTCACTTATCGAGTGGAAAAGTCATAGTTTATGGTTGTACACCGTTAGTCCTTATGACCCGGGACAACATTGAGACTCTATGTGCTAGAATTACACTTTGACTTGTTTACCGACTCTCATGGTGTCATCAGGTGGCAAGGTTGGGTGTTCTGTCGAAACATATATGAGTCGATGCATTGTAGTCGGGATTCACCGCTTACCTACGGGTATGGATATCCTATGTGTTTTTCATGTATATGTAGTTTGAAATCTCTGATCAGAGTATGGTGGTAATTATGAAAAGGGTTTCATAGATTACATCATCGATGCAACTACGACATGACACACAGTATCGATTCATTGACAACTCTCGATAAACCAATGGTTGTCGAATCGGTCGGGATATATGAGTTGAAGGGACCGTACTGTACGCTAACCATAATTGAATGGTTCTTGCAGGCACTATCATTTGATACCTAGGGAATCATGTAAGCGATGCTGCTAGGCGTTTAACATGATTGGTTGGGTACTATCAGACTTAAGTTCTGACGTTCTTGTTATCAAGGAGTTGATAAGTAAGAATGGAGCAATTGGGGTATGCTCATATAAGGACATGTTTAGTCCGAATCACATGGAGATGTGAACCCACGGCTAGTTGTATCAATGAACAATTGAGGGCCACACAAGTACTAGCTTTCTAGATCCCGTTGAGAAGTAAAAATAGTTCAATGTGTTGAACGGCTTATAAATGAGTTTATAAGCGTAGAGAAAAATAGATGTATGACTTCTATGAGAGAAATGTAATTTTTAATTTATGAATGTGTTACTAAATTAAAAATAGGTCAAGTAAATAATATACTTGAAAATTGTGATTTTCATAAACATTATTATGGACTAAATTAAATTAATTCAAATGTTGAATTAATTTAACACTAGTGGGCCTAGTAGAGTCCAAATAATTAAATTAATTCAAGTGTTGAATTAATTAAACACCATTGGACCTTGTAGAGCCCAATTGAAAATAATTATTTAACTAATAGGCTTGAGTAAAATCAAGTAAATTATAAATGGGCTCAAATATGTTTGAGACAAATTTAAATAGTCCATGGGCTTTGTAAATTTTACAAGCCCACTAGGTTTTGCATGCTTGGGAGGTGAAGGGGTGTGAATACTTTTGATTAAAATATTGCATGGCATGCAACTTTTTTGGATCAACTTTTTGCACTACCAAGACAACTCATCCTCCCTCATTCAACTCACTCACTTGGCTGAAACTTCACCTTGTTTTCTCTCCAATTTTGTGTTCTTCAATTGTTGAAGAATACACACACTTCTCCTTGTAAAATCTTCTTATTTTTCTAGTGCAAAATAAGAAGGGTTCTAGCTAGTTGGTGGTGGGCCAAATTTTGAAGGAAAGGAGGAAGCTTGTAGATTGTCTACCATTGAAGAGCCAAGTTGCTTACAACTTGGTTGGTGCCATCATCAACCTCAAGAGGTTGATAGGTAACGATTTTCTCAACACCCTATGTATGATATTTGGTGTTTGTTGTATTTGCTACACAATATTATGAGGTGGCCGAAATATTGCATGAAAAAATCAAAATTTTTAACTTCCGTTGCGCTTCCGGTCACCGTAACCGATCCCCTTTCATGACCTGATGGCAGCTGAGGGATGGATCAAGTCCATCGAGGTAATTTTCGACTATATGAAGCTGACAGATGCTGACAGGGTCTGTTGTGCCACTTTCTTATTGACTGGAGACGCTAGACTATGGTGGGAGAGTGCGTCAATGGCAGTCAATTTGCAGGTGCTGCCTTGGAATGGTTTCAAGGAGGTCTTCTACTCCAAGTACTTCACTGAAGAAGTACGCTCTCGTTTGACCAGGGAATTTATGACATTGAGACAAGGGGACAGTAGTGTGGCAGAGTTTGTCAGGAAGTTTGAGAGGGGATATCACTTCGTACCCCTCATTGCGAATGATGCCCAGGCAAAGCTGAGGCATTTCATGGATGGTCTGCGGCCGATCTTGCGCCGTGATGTGAGGGTAGTTGGCCCTACTTCGTATGCCGTCGCAGTATCTAGAGCTTTAGCGGCAGAGCAGGACCAGAGAGATATTGAGGCTGATAGGCAGGGCAAGAGGCCCTATCAAGCGCCGCAGCACCAGCAGCAACAGCATCAGAGGCCCCCGTTCAAGAAACCGTATCAGGGGCCGCCAGGGAAGAAGCCGTATCATGGACCACCAAAGGGCAAGGGTCCAATTCAGCAGCAGGGGGCGCCTAAGAAGCTCGTTGCTTATCCAGTGTGTCCTAAATGCAACCTCCAGCACCTGGGGCAGTGCTTGTATGGGTCAGGCAAATGTTTTAAATGTGGAGCTACGGATCACATGCTGAAAGAGTGCCTGCAGTGGAAGCAGCCAACCCAGGGCAGGGTATTCGCCATGCATGCACAGGAGGCGGACCCAGACACCACTTTACTGACTGGTAAACTTTTCTACCTAAGCTCAGTATTATTTTGCCTTGCATGTGGAATTTTTTTTACTTGGGATTATTAGTGTGCTAGTAATATTTTGTGTGCCTTGGGATATTGAGTTCTATTATGCTTGAGGTTTATGTTAGTAATTTTGGGATATAAGTTTGTGTTGTGCTAACGCATCTCTCAGGAAACATTTTCATAAAGAGATTAGCAACAACGGCACTGATAGATTCAGGAGCCACTCACTCCTTTATATCGGAGACGTTTGCTAATCATTTGGACCTCAAGTCCATTGGCCTAGACGTGAACTTTTCAGTGACAGTCCCATCAGGGGAAGAGCTGTTAGCTACCAGTGTGGTCAGAGATATCGATCTAGAACTGCATGGCCACCTAGTATATGCAGATTTAATCCTATTGCCGATGCCAGAATTCGACATCATATTGGGAATGGACTGGCTGACTAAGAACAGAGTTCTGATCGATTTTCAGAAGAGATCAGTGTTGGTCAGACCGCTGGGCATGGAGCAGTTCATATTTGAGCCAGCTAGATGGAGGAGTTTCCCTCGCATGATTTCATGCATGCAGGCGAGGAGACTAATTTCTAAGGGGTGTCAGGCTTTCTTGGCCAGCATCATCGCAGCACCTGACATGCCCACTACATCGCTATCAGATGTGCCAGTAGTCAGAGACTTACCAAACGTCTTTCCTGACGACGTCACAGGCCTTCCACCAGAGAGAGAGGTGGAGTTTGCAATCGATCTCATGCCAGGCACAGTGCCAATCTCTAAGGCACCGTACAGATTAGCTCCAGCTGAATGTTAGAACTCAAGCAGCAGATCCAGGAGCTTCTCAACAAGGAATTCATCTGCCCCAGTTTCTCACCGTGGGGCGCACCAGCACTTTTTGTGAAAAAGAAAGACGGGAGCATGAGACTGTGCATCGATTACCGTGAGCTGAACAAGGTAACGATCAAGAATAAGTACCCGTTGCCTAGAATCGAAGACTTGTTCGATCAATTGCAGGGAGCTACCGTGTTCTCTAAGATAGATCTTCGATCAGGGTACCATCAGCTGAAAGTGAAGGATGCAGATGTCCACAAGACAGCTTTTAGGACCAGATATGGGCATTACGAGTTCTTGGTGATGCCGTTCGGACTGACAAATGCTCCAGCTATTTTCATGGACCTCATGAACCGAGTATTTCAGCCCTACCTGGATCAGTTCGTCATCGTGTTTATTGACGACATTCTCATATACTCGAAGAGCCATGAGGAGCACAACCAACACTTAAGGACAGTTTTACAGTTTCTGCAGAGTCGCAAGTTGTTTGCGAAGTTTAGTGAGTGCGAGTTTTGGCTGCAGAAATTTGCATTTTTGGGGCATATAGTATCTAGCAGTGGAAACGAGGTGGATCCAGCGAAAGTAGCAGCTGTCAAGGAATGGGTTGAGCCGAAGAATGCATCAGAAATCCGCAGCTTTTTGGGTTTAGCTGGTTACTACCGTAAGTTTATTAAGGGATTTTCATCCATAGCAGTGCCACTCACTTCCCTGACCAAGAAGAATGCTAAGTTTGTGTGGAGTGAAGAATGTCAAAAGAGCTTCGATACTTTGAAGCAAGCTCTTATTTCAGTGCCTAGTGCTAGCCATGCCGACAGGGCAGGGTGAATTTGTGCTTTACACCGATGCATCTAAGCTCGGGTTAGGCGCAGTATTGATGCAGCAGGGTCGGGTCATAGCTTATGCTTCCAGGCAGTTGAAGATGCACGAGAAGAATTACCCGACTCACGACCTGGAGTTAGCCGCCGTTGTCTTCGCACTGAAAATTTGGAGACACTACCTATTCGGCAAGAAATGCCAGATTTTCACCGATCATAAGAGTCTCAAATATTTCTTCACGCAGAAAGAGTTGAATATGAGACAGAGACGGTGGTTGGAACTGGTGAAAGATTACGACTGCGAAATTAGCTACCATCCGGGAAAGGCTAATGTTGTCGCAGACGCTTTGAGCAGAAAAGTGGCAGTTGTCGCTCAGTTGTCAGCTCAGAGACCGCTTCAGTCGGAGATTCAGAGATTTGGTCTAGAGATTTATCGTGAGGGCAGAGCCCCTAGACTGTCTAATCTGATAGTCAAATCTGATTTGCTAGACCGTATCCGAGCAGGACAGTCTTCAGATGCGCAGGTACAGAAATGGAGACTGAAAGATGAAGCCATGGCAATGTTCTTTACACAGTGACAGACGGCATTGTGAGATACAGAGGTAGAATGTGGGTGCCTAGTGGTGAGTCGATCAGACAGGATATTTTGATAGAGGCACACGCATCTCCGTATTCTATCCATCCGCGAGGTACCAAGATGTATAAGGACCTCCAGATTTTGTATTGGTGGCCAGGGATGAAGAGACACATCCGCCGATTTGTGTCAGAATGCCTCACTTGTCAGCAGGTGAAGGCAGAACATCAGAGGCCAGCGGGGTTGGTTAAGCCACTCCCCATCCCAGAGTGGAAATGGGAGAACATTACGATGGACTTCGTCGTTGGATTGCCTAGATCAGTCAGAGGTTTTAATGCCATTTGGGTTATAGTGGACCGACTCACTAAGTCAGCGCACTTCTTGCCAGTGAAGACGACTTTCTCCATGACGCAGTATGCGGAGCTTTATATCAGGGAGATCGTTCGATTGCATGGAATCCCAGTTTCCATAGTGTCCGACAAGGACCCGAGGTTCACATCGTCCTTCTGGAAGAGCTTACATGCAGCTATGGGGATGAAGTTGCTATTTAGTACAGCGTTTCACCCGCAGACAGACGGCCAGTCTGAGCGTGTGATACAGATTTTGGAGGATTTGCTGAGAGCCTGTATGATTGATTTTCAGGGAACTTGGGAGTCTAAGCTACCTCTAGTGGAGTTCACATACAACAACAGTTTCCAAGCATCCATTGGTATGGCTCCTTACGAGGAATTATATGGAAGAAAGTGCAGATCACCAGTTCATTGGGACGAGGTCGGAGAAAGAGCGGAACTTGGACCAAAAATAGTTCAGGAGACTGCAGACATGGTGGTCAAGATTCGTGATAGAATGAAGACCGCCCAGAGTCGTCAGAAGAGTTATGCTGATAAGAGGAGGAGAGATCTCGAATTTGACGTTAGTGATCACGTATTCGTCAAGATAGCACCTATGAAAGGTGTTATGAGATTTGGGAAGAGAGGCAAGCTGAGTCCGAGGTTTATTGGACCATTCGAGATTTTGGAAAGAGTTGGAACATTACCTTATCGTGTTGCCCTTCCGCCGAATCTGGCCGGGGTACACAATGTGTTCCATGTCTCGATGCTGAGGAAATATCTGGCTAACCCTTCGCACATTCTGAGTTATGAGCCGTTGCAGCTGACTCCAGACTTGTCTTACGAGGAAAAACCGATTCAAATCCTAGACAGACAGGAGCGCAGACTCCGGAACAAAGTGACTAAGCTAGTCAAAGTCCGGTGGCTAAATCAATCGGTGGAAGAGGCCACTTGGGAATCAGAAGCAGATATGAGACTTCGCTACCCGGAGTTGTTCGGTAAGACTTAATTTCGAGGACGAAATTTTTATAAGTAGGGGAGGAACTGTAGTGCCCAAATTCAGTGCACGTTTAATCCATGCATTCATTTAATTATTAAATCATTTAATTAATTTTAAAAGAGTTTTAGCCATGCATAATTATGAAAATGCATTATTTTAAATTATCCATGTTTATTGGGATGCACGTTAAAATGTTTTTCGAGTTTCATGTTTCAGGCGATTATTCGAGACGAGATTGAGGAAAAGAGACCGGGGACGATTCTTGGCAATTTAAAATGTGATACTTTTATTTTAAGTTGAGGATGGGGCATTTTAAATGGCTTACTAAGTTGTTAGTATTTTAAAGCCTAAAATTTATTTATTTAGTGATTTAAGAGTTTGAAACTTTTAAAATTAGCTTCTTTCTTTTTTGTGCATTATTTTAATTGAGGGATTTTATTTAAAGTTTAAAGAGTGTTAGTATTTTAAATAGTTTTATTTATTATTTAATTAAGTGATTTTCCTAATTTACTAATCACACACACACACACTTTTACACACACTAATAACGCATAAACACACACACACATTCAGATTTCCACTTCTTTTATTTTTTAAAGAGCAAAACCTAGGGTTCTAAGAGGAGAACAGCAGCCGCCCCTTCCCTTGTCAATTTTCGGCAAGTTTTGATCGATTTTATTGCAAGAAAATCGCGTCACGTTCGTCCCGGAACAACCTCGCTTCTATCTCCGCTTCGGTGTCGCCGTTTCGATAAAGTTTATCATCAAAAGGCACGTATAATCTGTTCTTGATGCATCGATCATGTCATATTATGCGTGCGTTGTTATTTATGGGTAAAACCATGGGTACGATGTGTAGAAGTTCGAGCAATTGTGTTGGGATCACTTTTGAAACCATTTTAGGGATCAAAAATCACGTTTTTACTGTTCTGGTTGAAACTGTGAGTTTTCAGTAGATATTTTGATTAAACTTTCAACTAGAGAATTGTAGAACTTTTCGATACCTTCGATTTGACAGAAAATTCGAAATATTTGGACAAAAATTGAGTGAGTTATGGCATTTTTCGTGGGACTGCTCAAACTGCGTTTTTCAAAAATTATGTTTTGATGTGTTCTTGAGATTTTATTGTTGCAGGCTTCGTTGGGGATCGTCGGATGATTGTTGCTGCGTTTAGGTATGCTTAGTACGATGTTGGGAGTATTTTTGAGGTTTCGGTTCATGTCAATAGGCGCTCGATTTAATTAAAAGTCGTGGGTAACTTTTGATGTCAATTACAATGTTTTGAATGGTATGTGTCGTAGGGTGAACATAGTCGCCTTGAAAATTTGTACGAATTTGGTTTGAGGTTATGGCGTGCTAGGATGAGCCTTGGAGTGTCGATTCATAGTCCGCGCAATCGAGTCTAGAAAGTTAAGCGAAACATGTACAAAATTTTCGTAAGTTCGCGTTTACAGTAGGTACCCGGACCCCCACATGGGGTCCGTGCCCTTGTTCCACCGAAGTGATTTTTTCCAGAGTCTACACGGACCCCCACACGGACCCTGACACGGGGTCCGTGTCCACTTTCCCTTTCGAGCCTTCTCATCCGAGTCTACACGGACCCCTACACGGAGGTAGGCACGGGGTCCGTGTCCTTCACAACTTTGGGGAAAATTTCTATATTATGCTTTGGGGGGGTTGATGGCATAGTTTTAGTTCAGTGATTTACGCAGTAGAGTCATGGGAATTTACAACGTCATAAGGAATTGAATGAGTTCTTATGTAAGCTTGAAATTATGTCTATGTTACGCAGATAAGCATGCCAATTCATGATTAGTAGGTGCAGCAACGCCCCCGATCGAAGTCCAACGAATCCCTCAACGCCAAGTAAGTATGTTGACGTGCAAAAAGAAAATATTTTAAGTTTTGAGGTATGCTAAATGTCTTGTGACCAAATTATGTTTAGGATTGGAAAGCGTTAAATTATGAACGGGGACCAATCCGCCCGTTAAATTATGAACGGGTTTGATCAAGGTTGGAAAGCGTTAAATTATGAACGGGGACCAACCAGCTCGTTAAATTATGAACGGGGATCTCACGTATGTGGCAGTGGATACGTCTCTGTCAGCCCAGTACAGTGGTTTGTCTGATCAGGCTTTTATTATGTTATGGGTCACTTGCTTTGAAACATGCCTTTACGCAAAATGATGAAGTTATGTATGTTCTAGTATGCAGTATGTTTATGACAAGTTTTCACGTTAAGGCACGTCTATGTTATGTACGTATGTTCAAGTTTTAGTACGCAAATTCAAGTTCAAGTATGTATGTTCTATTTTAAAATTGCATGCGGTTTTATTATGTAGTACTCGCTATTTCCCAGTTTATACGTGTTGAGTCTTTAGACTCACTAGACTTGATCAATGCAGGTGAGTATGTTGATGAGGAGACAGGAGGTGGCGACTCAGGGGCAGGCTTGGACTGAGCGGGAGGCTAGACCCGAGGACCGCCCACGTTATTTTTAACGTTTTTATGCAAGTTTAAAATACTCTGATTTTTATGTTTGATGCGAGATGCTTTGAGAAGACCTTTCTTTCAACAAGATCTTTATTGTGAATGGATGATGTAGTGACGACCGTATTGATTTTATTTTCGTATTCAAGAAAATTTTTAATTTTTCCGCAAATTTTAAGTAGTAAAAAGTACGGTTCGTTACACATACACATTGCAAAAATAAGAGAAGATAAATCTGAATACAAAAACAAACAGATTGCTAAATCAGCATGGAATTACACAACTTCAAAAAAATCAATGCAAGCTAAACTTTTTCATGCTTTCAGGCAGTGAGCACCTTTTGGAAGTCCCATTTCCGTATTTTTCCAGTAGAATCAGGCGTGATTGACTTTCCTCACTATGATCAATTAGAAAATTCAAAAGAATCCGACTTTGTGTACAGGTGACTCGGAACTCAAACAAGAATCGA
Source organism: Primulina tabacum (assembly GCF_025594145.1). Classification (NCBI taxonomy): domain Eukaryota; kingdom Viridiplantae; phylum Streptophyta; class Magnoliopsida; order Lamiales; family Gesneriaceae; genus Primulina; species Primulina tabacum. The sequence continues at coordinate 25,364,959 of NC_134559.1, read as the reverse complement.
TTCTTACTTGGAAAACCGGGGGGTTAGTTAAAAAAGTAGGAGTTAGATAGAAAGTATTTAAAAAATAAGGACTCTGACTTTTTTTTCAAGAAACAAGGAGTTGACTTCTGATTATTAAATTAGCTGCAATTAAACTCTTTAACTTAATTAATTCTCCCCTTCTTTTTTTTTCTTTGTCGACACACATCTTCCCCAATCAAAATTTACAAGTCTTTCCCCGAATCAAGATATATCGACCCAAAACCAATTTAGTCGATCATAATGAATCGACCCAACAATCAACAGTGTCGACCGTCAATGATCGACCAATTGTTGGTCGACCAAAGAGTGGTCGACCAACAACAATGGTCTACCAAAGAGCTTTGGTCGACCAACAATGTCGACCATCAACAATGGTCGACCATTGCTCTGGTCAAAGACCAAAGCTTTGGTCAAAGACCAAAGCAATGGTCGACCAATTGGAGCTTTGGTCTTTGACCAAAGCAAGTCGGTCGACCAAAGCTATCAATTGGTCGACCAAACAATGGTTGACCACTGTTTGGTTTTGGTCGACTATCGTTGGGTTTTGGGTAGATCCAAAAGTAGATAGATGGTCGATCTAAGCTTGGTTGACTCATGTCCGGGAAATTTTTTTCTTCAATCATTCGATCGACCAATTAAAATAAACAATAAATCGAAATAAACATTAATATTATCAAATTATTATTAGTCATTGCGTCGATTTGTGTTGAGAATTGTAGTCGGAAAGAAAATAAAAAAGAGGTCGACAGAGAGGACTTAAGTTGAGTCGACTGATGAAAATGAATTACGTGTTAAAGTAAATATATATATGTAATCAAATTTAATGATGTATTTACATTTAAAATAAAAGGACATTTAAGTAAATTTACTCATGGATCCTTTTTTTTAAATACTTCAGAATCCACTCCCTTCTCCCTAAATTTCCCGAAAACGGGGGGCCATCTGCTCCGGCTGATGGAACCGGATAACAGGACACCCGGAGCCTCTCAAATCTCGCCGGAGTCGACTTTCTGCCGCGATCAATGAAGAAGTTCTGGTGAGAAAGCCGCAAAGGGGAAGCCATTTTCAAGAAGACGGTGGATGAGGGAGGGATGGGATGTAAGAACGAATTCGCGGGCCACAGTCTGAATACTTGCTAACCCGTGGACCGAAATCAGATTCGACTCTAAAAAATTATCATTAAAAAATATTAAATAATAAATTATGATGAAATTTTAGAATACTTAGTTAACTTTAATTATTTTAGTAATCTTACGAACTGAACCACAATTTTTCTATGACCATAAAATTTTTTTTAGTAGGCTCTATGAAGTGGGATTGTCGATCCGATCAATATTTATAGTGAAAATTAATAATTTTGATATAAAAATAAAAAAATTTATGAGTGAAGTCGGTTCAGAAAACCGTCTAACAAAATTGTCTAATTAAACAGTTTTATAATAATTTTTATGTTTTTGCATAACAAAATAAAACTTAATCTAAATCAAATCAAATGTAACCAAACTAAAATTTGGGTTATATAGTTTAATAGACACCTAATTGAGAAATATGTAGGCTAATAAGACAATAAATATTATATAGGAGGTTATGAGTAGGTCTCTTGTGAGATGGTCTCACGAATCTTTATCTGTGAGACGGGTCAACCCTACCGATACTCACAATAAAAAGTAATACTCTTAGCATAAAAAGTAATATTTTTCATGGATGACCCAAATAAGATATTGATCTCATAAAATACGACCCATTAGATCGTCTCCCATAAATTTTTGTTTAATATTCTTAAGAGCTAACGTCAATGGTCCAAAAAGAAGGATGGGGGATTTCTTGGCCAATATTTCGATTTATCCAACTTTTTTATACTCTTTTTTATACTCGATTTTTCGAAAAATTTGCATTTTCAGCCTTATATATTTACCTAGTTGTAATTTTGGTATTTTATATTGTCAAATTTCAGTTTTAGCTCAGTATCTTTCAATTTTTAACAATTTTATTCATGGTTGATGTGACAATGCACATATTAACGTCATATCGGCTCCACATAGCTATCACGCCAGTCTACTATAAAAAGAAGGACTAAAATTGCAATTACACCAAAAATAGTGGACTAAAACAGAAGTTTTACAATATAAAATATCAAAACGCATTAAAATAAAAATTCAGACGAAAAATGCAGTTTCTCCTTCCTTTTATATCGAATATTTCACAATATATTCACTTTAAGACTCTGATTGACATGTTTTTTTAGTTTTTTTCTTTCTCTTTTTCATTAATATGATTGTGATTTAGAAAAAAAAAATTTGACAGATTGTGATTTAGATTTTTATATGAATTGTGATTTAGAAAAATTTTTTTTTTGACAGATTGTGATTTTTTATGTGAATTTGTGTGAGATCAATAATTTTGATTTTTTAATGAATTGGTAAGATATTTGGAATTACAAATTGGCAAGTGGGTGTTTTTGCTAGCTAAGAAACATGATTATACTTGGGAAAACTTTCAATAACTCCCTACATCCCCTCTCAACTTTATCCTAACTCCCTATCCCTTCAATTCTTTGTTTTAACTCCCCAATATTTTAAAATTTCCAAAAATACTCTTACTTCCTTATATTGGCACGTGGCATTGTTATACCTATCGAGCCTGTTCTTGAAGCATATAGTTTCAAGACATACAGCTACGCAAGGTTTCCATCCTATATACCATGCTCAAATGATCGATTTTTTTTTTATAAAAGGCCAATCATGCTTTCGTAATATAAATTTAATCTTTTACCTCTTTGATTGGAGTGCCACCGAGTTATATCTACCGTGTTTTACAGACTGCTTCTCACAGCCAAACCACGCAGTCGCAACAGATGGTTACTAACGCAGATTCCTTCATCAGCACTTGGCACAACCCTAATTCGTTTCCTACCTTAGGGTGTATGATAAAAAAATAAAATTTTGAAAATAATACATGATAGGGGCTAAAGCAAAGGTTTCTTTATTCAAACTCCAATATTATTATTACATAGTAACCTCCTGTAGAGAAGGAGAAACTTGTTTAGCTACTGATAGTAGCTGAACTTACAGAACACATAAACTTGAAAGAAAATATTACAACTTATTTTTTGAAAGCGTTTTAATTCCGAAAAATCCTAAACTTTAATATAAAATTCCTAAATTCTAAATTTAGTCTTTTTATATTATTTTAGCCCATCTGAACCACGACCCGACCCCCGTGACCCGTTTTTCAATTAATTAAGTTAGAAACCCTCACTTGACCCTAATCGGTTAGCACCGAATCACCTTTCGATTTTCTCGAGCCGCCCTAAAACCATGATGAACCAAAATCTAACCAACACATTAGAGCACCCTACTGGACCCTTGGATCCCATAGAAACCTTCCCCAACACAAAAACCGAAGCCCCCAACCCCTAGCATAAGCTGGCCGAGACTTCTATGGTGAATGGTCTTTACTTACTTGTGTCTAGGACCTAACCAATGAGCCCAGCCCCTAAACCAACACATTTTTCACTACCCTAGAACCCTTAAGACTCACCCAAGCCCCCTCGACCGAGCGCACAACTCTGAGCAGAACACAGAACCTGCGTGCCCTCACATGCACTCTCGGGTAAGAGTCCTTGTCAACAAGGACTCCTCCCAGCCCAACTAGCTCGAGTCCTATCATGGTTAGGACTCTTCCCTTGACTCCCCCACGACCCTGGACAGAAGCCAACACTAAGCCTAGCCGTGGAGTACAAAACCTGAACCCCATCCTTCCCATGACTACATGTTGCTTTCAAATTGTTTCAGATTCGTGTGTGATGTTTAGGTGGTGTTTTAGGAGTCTAAATTCATGTAGAACAAGGCTTGATCAATACCTATATCATGGCAGCCCTTAAACCATACAAAAACATGAATTTGGGAATCAAAACTTTGCTTGAAACTTCATGATATATACGAAAACGAAAATACCAACATGTGACACTTGTTTTTCCATGTTTTCATGCATAAAAATATAATATGGTGTGATGATGTTTTGAAGGAAAGAATAGGTGTGCCTTTGCGTTTTAAACGCACGAAAAATCGTTGACGATTGCGAAAAACGGAGCAAGAACCGTGGCTTTAAATCTCCTTGAAGCTTCCACCGAATTTTTTGCCTCAAAATTTTTTGTGTGTGCCATGTACTTTGGTGAGTGTTTTCGGTCTGCACAATTTCAGAAAAGTGGTGTGTACGTGTGATGATGTGGGGAGGGTTTCATATATAATATATACTAATTAAACACTAACAAGGCTTTATGTCTATTAAGCCAACAATTAGGCCCATTAGTCATAATTAAGATTTAATTAAAATATTAAAAATAGTTTTGGTAAAAATAAGTTTGTGAATTTAATAGCCGGGTTGCCAAAAAGTTCGTATCTTTGTTGAAAAACCAACACACATATTTAAATAATTAAAACAATTATTTAATAAAAACATTTTACGTTTTTCAGCCCTCGGTCTCCGTTCTTCGATCACAACTTTGAATAATCCTTAAAGATACAGTTTTATGCATAATGACAATTAAATCTTATTTAACATATAATCATGCATGTCACATAATCAATTAATCAATTAATTACTTATTTTCATATTTCCTAGATTTGCATGCAGTTGGATTACGTCGTCTTAATTTTGGACCTTACAATTCCTCATCCCCCCTTAAATAAAATTTCGTCCTCGAAATTAGAATTTACCCAATAATTCTGGATAGCGACTCTTCAAGTCTCTCTCGATATCCCAAGTAGCTTCTTCTTCCGAGTGATTCAGGCACTTGACCTTGACCATTGGAATGACTTTATTTCGCAATCTTCTTTCTAGCCTTGCCAAGATTTGGACAGGTCTTTCTTCATAGGTCATATTTGGAGTTAATTGAAGAGGTTCATTGAGCAAACATGAATTAGAGAAAATAATTCAAGGAAGAGTTTCAGTATACATGGAGGATGTCATGGGTAAAGTATTTGTGAATACTTGTTTTTGCTTGAACTTTCATAATTTTTAACCAAAAGCTAGAAGCAAGAGTATAATGCATTTTATAGCTTCTGTTTTTTGCTTATATTTTTAATTATAATTTGATATTTTTATCTTTAAAAAATTAATCATATTTGTTGAAACATTTCATATCCGCAATCTTGCTTGAACTGATCAGAATTCGAACTGATCAGTTGTCGAGCCAAAACTAAAGCTATCGACTAATATTTGAAGTTCAACTCTCTTGTATATGTGTGAGTGATTGTGTGCGAGGAATTTATCATTTACAGTGTACATCTCAAATGCATCCTCACACAAGGGGGCTTGTGCTCTCAACTAGCTGATTTCTTCATGCTAACTACCCATGCTTTGAATCATCTTCAAAAGCTCTTGTTTGATCTACTAGATGTTGTATTTATAGGCCCCAACAATGATATATACGTTAGACACAAGAATATGACCGTTTGGAAAAGTTTCTGTACTATTTCTGAGATTGCAACGGTCAAATTCGCTTTGCTGGACTTTTTCCCGACTGGTCAACTCAACTGGTCCTTCAGTTCAACTGGTCAGCCAGCTGGTTCAGTTCAGTTGGTCAGCTGCTGGTTCGGTTCGGTTCGGTTCGGTTCAGTTCAGCTAGTTCAGTTGAACTGGTTTGGTTGGTCTGGTTCAGTTTTAGTTGGTCAGCATCTGGTTCAGTTCAGTTGGTTGGTCAGCTGGTCAGCAGCTGGTTCAGTTTCAGCTGGTGTGCTGAAATCAGCCTAGCTGATTTCAGTTTGTGTAGAACCAGTAGTTTCATTGTCATTTATCAGCATTTTAAGCTTCGATTCAGACTTTGACTTCTGAAGATGATTTGTAGATCATCGTCTTGTCTTTTCAAAGCAATTGAATCACTTCATTTCGATAACCGAGCTGAGAGATATGACCAAAATATCGCAGTTGCTCAAACCCAACTGATTGCTGTCTTCGTGCGATCAATTACGATCCGTTATGATCAATTTGACCTAGATAACATCCGATTTTGCTCAACTGACGTGAAATACGACTTGTTCCAAATTGCGTTTTCTGATCAGTCCAATTTTGGCAGATTGTCATTTGAATAATCCAGTTGAGAGATATACTCAAAATACCGAAGCTCGCCAGAAATTCAGTTTGTGCAGAATTCAGTTTCAGCTTTCTTCTTGTTTTAATAACTTCACACTTGAGTAAATATGTTAGAAACAGAACAACAAGGTGTTGTATAAATCAAAGTTTTCAAGTGGAACCTACCCGAGGTGGCAGAAGGGGAGACGAGGAGCAGTTGAAGTCTCTGAACATCCATAAACATATCTTGTGTTATTAAATGTTTAACTATTGTTTTAAAACTGTAAAGCTTTAAACTGATTAGTTTTCTTAAAGAATGATTATTTCGAGTATTTTTCGATTGGTTTAAAACCAAACTCGATCTAATTCATCGATGTTTACAATCTTAGAACACGAGCTATTGCAGCTCATTGAAAATATTGTGTTTGAAGCATCTTCAAAGGTGCCTGAACCGATCCATCTATATTTCATAATTTTCCTCAATTATTTTTATAATTTTTTTTCTCATGTTGACACCATTTTTTTATTCATATATTAGTTTTTAGGAGTTTTAAATGGAATTCATAAATTTCCCAAAAAAAAAATCTTTATAAAAATATAATTTTCAAAATTAATTGCGTTTTTTCATTTGCATAATTTTTTAAAGTAATTTATTCATTTATACAAATTTTGTCATTTGATTTTTTTTTTCGAATTTTTTTATTAGTCTTATATAAATTTTCAAACACTCATGTTATAACAAGATAAATTAATTTTGATACAAAATATTGAAAATATAATAATAATTATATAAATACATAATTGATAGTGTGGGTACTAAAATTTAGATAATTAAAAGAAATCAGTGTTATATAGGGTAAGAATATTGTTGTCATTTTTCAAAAATTAAGCTTGAAAACATTTTTTCTTCATATGCTCAAAATTCAGTTTGTATTAGCTTATCACTTTTATTCTAAACACTCGCTACTTTTGCTTTTCACATATTTCTTTATAATCTCTAAACAAATCACTTCAAAATAAATAGAAGCTCTTGCAAACACTCTTTTATTTTTGTAAGAATTTAGAAATTTGTAATGTTAGTTTTAAAAAAAAAAATGTAAATGCAGGAGTTTCAAATCTTTGGATTTCTGGAGCGTCTCAAACAAATGAGATAAATTTAAATCTCGGACTCGAAATTATTTGATTTTATTCCTACCTCCAAATATACTTAATGGAATTTTCGACGTTTATAATTGAATTACAACAAACTATCAAAAGAGTATCACAAGTTGAGAAAGAATGCCTGAAATTGAATCATTCATGAATATAATTCAATAATTTCTATCAGTTTTAAAACTGTCGACATTTTTTTTTATCAATAAAAATGTATTTTATTTATTAAAAAAAGAAATGTAATTACATAATACAATGGTCTTACCAACACGATCACACCATATGAAAAAATCTATCTATAAAGCACAAACATTGGGATTGAATTGCTCTAGTTGAGCCCGCGATTTTGGTTGAAAATTTAGGTTGTGTTTGGATCGATGAATCCATATATTTTGATTATAGTTTTATTATTTACGATAAAATAAGAGTTAAATTTTAAATTAACATATTACTTATTTATAAATTAGTAATATAAAGTAGAATAAATTTGAAATGACATCATTATGGTAAAATTAAATCAATTATAATTAAAATGAAATACTATATAAACATGTAAGTGATGAATTCGAAGTTTATGGTCTTTCTCAATACAACAAAACTAAATATAAATATATTTGAAATCCATCGATCCAAATTTCAAATGCAACCTCATATCATTAATATGATCCACCAATTTACGAAAATTTATTATATTTATTTTTTTTAAAAAAAAAATCCGATCTGATTCTATCAGGTGTGAGGATCATATGTTTCCTTTAAGTCGGATTGACCCGGTTAATACATAGAACGAAAAGTAATATTTTTAACGTAAAAAATAATATTTTTTTATAGTTCGATTCGTCTCACAAAATTGATTTATGAAACGATCTCACAAGAATCTATGTTATTTAACATCCATTAATGTGAAGAAGACAACAAAACAACCATGGAATACTCACCCGGTTGTTCAAAATAGCTATGAGAAACATTTAATATATAGCATGTTAATTTGCCAAAGGTTATGATTATTTCAAAATGAAAAATGTTACTTTTTAAAACATAAATTTTTGCTTTCAGATCTAGTTACAAAATCCATTCGTCATCGAACCTAAAAGTAATCAATTTTAACATATTACTTTATAGAACGTTCTGCACGTGATGCATACATAAATATTTTTTCTATCAAATAATTTTTATTTAAATTTAAAAGAAGTAGAGATTAAAGTAAAATTAAAAACAATATAGATTATTCTTTTAAGATATTTTTTCATAAAATTTATAGCAGTTAAAAAAGAATAGTAGAAATACACAGGAAGAAATATACATGAGTAATAGCTTAATTCATTCAATATCTCACTAAACTATAGAATCAACACATGTCAAAGAACTGATTCCGTCGACAACACAGCATGCAAAATTTATATTTTTAAGATCCCTCCATTTACAAATTGGACAAATACTCCCCCATCCCTCATTTTAATGGCATATGTTTCAAGGAATGAAGGGTCAAGACTTGGCCAGGCTACCCGGGGTGAAACTGAAAAACACCCGATTTAGCATAGACAATTGCCAAAAACATAGACCAAAGTACCACCAACAGAAAAATACAAATAAAACGAATCCTAGAAATACACGGGCAGGAATATGAATAATAGCTTCATATAGAATTAACTCATCAAAAAATCGATTTTCTCGAAAACAAGATTTCCATGAATTGGTTTAGACAAGACTATCAATACCAACTTCCTCTTGTTTCTTCTGATTCTAGTCTTTAATTTTTTGAAATTCCTTCTCCGCAGCCGCAATGACTCTTGACAGCATCGAAGGTGGTAAGCCTAATGCTGTAGATGGGGTTGGAAAAGAAAACGGAACTATTAGCAAACTTGTTAGCTTTGTAGGAAGCCATAAAACAATATGAGAGAACTCAGTTTCGGTTTGTTTTTCAAAACGAAATCAAACATTGCCTCAGATTCTGATAAAGGTAAATAATCTCCTGAAATCCGACCCCCAGCGTCTAAATTATTGTGCATATGTTTGTCAGAAAGAGAGAGATGCAAACCTGCTGTTGGATAAGGACTTCAATGCACTTGCCACAAAACCCCTGTAGAGTCCCACAATGCCATCACGTGCCACAATGCCTAAATCAAAATGTTCAACGTCCAGTCAATTAGCAACTTCCAGTGGGAATAAACTTGTGTACCCAAGCAAACAATACAAGAAAATGAAGGCAATTATTTTCTCTAATCACACTATTCTAGCTTTTATAAATGAATACATACACTTACTCAATTAAATTCAGTACACGATTTCATCCAATCATCGTAAATGGGGGCACAGGTAAAGAGTACATGGCAACGTTGCATAAACTGCTTGTGCCTAAATGCTGAAGAATCATGGTATGACAAGAGAGCAATTTAGGGTGCTCAATTAAAGTTCGCTCACTCATCACATTGGGGAGTAAAACCTCAACCAACATTTCATATACAGCACATAAATCCAGAGCATGCATCAGATGAATTAAGTTTATGCTTTTGTCATGAAAAACTACCAGAAAAAGGTGACAGATTGAACTTATTCTAAATGTATTCCAAAACTTGATGTAGAGTAAGCAGTGTGTCGTTGAACCTGGAAAAGCATCCAAAACTGTCACGTAAGGAGTAACCTTCATTTGCATTTGTCGTCTAATTGTCTCCAGAGGATAGCACAAGGTTGTGGCTACAGTGGCTGACACCAGTGCTGTCACCAGGGATGCTTCAGTCCTTTTTTGATATTTTTCGGGGCGAGCCTTTTTCACCCTGGCATTCAGAACAGATTCAATTTAAGTCCACATACCTCAAGCTTATTCTGCCTGGACAGCAATATATCAGGACAACTTCTAGAATAATTTAAGCTCACAAGTCAAAAACGCATAAATTCACTGCAATAAAGGGCGCAATTCCGATAAGAGAAGGTCCTAGACCGTTATAAAAAAATGCAAAACCTTCCTCTTTTGTCATGTTTAAGGCAACCTGCAAGAAAAACGGATGCAATAATTTGTCAGCACATGCAAAGCACCCTCGCATGTGAAAAAGAAAACAATGTCATAGTTTTGTATCCAGGCTCAACAGCTAACCTCAACCTAAGGACATCCAGCGGATAAGTTACCTGGGCAATTTGAAAGCAAATAGAGATTAACAGTTGGTTTTTAGTGCATGAAAGGATGTATGGTGACAGTTAGGACGAGATTTCGCGTAACATTGTGACCTTCCAAATATTTGATTTAGTCCCATGAACAAGCACCCGATCAAATGCAAATAGTATTGACTTGTGACTTTATCTGAACAATTCCAAAAACCCACTAGCTAAATTCACTCCACAGTCCTCACACAGCAACATGGAAAGCACAGAGTAAACCTTTTCTCAGATCTAGTAAGTTTCTCAGTTGGCAATTTGTTTCTAATTTTACTTACGAAAGTTGAAGTCATGCCAGCACAAGCACCTGCTGCTAATCTTCCAAGTACGGAGAGTTCCCCATCCTTTCCTTGAAAAAGTTTCTGAATTTTGGAAGAAAAAAAACTGCATCATTCTAATGCATGGATGATCTGATAATATGCTTCCTGTAGGATAGAGTTTTTGTCTTACCAAGTACGGAGAGTTCCCCACTCTTTTTTGAGTTTTATGAAGGGCACAAAACATCAAACCTGGGGTAGGTTTCCTTTCCAGTAACCTTTTATTCCTTCTTCCTTCCCAATCAAAGACAAAGCCTATTGTTTAAACTCAAAAGTCATGCGGAGATGTCATGCTGCATCAGAAGAAAATATACAGACGAAACTGCACATGGACTCGCCACTTTAAATAAAAATAGTAAGACAGCTGATGCATCTAAGGCCCTTAATGAAGTTGTTTTTGTCATATTTATTTGAATTCAGAGTATGGTACAAGTTCATTGTCTCTCATGCTACTCTAAAAATTAACAAACAAATTTATATTGCTTTAAACATCCCTTTTCACTAGCTTCTTCATCCACATTATGGTTTCAAAAGGGAAAAGTACGTATTCGTTCTGGTCCTCATATAAACAATGTAAAATGCGGAATCTTGTTAGGCAAAAAGCTATGGGGGCATGTATTCAACAGAGATACCTCAATAAATCCTATTCCAGTCTTCATACCTTCTTGTCCAGCTCTGAGTCCATGAGTCTGCATAAAATTAGAGAAAAAACAGATAAACATCAAAACAAAAATTCATCCTTTTTTTCGAAACTCAAGATGTCATCTTTTAGACTTTTAGTATATAAAACAAAGACAAATCACAATAAGGAAAGATCTTCAGATTCATTGCTTAATTTTAATGTACAAATAATGAAGTAAAACTGAACTCTTCACCATATAGGAATACAAAGGTCTTACTTTATCAGCAGGAAACTAATTCGTTAGGAAACATTAATACGTCCCAGTTGCTGCATGATATGAAACCGGAGAGCCGTGTTTGCACCCGCCCTCCTCAACTTTACCCATCTCTAGTATGTTATCCTCCAAATTTTCAATAACAGTTTTTTTTCTAAATAATTTACCCACACCGCCCCCCTCCCTCCATCTCAACCACCGATACAGCTCAATAAAAATTCTTTTATTAATAAAAAACAAGAAAAGTGATATGAACATAATACAAATATAATAATAATAACTATTTTATACGTATAGGTGAAATGCTATACTTGTATAATTTTGATAATTAATTATTTTTAAAAATCATTTTCGCCCCTCTTAATTGAATTTGCTGGCTCCGTCGCTGCGGACAATGCAACTATTACACTGACACATGAAGCACTCTAATTTTAACTCGACATTTTACGAATTCTTACATATAATCTACAGAAGAAAATTACTTGAAATAATCTGTTGTTGAGGATAATGCATTACCACTTTCTAATCTTGCTGTGGCAAAAATATTATTGAATACACACCATAACACCCTAATTTTACTGAATCAAAAATCAGTGGAAAGCAAAACATGAAGAATTAATATTTTAATAAAGCATCATTCAGGTACTTGAAATAACCGAGAAAATTAAATGACAAGCAAAATTTCAGTAGCAAAATTGTTATCGTAAAAATGCATATGAAATCCAGGTAGAATCAACAAACCACACAATTTTGGCAGAAAGAAAACCTGCATAAGTAGTTTAATACGGTCCAGTGGCGAGTTGACTGTTTTGTCGGCAGCTCCGGCGGAGAATAGCGCGGCGTCTTTAGGAACCAACGCATCCAAAGCCAACGGATGCTTGATAAGCTGAGTCGA